>NC_135761.1:13362556-13418602 GCF_052425735.1 Oculina patagonica | reverse complement strand
CATCATAGTAATCACACAATCCAGAAAAAAGACAACTTATCCCTAATAATAAAATTTTGTTTTCAAAGATAAACAGCATTTTCGCCTTTTAGGTACATAGATCTGACTATAATGACATAAGGTTCACTTGTTCCTTCACTTTCCAAACTTTTTCTACACACTTAGACCCATGTTCCGAACCTTGCAGACTAGTGCTAAGTTGAATTATTGAAGGCAATCACCCTGGCAAGATACCGTAGAGCCTCGGGTTCCTCCACCCGGAAATAAGCCCCCAAATCACAGATGACCCCACTCCACGGATGTAAACTAATGGACTTATATTTGAATTGAGATCTTCAAGAAAGATGCTACAATTTTCGAGCTACAGTGAACGGCCAACTTTTTTCCGCGTTTTTTTTCACGCCTACACCGTCGACGCGTTTTTCAACTGTTATGTACTTTGAACTTCATTTGAAGCATGAACATGTCAAGCTTTGACAGCTTCGCCTGTGTGTTTCTGCACGTAAAACACAGGTTTTGAAAGCACTGCGTCGCAACAAATGGGATGTTGCTAAAAGGAGGAAAGGGGAGTAGGGATTTGATGGGAAAATGAAAATAAAAAAATTAAAAATTGTCAATTGTAAATCAGAAATAAAATTCTTTCGCTTATGTGGGATAAGATTTGTGCATACCTTTAGGCCCGGGCCAAACGTCGAACTTCACATGAGTCTCCGGGCATGAGTCGAACCTAATGCAAATGACCAAAAACAATAGCTTTTACTAATTCTCATTAGGTTCGACTCATGTAAAGTTCGACGTTTGGCCCGGGCCATAAAGAACTATTGACAGAAAAAAATTCAAAGATTTTTCCTCTTGATCAAATTAAACTCGAGCGTTGGATGAAATTGGTTGTTATTAGTAGGCTGTGTTTACACTTAGTGCCTGGGCACGGTTAAGCTGAGATCATGCCCTCCCTCCCTACTTTATACTACGCCTGATCGCAGGTTAGGGCGAGGTGCCCAAGTACGATTCTCGCTAGGCACTAACGGTACTTTGGTTTTCTGTGTGTGAACACAACGCGATTTTTTGCCAGTGCCCAGGTACCAGTGCTCAGGAACTAAGTGTGAACACGGCCTAAGGCGTGTAACGGGTAACGGCGTAGCGAGAAGAGGAAGAGGAGGGTCTTCGTTCTCAGGGTCTCTCTCTTCTCCTCGTCCCCGAGCGACTGGAGCGAGACACTCAATGAGGCGGGAAGGAGAGAAACACTGGGAACGAGGTTTTCGCTAGGAGGATTAAGGACGGTGCCTCCTATTGTTATTGTGCACTTTCTTTGCGGATCACGCAATGCATCGAACACACTGGACGCGCGCGCTTTTAATTCATTTGCTCGCAGTTGAATGACGAATTCAACTACGCGACCAAGCGCGCGACTAAAAATCAAGAAAGATTTAAGCTGCGACGAAATCCAGTTTATGGGCATATACTAAGCCAGGTACAGCGGAAAAGCAACATTTTAGTTACTATTGACCTCTAAAAATGGCTCACATTAACAGTTTAAAACGAATCGCTAAGAGCTCAAACGTAACTCGCAAACTGCTTACTCCGTATGGCGTGCGCGCGCGAGATGCAAATATTTTACTCGCTAGGGAGGGGAAAGAAAAATGTAACAGACTCCAAAAACGATTCGATAGAACTTGAAAAAAAAAAAAAACGTATAACTTTTAAAAACGCGTGGTGACCCCTACTTTTTATTTTATAAAATGGAAGTGGAAAGACTATAGAGCACATGTTTAATTTGTGACTGAGTGAAAAAAAAATTAGGCCGATTTTCTGGCCGTGCAAGTGAGAGCTGTTAGAGTCAAAAATTGCTCAAACGCAATTATTTTGTTAATGAAATCGTGGATCACGCAGTTTCAAAGACATCATTTGTTAGTTATTTTAAAGATTGTTATATTTAATGTTGATTTTGTTCACGAAAAACCAATTTCAATTGGAATTTGCAAGAAAATTTTATTTTATTTTAGGTTTTTTTAAAATGCCACGTCAGCACTTTTTTCCAGTTTTCAAACCTAATTATCTCGAAAATTTGCGTGGCTACCCCCAATTTTCTTTTCGGATTTTAATAGCCCTTGGTAACATCTACATTTCTTGCTTAGTCTTCGGCCAGGAAAAATAACTTTGTTATTAGTAGGCACCGTCCTTAAGGAAGCAGTGATCAGAAAACACGTCTAGCATGAAGGACACAACTGCGAGGAGAACGGAGAACGCGCTAATGGGAACTCGCCTACGGCTCCATCGAGAAAGACTTTTATTCCAAACTCCAAAGTGACCATACTTAAGGTATTTTGACCCGGTTGTGGTTTTGCGCGGGTCGGATGGGAGGGAGGAGTGGGTAACAACACGAACACTGAGCAGCAGACAAGCAGCAGCTGAGATAAGCAATGGTGTGCCGGGTTAATAGCTCGATTGCGCTCATAAAAGTGGCTCCTCGTATTTTATCAAAATTAAGCTAAACTTGGTCATAAATATGATCGAAATTATGTTTTTGTGCCTTTCTGATAACTGATGTTGTCGCTCCTATATCGCAATAGAATAGAATATAGGATAGAATCTTTATTAACGAGTCAATACCACATAGCTTGGGAAAAAATCCTATACTAATTTGGGGACACAAAATAAATAAATACTAAAAAAGACAAGTTACAAATATTTAAAACTGTGTAAAATATTTAATAAAAATATATAAAAATCTTATACTTATCATATCAGTCTAATAAAAGCTGGTCTACAAATCATGTGATAATAAGTGAATGATAATTGATATAAGAATGGTAATGTTTACACTGGTTTAGATCACATTTTCCTTATATTTTCCGTTATTATTCACCAATTTCGCGCGATATATGGAAGAAGTGCTTATACCCATCATCCGTACATATCAGATATCCTGCGATATAGCTAAGTTGGCAAGATTCGTGTGACGTCTTCCAAAACGCTGCATACCCACAGTTTTTCTAGCTGTTAAATACGCTTTGTTGACTAATTGTTGGAAAGTAAAAAATATCCTATAAATCTTGCTAAATATTACACTGCGAGTGGTCTCTCAGAAGGGGTGGGGGTTGGATTGTGCTAGCACAAAAACTGCCAGATTGCGCCAAAAATGTTCCAATTTCCACTCTCTTCGCCAAGTGTCCCGCGCCTCTTCCTCGTGTCGCTGTCTATAACCATAAGTGGGCGTTACAAATGCAATCTGGCTCTGCTACCCTGGTTATAGTTAACAAGTATTCAACGAAATGGAGGTGGCTAGTGGTGGATATGTACCGAGCCACGAAGCGGCGATGTGAATATTCACCCCAGCCACCGACACTGAGGTGAATAGTTGTTTTAGTATATACTAAAACAGTGAGATAATATAACACAGAAGACTTTTGACTAATTTATTCCTACAACGATTACAATTTTCTCGCGCGCGTTGCTCGGAGGTGAATAGCTATAGGCCACTGCGCCTCCCAAAGTGGGAAAAGATCATGAAAAAACAACAACAATGAACATATTTTTGTAAAGTTCTGTTTAATTGTATAATAATGATCTACTTTGCAAGCTTATACAAAACACACGATCAGGTTGGTGACCGGTATAATCGTGATATATCATGATAAATTGATATATAAAGATAAGTATGACGGACACGACCCTTCAGCGATATGTGGGTTTTAATAATTTCGTTGTCCTTGATCAGATTGAAACTCGAATTGGTTGACATTTTCGAACTAACTAAAGCTGTGTTCGCATTAAACCCGAAATATGTTTAGAATAAACATGTTTCAACGACTAACGTGTTCAGGGTGATCCAACCTCGTTCCCAGGGTCTCTCTCTCACTCTTGGGGGCGGAGAGAGAGAGACCCTGGGAACGAAGTTGAGTCTTATCATGATTGGAACTACCTCATGAGGTCGGTTTCAATCGTGCTCAGAATAAACGTTTCGATCGTGATTCGCGCAATGCACTGCCTGATGTGAACACTTTTCATAACGAAACATGTTTCATTCGTGATCAGACTGACCATGTTTCAGCCTAGTGTGAACACAGCTTAACTAACTAACACACTTGACCAATTGTCAACCTTGAGGTTTCCCAGTAGACTCGTTAGCATACACAGGTTAGATGAACGTTCCTTTCTTAGGGACCAGTCATTATTAAGAGGGGACGAGGGCTGGTGTAAACAGGGGAAGGGTCAATAATTTTTATGCAGGGGAAAAAGCGGGCTAGGGGTCACATAAATCTATGCCCGCATATTAAGGGGCTTTAAGGGAGTGGATAAGGGGGGGGGGGGGTAGGGTCAGTAAAAAATGTGTTTAAAAAGGGGAGGGTTATGAAAACGGCCTCCCTCATTTGCACAAGCCCTCCCCTCTTCTAAAATAATGACCGGTCCCTTTGTGGCCACCAAAATGACTCACTGTAAATCCAGTAAGGTTTATTTATGTATCAACACAAAAGATACACGATGAGCTATTCTACACTAAAGAGTACACAGTAGTAACCATTTCATTACACGACTATCTTTATAATCGAAGGAAGGGGTGGGGCTGACATAAAGCTGACGCAACAAAAGTGTAAGATGTTTCCGTCAAACAACATTTCATCTGTTCTAGTTAAACTTTCTCAGTGTTTTGTAACTGCCAGATTACTTAATTTCAACATATGTAATATCTCTTTGAAACGGGAAATATTTCTTATACTGATAATGGCGCCGATGAAGTACCCGCTAATCTCATATGAAGGTCGCCAAAATGGTAAACAACCTCGATGCACATTCTTAGAAATTAAACTTCACTTACGAAGCAATCAACAGAGATTTATTACAAGGCTGCTTGTAATGAGCGTTTCTAAAGAATACGACAACAAGCTTGCCAAAAACGTACGTCTTAAGGAGGCTCGATTTACTTTTTTTTAGCCGAAGGGTGGTTGTTTTGAAAATGAAACTTATCTAGGAAGCCAATGTTTGATTTTTGCCAAAATACACCATAATGATCAAATATGACCAAATTTTAATTTTTTATCCGTCACTTTGTCACAAAGGTTACCATAGCAACGATTGACGTTTTCTTTTGTTCTTAAACAAGCTTGATTTTCTTGAAATCTAGATTGACTCTTGGTGTTCATTTTTTGATATGTTAAAGTATAGTAGATTGACTACCTTTTCATAATGGTGTAACATTATGGTGTAACAAAACTGATTAACGAATGACAAAAATAAACTTTTGCACATTCTACAAACCAAATCTCATACAAAAGTATTCGATATATTTACTTACTACTAATATAATGTCATTACAAAAGCTGTTCAGTACAGGATCTATTACTAATGCCTGGAAAAATGCATTTCAGTTCATTACTTTTCAATCCCAATAACGATCCCGATAACTGAGGAGAATGTGCTGCCTTTGTAATTACATCTGAAAATGGTTAGACATTCTAGTCTTCTCGGATAAGGACGATAAACCGTAGGACCCGTCTCCTGTACTCTTTTCGAATAGTGTGTGGGTTCTTAAAAGAACCCACACACTATTCGAAAAGAGTATGGCACGAAGTTCCCGGTGTTGTGGTCTGGCCTTTGAGACGTGAAAAAGTAGGTGTTCAGCGCATTTGAACATATACACATGAAAAATGCGCTATATAAATTCATTATCATTATCATTATCCTTAACGCTAAGAGATTACGTACTCTCAATGTTTCAATTGTAAGAGCCATTGTGCAAAAGTCAAAATGTATATAAAATAACTCTTTTCCTATTATAGGGCTCTATATAAACTCGTATTATAGAATATCTCTTTGTGAACTTCAATAAGTCACCCTACATTCCCAGCTACCTACAATTATCTATACTCATTTCACATTTACTTAATTTTACTTTATTCTTGTCTGTTTTGTAAATTTAAATTAATTAAGGGTGCCAATAAAGTTGTTGTTGTTGTTGTTGTGGACTATGAACCCGAATATTCAATCGCTCATAGACAAGACTGTGCTCTAAGAAAAATTACAAGGAGCCCAAAGGTTCCAAACTATGAGATCCAAGGTGCCCAGCATAAAGCTTATATGAAAGGAATAA
Organism: Oculina patagonica; assembly: GCF_052425735.1. NCBI lineage: Eukaryota > Metazoa > Cnidaria > Anthozoa > Scleractinia > Oculinidae > Oculina > Oculina patagonica. The sequence continues at coordinate 13,412,514 of NC_135761.1, read as the reverse complement.
GATTATCTGGTCGCCCAAAGACAAAAGTAAAGCCCCATTTACACGACAGAGAATTTCTGGCACGGCTCGGGTAAAAATGGTACGCGTACAGAAAAAAATGGTTCGGCACGGATAAATTTTGCCGTATAAACGACTTTGCCTCACCTGTGCCGAACCAAAATTTTACGCGTGCTCGGACCTAGTCGCGAGGTAGTCCGAGCACGAATAAAATTGGTACGCGTTTCTGAAAATCTAACTCGGCTCGAACAAAATGTGTAGTGTAAACGATTAGCCGTGCTAAACTAACTCCTTTTTTTATGAAACTTCGTTCAATAAATTTGCAAAAAATTCCAATCGATCGACATGGCGGAGTGTTAGACATGTATTTTAAGAAAAAAAGTTGTAAGAAAATCTCATGAACATTCATGAAAGAACTAGCGTGACTTTCAGCAGTCTTCTTTGGTCGCTTTCTCCTGAGTTCGTGATCGTTAGTGTCCAGAGTCGAAAGCTGAAATTCTGCCTTGGAAGAACATGATGTAAGGAGTTGATACAAATATGCGAGGAGAATAAAATAATAATACAAATAAATAATCGTCGTCGTTAATAGAGGAGGTACAAGCCATCACTGCTGCCATTTTCTAGTCTTCTGGGAACAAGGCGAAAAGATGCGCGACTCGTATGTGAAGTTTAAATGAAATAGCGGCATGCGAACTAAGGCAGAATCGCGTTCGCTGGCCAAGGTTTTGAGCCTTTTACTCGCACCAAAACATTATTTAGCGCAGTTTAGCACGGTAGAAAAAAGTACGTGTAAACAGGGTATCAGTGCTATTTTTTTTGGTACGGGTACCAATTTTATCCGAGCCGTGCCAAACGTTTTCTGCAGTGTAAATGGGGCTTTAGTCGCCTGAGGCACCCGGGCGCCCTTAGAGAACAGCCCTGATAGAAAACGAGGACGAGTCCATAAGCTACAATTTCATGTATTTTTAAGCCAAAAATCACGAATATTCTTTATGTCCTCAGCAGGAGCTCCTGGTCCTCAGCGAATCGAAAAAAAAAAATGAAAGATCCAACCAGGTTGGTGGATTTCCAACATAACACATTGCGTATCTAGTTCTATAGTAACAACAGATAACGTTACTCAAAAACTGTACAGTATATTATTGACGTCTAGGAAAATATAATTCAGTATTTTGCTTACCAATCCTAATACTCTCAAATTCTGAGTCTCAATCTTTATCGCAAATTTCATTGTTGTACAAAAACTATTGTATAAAAATCGTAATGTATGAAAAGAAAACGTCTTTTCACAGTATTACTACAAAACTCTATAAAATTCTCTTTGAGTACTTCAATAAGGCACTCCACTCTCGTAACTACTAAAGTACTATTTTTGTGTAATACAAGATGAAAAAGGCCCTTTTTATCAGGAACAAATTGTGCTTTAACGTTTCAAGTCTGCCTTATTTCGAAAACTCATATTACGGATTTTTGGATTAGTCCTCCGTACAATAAGTGAAAGAAGAAATGAATGGTCTCCCCGAGAGATGTGAAGAGCATAAAATTTCTTGCACAGGGTCCCGAGGAGTTCAGAGCTCCATGGCTCCGAGCCCCAAAGAGCCAGTTTCCTGGCTCCGCAGCTAACGGTAGTCGGGCTCCAAGCAGCAAAATGATTAGGGATCCAGGCTCCGCAGCGTAAATCAGGGCTCCTGGGCTCGATCAACACCCCCACCCCGGCAACCTCCCCCTTTGAGACCCCGGTACAGTTCGAAGAACGATTCAGTTACGTCGTCTATATCTACAATTAGAACATACACATATTTTATTCTATTTTTTTTGATAACAACCTTAAGGGTCCAGCTATTTTGAAAAAAAGCATTACCGTTATGTGAATTGGTGAGGAAACTAATTCCCTAAAACTAACACGTACTTTGAACACGATAATGTAACTATGACATGACATTAGATTGGTTCTTCAAGTTCCTCAATAATCTCTTCCATATTTGGTCTCGCCCCAGGCTCTGTTTGCACACATCTCCGCACCAGGGCTCGAAGCAGGCGGTTTTCTACCATTGCAATTTGTTGATCACGCCTTTCAGGATCGGGCAGTTCCCGGATGCACATTTCACAGAGAAGAACACCAAAACTGTACACATCGACCTAGAGAAAACAAACATTTCAAGAAAGTTACAATATCACACTGGAGATATTTACTTCCAACAGGCTAGCGTTTTAAGTTTGCTTTTGCAACAACAACAGTAACGGATAAACACAGTGACCTCCATTTGCTATTGCTATTGCTATTGCCATTTAAACTATTTTCCTCACTTTATCCGATAACTATACAGTGTGCACCTTTCCTAGATTCATCCTATTGGTCAGTGAAAAAATTCCTGATATCTAAAAAAATAAGTCAAATGAGATTTCGATAACTGAGAGAGCTTTTTTCAGCGAGAAGATTAAACGTGGTATTTCTTTACGTTTCTCCTCAAAAAATTATTTTCCTGCATTGTCACATGTATTCCTCGGAAAACGCAGTGTTTGCTATACGGAACAGATTATATATGTCTGTGTAAGAATCCGTGCATATTTTTGCGCCAAATGGAGGTTAATGTTTATATCTTCTATTCTAGTACAAGTCTTACTCATCATCATCATCATCATCATTTTTTTTACCCTTTTTTATCATTTGAGTCATCGAGCGGATATTTCATTTTGTTGCTACTGTGTGCACATAACCGAACTGAAACATGGCAAACTTATGGAATGTCTTAAAATAGGCAATAGCTAACCTTGACTGTTTGATTTGAAGTGAGTGCTTCAGGTGCGATGTAAATCATAGCTCCAGGGGCAACTGTCATGGTCTGTTGCATGAAATTAGCAGTGCCATAATCTGACACTTTGCCTCGCCATTGGTCACCCTGTCGCCATAGCAACACATTAGCACTGCTTATATCGCGGTGAATGATTGGAGATGGTGTTTTTTTGTGAAGATAGCTTAACGCTCGTGCCACATCAAGAGAAATAACTAAGACTTCTGTTGCGGCGAGAGGTCGCTGCTCTAGCAATACTCGCAAACTTGATTCCATAAGCTCTGTTAGAAACAAAGGACTTCCCTCATCGTTCGTCGCTCCAATAAACTGCAGCAAACATGGATGGCGGCATCTTGAAGCAATGTCCATTTCTCGTTCAAACAAAATCCGGTTGTGAGGAGATAGAATCAACTCATGGATTTGCTTCACAGCTACAACACAGCCGCAATACTTGCCCTGTACAACACTTCCCCAGCCTCCCCTACCAAGGAATTTGTCTGTCAGCTGAATTTGATCACGTGAAATGACCCAGTCAGGGGTCTGTTGACGCTGACGTTCAGTCAGTGCTTGCCGAACTGTTGACAATGTTATCTCCATTTCATTTAAATCCTGGTGTTTTGCTCTCAGCTCTTCTTCTAGTGTTACAACTTGTTGTTGTAAATGAGCTGATTCCTGTTCTTGATCTATTAAATGTCTTTGTGAGTTTGTCAACTGTTGTTCCAGCTCCCTTAGTTGTCGCTGTAAGTTCTCCTTCTGTTCGTCTTTCTCTCTCATTTCTTGTTCCATTCTTGCTCCCTGTTGTTCCAGCTCCCTTAGTTGTCTTTGTAAAGTTTCTCCGTGTTCATCACTCTCTCTGAGCTGCTGTTCTTTCTCCCTCAGCTGCTCATGCAAGCGGGCCTCTTGCAAATCCTTTTCACCCAGTTGAACTTGAAAATCTGTTAACTGCTGTACCTTTTCCCTCGATAGTCTTTCTGAGTTTTCTATTTCAAGGTTTTTCTCTCTCAGTTCTTGTTCCATTCTTGTCACTTGCTGTCCCATTCTTGTCACTCGCTGTACCATTCTTGTCACCTGCTGTTCCATCGCCCTTAACTGTCTTTGTAAGTTTTCTTCTTGTTGACATTTCTCCCTCACCTGCCCATGCAACTTAGCTGCTTGTAACTCTTTTTCTTGCAACTGTCTTTGAACATTTGTCAAATGCTGCTCCATTTCACTCAATCGTCGTTGTGAGTTTTCGTTTAGATCCTTCTCTCTATACACTGTTAACAAAATATTTGAATTTCGCAACGTTAAAATAGGTTTACATTCTGGTCCGGATCATCTCAAAGAAACGCACCCTGTCCACCAGTCCTCTCTTAGCAATTCGTGTAACCACGTTTCTTAAGACAGATACAGTGTTAAGATGTTGCGAAAAAGAATTAATTTGACTACGATTTTTAATCAATGATATGTATTGTTATACCTGGGTCATTAGTTGCAAGCGACCTTGGAAAAGCATTCCACACCTTAAGTCGGAATTTTTTGTTTAAAACGCCAATTTTCTTTAATTTTGATTAAAGGCGTTTTAAGGACATTGTTCAAAGCCGAAAGATGTGTTAGACAAGAAAAACCGTTGTCACCGTATCTCTTCAGTTCATTATAACATTGGAAACTTAAATTTGTTCGAGCAAGATGCCAGTCACGTCTGAGTTTTTGTCAAGCTCCGGTTTTTATTTTTTTAATGTCGCGCCAGGTGGAAGGAGTTGTACGTGGAAAAACATGTGCGTTTCTCCAACTTAAAAAGCAAACCAGTTGAGGGTGTTTGTAATACATACCACTGCTGCTTCCATGTTTATCCATAACATTTTCATAGTCATCCTTCTCAAAGTGGACATAATCAGGATATGACATCTTTCTTGTAGTATCTTGACTTCTAAATTCCGCATTGGAGAAACCTGGCCACTTTGTGATTGGTCCATTGTCTTTAATGCTACTGTTGGGAGGGGTGCTTCTGAAGTGATCACCTTCAAATATTTAATAATGTGGTGTTCAGTACCTTGTGAAATTAGTGCCCAACAGCGCCTTTCGTTTAATGATCACGCACTCTATCCAGGTATTAATGCCATAATAACGTTTAATGTAACCAACCTTGAATGTTAGAAAAATATAAAATATCAACCGTAAAGATAATAAAAATCAACGCTAAATTAAATAACTTACACCACCGCAAGCGCAAATGTAGCAAATATCAACGTTCGATATAATATCGTCCGACGATCATCTGAAGTCTTTCGAAGTTTACGGAGCAAGACCCAATACAACGAAGTTTTCCAAAAATACAAGGAAGAAAATCGTGAAGAATGCCGACGTATTACCACTAGGATTGTTGGAGCTTAATCCGCCGATTTTTGAGCATTTCTATTTGGTAGTAAAGCGTGTGTTGTTTCTGTTCACCTTGTTCGATTAGCTTTCGTGGATTTCCACTCAGGTGGTAAAAAAGTAATTGCGAATCCGGTCATTTGAGATTACTATTGAACGAAACGCAACGAGTGAAAGTCAGAAGGTCATGTATCTACTAAAGTATACAACAATGCGAAGACTGGGAAGTCTCTATACCAATATCTACCAGACTTGGATACCTTTCAAGAAACACGTGTTTTGTAGTGAAAAGGCTTTGTCTGCTTAGCTGGACGAAGACTTAGGAAATACAATTTACCTTGTGCACAACTTGCATCACTCGCTTGTGCGTCGGAAACAAGGCGGGAATCTGGTCGGCAGTGTTCCAGTAAAGTAAAGAAACCTTTTCCTGCAGGGCAGGTGAAGTACCTCTCTCCACCAAATATCCCATTTGAGCCCGAAGCCAGCTCATTTTCCTATAAAGTAAGTAACATTATTTTATCTTGAAACTGTAAGTGGGTGGATGAGTGAGTGAGCACAAGGCTTTTTGTTGCAGATTGAAAGTGGATGGTTAGAAGTACTCAAATTAGTAGCTTAAAGGAAACCAATGGTAATGAAAACTGGTAAGTGTTTCCGTAAAAATAGACGCTACAAAAATATACACTACCGTACTGAACCATGCGTACTGTAAAAACTCAGCATGGAAATTGAGTAAAATCATCGACATTTACAGCCCTTTTTATGCTTCAGGAACAAGGTAATGGGTTCATAAAGTTATGGCACAACTCGACCTTCAGTTCTATTCATCAAGTTAGTACCTGAGATGAATAAAGTTTCTGTTTTTCAAGTTCCATGTAATATTAATATTTTTACATTCGCTTTCTCTGCCTGTTTTTATTTCAACTTTCCTTCAAAATGCACAAAATGCTGTCTCAGAAAGCCTAAATTTGTAAAATTTCCTTGGCTAGGATAACCCTGGACACCCATATAAGCTCATGCCTGTAGCACTCTGCTCTACGAGACCAGAGAACAGGCCTGTTTTTACACCTGGTTCCTGCCTCTTTCTCTTTGTGCTATTTCTATTGCAAAAAATAATGCAATGTTAAAAGAATTTCTACCAGTTCCCACCAACTTGGGAATATCACTTACTCCCCTCTCTTCTCCAGCCTCCCACAGAGTTCCCGCACCTTTTATTCTCAAGTTCCGTCCTCTCATTATCATCATCGTCATCATCATTTATTCTTACCAATTCCAGACCTGCAATCAGCTTATCCTTAAGCTGTGGAAGATTTCCAAGCCAGCGAATGACGCCATACCTGGGAAAGCCTTCTGCCATAGGTACCTCCACCATGGAACCCACTTCTAAACCGTGAGGAATGTCAACTGCCATTTGATTACTCTCAATACCTGCAGGGCAAATTATGAAATTAAGGCAATATTTTAAAAATAACAGTTTTCTTATTTTTTTTTAACAAAATACGGCTGCACCACCACCGCAGTTTAACCGAGGACTCTTGTAAGACCTTCGGAAAAGAATCCAAATTCTTTCATAGATTGCCAAATATATGGCCTTTGATGCTCCATTAATAGCAGCTGCTGATGAATTTGAAGATTTCTAAATTGCACTTGCAGTGAATAATAGAGTATGATAAAGTAAGTAGGAAGATTTAAAACTCTGATTCACAATGTAAACGTTTTGTGCAAAAATGTTTTTTATACCTTATTAACAACAATATTAATTAAATAGTAATTGAAATAACAATGAGGTCTTTTTGTGTTTATTGCCCCCGCAAGGTTCCAGCCCTGAGGCCGGAACCCGAGGAGACACCTTAGAAGTCCCCACGTAGGTAAATAAAATGAGTGCATTCAGTGAATGGTACCGGAAAAAATCTCGATTTTGGTCAAAGCGGCTCGCAAAGGATTGCCCAAATGCTCGCAAAGGATTGCCCTAATGCCGGCAAAGGATTGCCAGGACACTCGTTAAGGAGCAACGGAAGTCAGTGCACAATAAAAAAGAAAGCCTAATTGTGTAGTCCATCGGCATCAATAATTTAAGGCGGAAAAAAGACACTACTAATCTTAGACTATTGCTGTATAACAAATTATGAAAAGGCGGCGGCAGCTTTATAGTGAGAACTATTACTAGTTAACAGGTGATTTATTGCCCCGCAGGGTTCCGACCCAGAGGCCGGACCCGAGGAGGTACCTTAGAAGTCCTCGCGTAGATAGGTTAAATGTGTGCATTCAGTGAATGGTACCGGAAAAAAATCTCGATTTTAGTCAAAGCGGCTCGCAAAGGATTGCCCAAATGCTCGCAAAGGATCGCCCTAATGCTCGCAAAGGATTGCCGGAACGCTCAAAAATGAGCAACGAAAGTCAGTGCCGCAAAGGATAAAAATAAACGCACTGTGATCAAAGGAAACACCTGTTGCTCGAAGAAATGGCTGATACGTGTACCTCAAATTGGAATGATACCGAAAATGACGTGGAAAGCACAACAGGCGTATCATTAAGGGACGAAGAGTTTTCAGGGACTGAACGTCGTGAAAACAAGTGGAAATCGTTTGCATCTTACGATGAGTAATAAACAAAAGCGTGAACTTTGTCATACAATGCAAGGTAATACGTGTTTCGCTAACAAACTTTCAGTATATTTGATCCAAAGAGTCGGTTGAATAAGGATCAAAAATTGTTTCTCGAATCTTTGAATGTGCCATATTTTGTTACTCATGGAATTGTTAGGCTTTTTGGCCTGGAAATTATTGTAAGTTCATCTTGAATGTTATAAGCACGGAAATAAGCTTGCGTGTTGTCACCACGAATTATGTGTTATGTTATGTGTTATTTCCGCTAGGTAATATATTTGATTTGAACTTGTGAATATTTTTAGGACGCAACGGTGTGACACAACAAGAAATTCCGCAGCAAACAATGTCGTGACGTACATGGCACAGTAAAAGAGAAACGTAAATGTGTAGTCCTTCGGCATAAATAAGTAAAGGCGACAAAAAGACTCCACTAATTTTGGATTATTGCTGTAAAAGAAATTATATAGAGGCGGGGGCAGCTTAGTGAGAGCTATTACTAGTAGAATAGAAAGAGTGTTTTAATACTTGGACCTTTTTTAATTAATGCTCACAACAATACAATACAAACAAAGAATAAAAATTCACAAGGGTAATTGTATACATGAAATGAAAAGAAACACGCTTTACAAAACTCTGCACTGCTTAGCAAAAAAAATAAATAAATAAATAAATAAAATAATAAGCACAGAGGCGATTTAACAGGAAAAAAGGTAGAAATCTATATGGTGGCAAAAAAATACAGGCCTGTTGGTGACATTTTCAAGGCAAGTGGGGCTAGAAAATGGAATGCCAGAGGATGCAAGGGTTTTCGTTGGATATTTAACCTTCTTAAATGAAATTGTTCAAAAGTTCCCATATCTTCGGAGTACTGGTTTTTGATATCTGTTCTGTTTCATATGCAAGTTTAAGATATCGTCGGAAACCGTCTATGTGTAGGATAGTTTCTTTGGTATGGCAAAGCCAAATATAATGTCTTGCAAGAAGGCAACAGAAATTGATTTGATATTGAGAAGAATCTGATGTTAAACCCATAGCAACAGTACACTTCAATGAATTATTGTTTGGAATGATTTTGCACTGCGTCAGCTGAGTTGTCATATCGGTCCAGAAGGATTCCGTTTTATGGCATTTCCAGAAAATGTGAAGTAGTTTTTCTGGTGCCTCACGGCAGAAGGAGCACTTAGAGTCATCTTTAATTCCTATTTTAAATAAGAAATCATTTGTTGATATTCTTTGGTGCAAAAATATAAATTGAAACTCTTTCAGTCTGGTGCTTTTTGTGCATTTCGAAGCTAGCTGGTACGTCTCTTGCCATTTAATGTCTTCAGAATTCGTGATTTTACAATCAGTCATCCATTTTTGCTGGCTTTGGGTTGGAGCAAGTGATTTTTCGGCAACGAGTTTGGAATATGTAAGTCGGGTTGCACTTTGTGTTGTCATTAACTTATTAGAGAAGTTTTCGTGTTCGGGACTATTGTTTACAAAATTACATTTGTGCGTGTTCCAGGTAGACTTGATTGCAGATACCAGGCCGTAATATCGTAAAGGACACGCATTGATATTGTATTTAGTTCTTAGTTCATCTAAAGACAGGAAGTTGTTTAAGTCATCTTTCAAATGTTTCACTTTTTTGATGCCCTTGTTAAACCATTCTTTGTAGAAAATAGGACGGTTATCAATTCTAATTAGCGAGTTATACCATAGGCATTGATCAAGAAATTGTTTCTCAGAGCTTATGTTGTTTTCAAAATTTGCTTCTGACCAGATTGTCAAAACCTCTTTTATAAAGCTGTTTGAAGCTTTTGCAGTGCTGGTCGTATCTTTCTTGTTGAGGCTTTCTTGCTGATGTGTTCAGCTCGCAGCAAACGATCAAATCTGTTTCCTTTTTCAGCAAAGGCAACAGATGATACATTCAGTCCCGACTCTGCCTCTTTTCGATACAAACAGAAAGCCGCTCTGGCGTTTAAACTGAAATAAAATAAAGTTTAAATAAACACACCGTTCTTGTCCCCGATATTCTATTCCTTGATGATAGTATAACAAGGATGGTTTACATAATTAAAAGCATCGCTACCGGACACTAAATTACTCATACTTGACAAAGAAGAGCAAATTGAAATTGTCAGCCATCACTTCGTTTCTTTGGGTCTGCACTAGAACGTGAAACACTTTTTTACGGAGCCATGCGCATGTGCGCAGGGTTGTAGCTAGGAAAATAAAAAAGTTGATAAAACAGCTCACGACTTATTTGTTTAAAACAGTTCAAGACACAAACACGATTCTACAGGTTTTTTGAATGACTCCTGCAAAACATTTTTCTCCCCTACGAGTGTAGATGACTACCACCATTTTGCGTAACAATTTACCTTGTGCACAACTTGCATCTCTCGCTTGTGCGTCGGACACAAGGCGGGAATCTGGTCGGCAGTGTTCCAGAAAAGTAAAGAAACCTCTTCCTGGAGGGCAAGTGAAGTATCTGTCTCCATTAAATATCCCATCTGAGCAATAAGCCTGTTCCACTTCCTATAAAGTAAGTAACATTGTTTAGTCTGGAAACTGAAAGTGGGTGGGTGTGTGAGTGAGCAGATGGGTTATTGTTGCAGTTGGAAAGCGGATGGTTAAAGTACTCAAAAACGGTAATGAAAATTGGTAAGTGTTTTCCGTAAAAATAGACACTACTGTACTTAACCGCAAATTTTCATGTTTTTCATGTCTTTTTTTTGCTTTCGCTGCCTGGTTTCATTTTAACCTGCCTTCAAAATGCACAAACTGCTGTCTCAGAAAACCTTAATTTGTAAAATATCCTTGGCCAGGATAACCCTGGACACCCATATATATAAGCTCACGCCTGTCACACTCTGCTCTAACCCATCAAAAATCCTGGCAACAGGCCTGCTTTTACATGTGGTTCCTGCACCTTTCTCTTTTTGTTATTTCTATTGCAAAATATTACGTAATGTTAAAAAAAATATATTTCAATTTCTCCTGGTTCCCACCAACTTAGGAATCCCAGCCTCCCGTAGAGTTTTCGCCCATTTTATTCCTAAGTTCTGTCCTCTGCCCTCCTTACTATATGACATGATCATGTGACCATATTTTTTTTAGATGCACATTCAGTTATGATGACGATGATATTATTATTATTATTATTATTATTATTATTATTATTATTGTGTTGTTCCAGAAAATATCCATACCCCTCCCACAGAAGGTTTACTGGTTTGATTCCACCCACCCCTCTGAAAAGTTTTGGCCTTTGAGACCCCCAACATCCTCGGAATTTCAATGACCTTCCGTGGGGTGGGTAAATTTTTTTTTCTAAAACTGCACATTATTATAATTATTTTTATTATTACTATTGTTAATTATTATTATTATTATTATTTATTATTATTCTTACCAATTCCATGCCTGCAAACAGCTTATCCTTAATCTGTGGAATGTTTCCAAGCCAGCGAATGACGCCATATCTGGGAAGACCTTCTGGCACAGGAACCTCCACAATGGAACCCACTTCTAAACCATGAGAAATGTCAACTGCCATTTGATTACTCTCAATAGCTGAATGATAACCTGTGTGACGTAAAGGGGGCAATGGTTTGAGCAGCTCAGTAAAAGTAAGATGCATTCTTTATATTTGTTTACTTTATTTAAATCCAGTGACAGTATAGCCTCCTACGCATAGGCTCTTTTGGCTCACATGATGAGCCTAAAAGAATGTCTGTGTAGGAGGCTAGTTACAGGACGCCTTATTGAGTAAAGCTGGTTTAAAAAGAGCTCTGACTAAATGTTAAGTATTAGTTAATAATAATACCCAGAAACATAAAAAAAAAACATTTACTAATATAACACTAAGGAGGTCCATAGATAAGATATTCAACCCTTTCAACTTAATCACTGTTAACTACCGGTAATTTCATGATATCATAGTAAACTGGATTGAGATTAAGGTGGGGGCGGGAGGGCCGGGGGGGGGGGGGGGTTTGTCTACGTTTCACGAAAAAAAAAATGGTCATTTCCTGTAAAGTTACATGCAAAATAAAATAGCCATTTCACGAAACCAACATAAAAGATGCTAAGTTTCCTTTCAGAGTAGAGTGACCTGGGGCCTAGAAATTGATGTTCAGTCAGGGTTATGCATTGTCACACAATCCACCACATGTAGTCTTGTTTTCAAACACGTACATTGGATAATTAATTTGAAAGGAAGAAAAAATGTCATCAAATTCTCTTGAATATGTAGGTAAACTAAACTAAAGATGAATTAAGGTCATTGCCCTGTGTTGCATTGCACATCCTTACTGTGCAGAATTTTATGCGTAATAAGCGTGCACACATAAACAAAATGGCGGCTATTTTCTATGCGGCTTAGTCCACGAGAGCAGTAAATTTTTAATTTCTCAAAAATGAGTATGGTGACCTATCAATTTTTCTCATATTTTGGGTGTAGCGATGAAATTCTTTCTGTAAAATGAAAGCAGATCAATTCCTATGTTTGAAAAATAAATTGTCGCTAAAAATGTGTCCTTTGCCAGTACTTGCAGAGGAATTATAAAGGAATTATATGGAATATACAAGGTCTTCCTGCTATTAAACAAATGTGGTGAGCCCCTTTTTTATTTCAAAATTTAAGTTCCCTTGAAGTAATAAACCAGTAGGTGAAGTTTGGTTAAAAATCTATGTTCAGTTCTATTTCAGGGTAATGTCCTTAAGTATAATTATAATATTAATTTAATTAAATAAATTTATGAAGACTTGCAGTAATGAGAAATGCTTGATAATCATAAACTCATGATCAGGTCATGGAAGGGTGCAAATACTTGCTTCTTAATTAATGAAAAAAATTATGAATCACAGTCTTTTCAACTTAACACTAAGATTAATTCTTAGGTAAAAGCTAAAATTGGCCATCCACAAAAGTTTAATTTGTTCTACTAATTTAATCAACTACGTATGTTGATATTTGTTATAATTTGGCAATTAAAATCAATTTAACTCCCAACTTTAGTTAATGTTTTTCCTTGATCACTTTAGGGCAATTGAACACCTGGAGGTGAGGAATTTGACCTGCTAATGTGCAGGTGACTACAGAGGATTAAAAATTGTCTCACAAATATTATCTGCAGTAAGGCATCAATTGATGGTCAATGCACTGCCACAAGGTAAATTCGAACATGTGACATGGCCTTAAAAGTTGACACTGCACATACAATGAATTTGCCAAAAACAATAGCCCTTCACGCCAATTTCTGATAAGTGACAAAAAAGGCCTAGGATGATGGATGAAATAGTGGCACCAGCCCTGGCAAGACCTCAATAATTGCCATCTATTGCTCGATTGATTGTCAATGATTAGTCACAACATACATTGTAAAAGGAAACAAAGTATTAGCCAGATATTTTAATAGAGCAGTTTTCAATTAAGTGTCGTAAAACCAAAACCAAAGTAATTACTCTGGCAAATCACAAAGGACACAGACAATCCAGTGAACCAATTAAAACTCGAAGCAAATACATGAAGCTGGCACGAAGCGCGGGAAAACGTGTGGGAGCGAGTCACGATTGGTTTTGGTTTTAGTTCTGATTGGCTGAGAAAGTGGCGCGAGATTTTTAAGCCAATCACTAAGCGCAGTTATGCAAAACCAAATGTAAACGCAAGTTACTTTCGACTCTCAAGTGAAAATTGCTCTAATGACATTAAACTTATATGCCAGGTGTATTGATATTTACAAGTTCTAGTGAAAACTTGCAGATATAGCATCCCTTGGGAGGTTTTGGTAAAACTTATTCAACCCTTGGACAGCCACTAAGAAAAAAGAACCAATATTGATTTTGGTTTAGTCAACGGTTGCCATGCATGCCTGTGACTTTAGTGTAGAAGAAGGTGAGGTGTTTGTGGCAAGAAGAAGGAGGCTAGTTAGCTATATATAGCGATAAGTGACTGGTGGAAATGCCCAATTGTCATCCAGCATAGCATACTTTAGGCCACCTGCAAGCTGGGCTTGTTTCTCTAACCTTTAAATAAATAAGTATTGATCCCTTTCTGCGAGTTCTTGAGTCGATGAAAATTATGAGAATCGATCCAGATGAAAAAAAAAACCCGAAGGAAATCGATGAAAATCGATCACATCGCACGTAAGATCATTCACAAGATTCTTCCTCACTGATTGGTCTAGCCAGGATTTTGAACTCAGACGTTTTTGAGCAATGGGCAACAACCAGAAGCTGCCATCACTCCCATCAATAGGTAGGAAAGATCTTGTTTTGTGTTTGCAAGCGCCAAACAAGAGAACAAACCACTTCCGGTTTACTTCCATGGCCCCAAAAACGTCTGTGCTGTTCATAACGGTGCCCGGCCCAGTATTAAATAAATCCACTGATTAATCAGTCGATCCGTAAAAAAAAATGATAAGTCACTTCAGTGGAAAGATAGTTTTGATAAAAGTAAGGGTAAAAGACGCAAAAACTCACCTACAAAACTTGTTAGCTAAAATGCCAGCTCGTTTCCCGTTTCCAGCGACAGGCTCTACCCCTCGGCAACGGCTTCATGTATTCCACATAAGGTGTCTCATTGATCTTTCAGTGAGCGGGGAGAGGAAAAAACTGAAAAAGTGTACATGTACTCGCATATGAAACAGACGGGAATGATCGTCGGCAAATTCTAAAGGAGACCAATCTGGGAATGGCCCAAGCTTTTTGACCCCTAAAAGATACCAAATTGAATAATATCTATAGAATTTATATTCCTGCAACCTTAAACGAGACCGCGACGGCTAAAAATATTGACGCTTTCCCCGGAGCATCTTGGTGAGACCAAAATCCGCACATTTACACCCCAAAGCAAGACGACAAGCATACCCGTCGCTTTCATATGGGATTCCCTTCCCCCTCCCCCGATACGTAGATGAATTATAGTGAGGTAAAACGTTAACGAGGAAAAGCATTAGGGAGCAATATAAAGGAGTCTAGTAGCAACCAGGTGGAAGAAGCATGAAAGTAAGATTAGCGCGCAGCAAGGAAACAACAGGTCTCGCACTGCTTCGCACTGTAAGGGAGTGACACTGTCAGCTCAGCCTTGAGCAAATGAAACTATTGTTCCTCTGTAGGGGTCAGTATAACTTTTAATCGTGTATTACATGGTCTCTTGAAAGCTTACCCGTGAAATAGAAAAAAATAACTGGATCATCACTTTGTTTCATTGGTAGAAACGGGAACACTCGATAATTGGGTAAAGAGGACACCCCGGGGGGTACTCCCATACATGGACTATATAGGTATGTACCGCAGGATAGGGTATGGTTTTTGTGGGGCTCAGTCCTTAAATAGGGTATCATTTTTGCACCTTTTGGTATTTTGTTCCCGCCGTGATCCTTATATAGGGTACCTAAATTCTATCAGCTTTAATAAACGCCCAGCTAATCGAAAAAAAGGTATCTTCAAACTGAACTATCCGTTCAGGTATTAGTAAAGCGGTTTTTATAAAGATTTGTGTTGGCCGTGTGCAGTTAGCCGTTGTTTGAGTGGTCACGGAACGCTTCTCCTTCCCTTAAATAGGGTGTCATTTTTCGGTTTTGGGCCTTAAAAAGGGTATCAATTTTTGCTTTCTTTATCCTTAAATAGGGTCAGGGTTTAAGAACTTTCACGGCACACCCCTATCCGAAGTTTATGGGTTACCTCCTCCCCCCGGGGAGAGGACACACAGAAAGGCTTATTACGTTGATTACGGCTTCTTCGACAGGGTTTAGGGCTCCTAGCCTCTAGGCCCCAAAAATCGGGACTCCAGTGCAGGGCTCTCGATCCCCAGCATTCTCGTCCCCATAGCCCTTTCGTTTCTCTTAGCCGGCTTGGCACGAGAAAACGGAGGGCTCTGGGGACATAGGATTTTTGAATTAATTCGAACTTTTTTGATTGGCTGTATGGAACAAAGAATTCCTAAACGGAAGTCAAAAACAAAACGACTCTCTCATACATTCTCTTGAAACGTCATGACTGCATACATGAAGACCAGAAGTCCTAGAATCTAGGACTGGAAATTCTCTGTCCCCAGAGCCCTTCGTTTTCTCGTGCCAAGGCTCAGCCGGCTAAGAGAAACGAAAGGGCTATGGGGACGAGATTGGATCCCCAGAAGCAGCAACCTTGTTTCCAGGGCTTTTCCTCCCGCCCGTTCCAAATCACCAAGGGAAAAGCCCTGGGAACGAGGTTGCAGAAGCAGGGGCTCTGTAAAAAAAACATTCTGAGGGCTCCACGTTCTGAGGGGTCCAGGCTAGGTATTTCCCGATTACGCTAGCATTTTTTTGGCATAATTTGGCTTAACAAGCATTTTTTTTACACTTTTCCCCAAAAAAAGAATTACTAGCATAATTTATCGTTTTTTTGCCGTCAAAAGCTAACATTTGCTTGTTTTTGGTGTTCAAACACTTCTAAAGACCTTTAGGAAACTCTAAATACTGTGTGCGACAGTTGTGAGTAGGTAAAAGGCCTAGTTGGTCATCGGTTGATTCTCAAGGTTGTACCCAGTCCTTGCTCAATATCAAAACAAGATGGCGTCAGCCACGCCCTTGTCACAAACTATCAACCTGCAGCCAAAAGAAGGAAGTTGTTGCAGTACAACAAGCGATAGACGCTTTGAGGGCAATTGAACAAAGAGCTAACCAGCTGGCCAAGGTTGTGTTATATAATACATATAAAGGACAAGTGAACAAACAGCTAACGTTGTGTTATAC
Source organism: Oculina patagonica (assembly GCF_052425735.1). Lineage (NCBI taxonomy): Eukaryota > Metazoa > Cnidaria > Anthozoa > Scleractinia > Oculinidae > Oculina > Oculina patagonica. The sequence goes on along the minus strand of NC_135761.1, from coordinate 13,396,041 downwards.
ATAAACACAAACACGTGTTATATAGGTGTTAAAAGAATTTTAAAGATTTTTTATTAATGTTCATATTATTCAGTCAACTGAGTTAACTTAAAACACACACATGATGGTGTCTTTTTTGTATGTATTCCTTTAAAACTAGTAATACGTGACTCGCAGGGCCTCGCGAAGCTCTGAAGTTGAACATTAATTGAATTGTAACGGGCATGGCCGCGACACCCTCGTTCCCAGGGTCTACTCCGCTTTGAAGATGGCGGCTCTTTCTGGTTCGTAAAGAGGTATAAAGCGTTGGGAAGCGCAGGCTATTTTCAAAATCATCGACAAATTATTGGATAGTCGCATTTTGGACATTTATTTGAGGGCATTAAAAAAAAGAATAACGAACGGCAGGAGGATTCGAACCCTCCGCCCGCGCGCCCCTGATGGCGATGAAAGGTTTATAGCCTGAATAGGCGTTTAGGGAGTATTATGTGGAAATTAGTGTTATTTTAATACGAAAAGAAAAACGATACAAATGAAAGGCTCAGGATTCGAACCCACAAAAAAAAGTAATAATAATAATAATAATAATAATAATAAAAAAACCCTAGCCGGATTCGAACCCCCGCCCTCAGTCCCGAAGATCTGATTTCAAGTTCGACGCCTCACACCATCTAGGCCACCGGCGCGCGGCCGTGTGACGTCATTTCCGCCACACACCAAGCTCACAAATATATATATACTAGTAGTAATCAGCGATTAGGGGAATGCGTTCGAGCAAGGCTTGAAAGGAGGGGTAGTTTTTGGTGTTGACTGAGATTTCCCATTTTTCTTGTACAATTTGTTGGTGATGGGACAAAAGAGGAAGGTGAAATGTTTGTAAGAATAATTTAATAACATTGATTGCGAATAAACTGTAAACAATAACTTTATTAATTCCAAGAATGAATGACAATTGCTTGTCTTTGAATGTGTGTTATGTGTAACACACAAGTATGAAAGTAACGACACAGTTCAAAGTTCAAACTTAAACTCAGCTGTGGCACTGTTCCTTTAAGGTTACAGACAACATTATTTTATATTTGAAACAGCAACATGTGAATTCCATAGAAAGCACTTTTAACTTGAAACAGCAATATATTGAAGTATGAATTAATATTGCAGAATTTGCTTTCAACTAAAAATACTTACAAATGTATGGTACAATAAAGTACATAACTTATGAGATCAAAAAATATTATTTTAAAAATATGAATGAAAAAATATTATAGTTCTTAATCAAGGTTTTTTGGAACAAAAACATTGTGTAATTGAGGAATATAAAGTAAAAACACCCATGATTTTGTTGACCGCAGGTGTCTGGTGTGAAAACAGCATGTGTGGAAAATTTTGCAAGTACAAATTTGCGGGCGTGTTTAAAACACGAAATGGCGCAATGACGAAATGGCGAAATGGTGAAATGATACTGAAGATAAGAGCCAAAGTTATACAATATTACCGTTCTACTGGAATCTTCATATGTTGCTGAATTTATTCTTGGATAAGTCCCGAAAAATAAAACAAACTGCAATCACAAATTCTCCGTCACGGCATACTAACTATGGTCACGGAGAGCCGTCACGAACCTATGGGTAATTTGGATTCCAGTGTCTCTTTGTTAACAGGGCGCGGTTTGATACGCCTAGGACATTCTTGATCGAAATGTCGGCGTTTCGTTTCAACATCGGAAGAAAATGATTTGTTTATTTCGTATTTACCACCGAGCAGCGGCTATGAAATTAGGCTTTGAGCTCCAACATTCACATGAAATGGATTATCAAAACCGAACCTACTTCGCGATGAAGTTTATACACAATACAAGTGGCAAACGTACTTTGCACAGAAACGAAGTGACGTTCGATGTCTATATCAGTTCTTAAATACAAGGCAAGCTTTGTAGTGCAGTGCAGATACTGATAGGTAACTTGGCAAGTACTAAATGAAAAAAGAGATATCCTTGTTTGCTGAGGCATTTCAGTAATACGTTCAATTTGGCGTTGTGATAAGTGACAAGTATTCATTATATTCCTGGGCCAGAACATTGAAATGTTCCCTTGAAAACAGAACTGCCTTGAAGTTCAAAGGGAAACCAAACTATATTATTTACGTGTATTTATCTTATCATTTCGTCATTTCGCCATTTCGTCATTTCGCCATTTTGCCATTTCGTGTTTTAAACACGCCCATCAGTTTCTGCATCTCTAGTGTTTCTTCTCTTCAGTCTCTTGGCAAGTCTCTTCTCTTTTTGGTCATCAGACTCTTTTAACTTTCTCTTAAGATACGTTAATCTGTTTTTTATTTGGACTATCTGTAAGTGGCACTGTTGAAACATAGTGTAGCTCATTAATATATCCAATGAAAATTGTGTTTGCTTCTCCTTCACAGTCAACAGGAGTTATTATTGTACCATGTGGTTTATTGACATCAGACTCGGTGATATAAATAACACAATTATGAGCATTGGCCACTGCCTGGATAATTACATTGTCCGGCACACCAAGTTCCTGGTGTTGACATTTGCTGAATGTAGTCTTGCCAACTATTGTCAGAAACGCTCTCAACATAAAATTCTGGATGATTATTAAAGTGCCTAATACCAGCAGCACGAATTTGAAAATGCAACTCTGCAGTTCCATACAGTTGGTGTGAAACTGACTCCTAAAAAAACTGTCTCCACTCCCACCAAAATCATAAGGCATTAAACTTATTAATGAAACTCTTTCTGTTAACCAGTGCAATACTTGTAACTTTTTTCTCTTTCTGCTTGTTTATGAAAAAAACAATGTTCAGAGTTACACAAAATAAACCATTTCTTGCCGTAATTGCTACAAACATTTCTAATAAGTGAGGAGCTTGGGAAATTATGTTTCAGTAGTTTTTTAAGTCTACTTCTGTATTTCTTTCTTCTAAGCAATTTAGTAACTCTACGAACAGAAATTCGAGATGGTTCTCTGTCTCGTTTCCTGTTGCTTTTTGCTTTTTTCACAGCCTGAGATTTCTCAGCATTTGTAGAGGTCATAGCAACAGAACAACTCCCGCCATTCTTTCCAGCTACAACACGGACATCTCTTTCATATCTCTTTATAAGCTTACCATCATAATTATTGTGGGTATCATTTATCGAAGTCTGGACAGAACTTAGCCTGCGAACCCAGACGCATTTCCGGCTGTCGCTTGTCTCCGCCGAAAAATAGCGTCTGCGAAACCGAGCCAGAGAATGATTTCTGTGACGTCGCATCTTTTGTTTCCCTTTGGCCAATCAGATTACGCGACAGAATAAAACACGAGTGCACACCGCGCGGCTCCCTCGCGACATCGCTGTCTCGAGCTGTTGGACAAACATCGAAGGTTTCTTACACCGGAGAAAGTTGTTTCTTTGCAAAAAAACATTTTCAGTTGCAAATAAATTTTTCGTATTCGGTTTATGTATAAGGCATACTTTCATTTTTAAATCATTCAATGCAAAACCAAAGATGTACATCTGTCTGTTTACGTGGGCCGTGAATAGCTGACCGACCGATTAAAGAACGCCCTGCAAAACTTGGACGAAATTGGGCATGGAATCCAATAAGATTTCGTCGTTAATGTCCGACATTTTGTCGGTAGATAGGTAAAAATTCTAGCAACACACAGGAGGTGGTAATCGACCAGGTGAGTTTCATCTTCACCTTTCGTAGCCTGCGAACCCAAACGCATTTCCGGTTCAGTTTCGAGAAATTGCACAAAAAATTAAAAGTTGCGACAAGCGTCATTGCAATGCCTGCGAGTTCTTAACCGGCCCTTTTGCGTTTCTAGCGCCCTTCTTTGCACCATGAAGACTCAAACACTTGTCCCAAAGAATAAAAATCAATAAACCTTTTCAGGTTTCACTGAGCGATAGCTAAAATTATGTTTATATCTACACCGCGGCGTAGAGGGGAATGTCAGCGAGTCGCTCGAACGAATCGTCTCTTTCGGAAGAGACAGTACACTAAAAATACAACTCTGACCAATAATATTTATTTATTGTTTTTATTTATTATCTTCCTCCTAGTTTCAGTACAGGGTAGTTTTGTCTATTAGTAAATGCACTGATAACAGAAGTATTAATTTTAATAGCCCAATTGACCCAAAAACACCGGAACTAGGCTCGATTTTCATCGCTCTCTTGGCTGCACGGTTCCAGTTGATCATGCATTTTACCGTAAAATTCCTAATCGATTTTCTGACTTGTTTTGAAATCGCTGGTGATAGTATACAATCAAATAAACTTACCAACAAAACAAGTAACATGTGGCTCGTCAACGACTGCTGCTACCGGATATTTAACTCATGCTCACCTATCCAAGACTCTGGTGATGTGTAAACGATCGAATAGCGGCTGTTGTTAATACTTATTTTCTCGGTTTTCAATGTATCGTTATTCAGCGCTATTTTATTAACGCCAAGCGACGATAATAGGCTGACCTGCTAGTCCTTCATTCCACTTTAATATGAGCGGCGAAAAGACGATCACAATAGTATACTAAATACCGGTATTCCTCTCAGCCAATGCTTAGAAATTAACTGATGTCCGATCCCAAATCCATTCGAAAGATTAGTGAGTACGTCTTCTCTCTTCCAATGCACGTATGTTAAAGCATTAACCTGAAACACGTTCCCCATCGCACTGCAGTGTCCAACTCATTCGCCATTGTTTTCTACACGCGATTGTGCGATGCTCTCGCAGACTACACGCGTGGCACCTCTTCGGATATGCAAGGTAAATCACAGAAATCATTCTCTGGCTCGGTTTCGCAGACGCTATTTTTCGGCGGAGACAAGCGACAGCCGGAAATGCGTCTGGGTTCGCAGGCTAGACAGAACTCTGTGCACGACGTGATTTGGTCGATCATGACTAATACACCACACGAGTACCACGGGTAACATACGGGTAACATACGAGTAACACACGGAACATACGGGTACATACGGTTACATACAGGTAACATACGAGTATAAACATACGGATACATACGGGTGCATGCCAGTTCTTATTTCATTTCATTTCATTTTTCATTTTTATTTTATGCAACAGAATAAACAAAACAAAACATACGGGCAATTACGGGTACATACAGGTAACATACGAGTATAATAATCGAATAATAATCGAAAAATCAATTATTGGTCATTAGATGTAACGTGTTTCTCCATCGCACTCCTCTCCAAAAAGATTGCGTGACGAGCCCAAAGGACAAGGAACAAAAACTTGAAAAATAAAAAAAACAAAATAAAATAAAGTGAAATGAAATAGGAACTGGTATGCACCCGTATGTGTCCTTATGTTACTCGTATGTTACGGATAAGATCGTATGTAAGTGAATTCAAGAAGTTGAGCTATTGACCTTATAACATTTCAAATTCTTGATACGTCTTCAATACGTTTTGTCCTTTGGGCTCGTCACGCAACCTTATTGACGGGAAGGGGGGTGGGGGAGCATACTGATAAAAATGAAAAATAAAATAAAATAAAGAAAAATGAAAAAGGAACTGGTATGCACACGTATGTATTGGTATGTTACTCGTATGCATCCGTATGTTACTCGTATGTATCCGTATGTTACTCGTATGTATCCGTATGTTACTCGTATGTATCCGTATGTTACTCGTATGTATCCGTATGTGCCCGTATGTTTCGTGTGTTACTCGTATGTTACCCGTATGTTGCTCGTAGTACTCGTGTGGTGTATTAGTCATGATCGATTTGGTCACGTTATACAAAAGAATGCTTCCGGTGCCGCATTTACTCGACTGAACAATGGTTCGGTTGTATTCGATCGCTTCATCTAACTAAACAATGGTTCGGTTGTATTCGATCGCTTCATCTGCTCTGATGTCGTCTACACCGTGCAAATGTTTAACGCAAATGCGAGCCTCATCACTCGATAACGCCGTGTTCTGATCACAAGTAAAACGAGACTAAAATATCGTCGCACCAGTTTCCCGGCCGAGACTTGCCCCTGCAAAAATCAATCGGGGCGGCCAATTTGGAGTCCATACACCTGCGCGCGCATTACGGCTCGATTCATTCTGCATAACAGTGCACAGGCATACCAACTCAAAAGACACAGGACACAAAACAGAATTAGGCTTGCGCTCTCCTTCGTCGAACGCAATGACCGTAAACTCCACACGAGATTTGATCCCGCCTGAGCCCTTTGTTGGACAAAATTATACACCCCGCTACGAGGAATAAAGCAAAGCATTTTTCAAACCAAAAGAGCATAATTTTGAAAGTTGAGCATAATTTGAGCATTTTTGGGTAAAAAACGAGCATTGCTAGGAGCATAAAATGCCAGTTTTACTAGCATAATCGGGAACTCCAGACTCCAGACTCCATGGCGAAAATTTTGGGGTCCTGGGCTCCACCCATCCCTCCCCTCCGCTTTCCTATAGGACCCTGATCCGAGAATGCCGAGGCGCGTAGAGAATATAAGCAGTCATATTGAGACGTCACGCATTAGCTCGCATTGCGCGTGATAAATTAATTCTCAAAACGGAATAAGAACGAAAGTGATAACAAAGCATTTCTGCGTTGTATTATGATAGTATAATAAAATAAACTTGCTCCATATTTGGCCACAAACTTGTCCGACCAGGCTTTTAACTTTCAAAACCTCAATTTTTTTGGATGTTATGTGTTGAGTTGATTTAATTGCAGTGTGGAAAGTTCAAAATGCTCCTGTTTGTTTTGGCAAATCTTTGTAAAAGTTTTCTTTTTGTTTTTATAATTGATTTTATTTCCTTTTTACCAAAATTTTTAACATGCCTGGCTGCACACCAATCATTTTATCTTTATCACAACAGTTAGTTAGTTAGCTAGTTAGTTCACGAAGTAAGTTCATGTAGTTAGGCTACGTTCACGTTCACACGGGACTGGACTGAAACCGTTCCGAACCGGACCGGACCGGATCGGCTTCTCTTTACATGTAACGGTTTGGAACCGATCCAGTTTCGGATCTGTTCCGGACCGTTCCAGAACGGTCCCGTCTAAACAGAAGGCCTATCCGGTCCGAAAATCAGACCAGATCCGCTTGTAACCGGTCCCGTGTAAATATAGCCTTAGCCAGCTAGCTAGCTAGCTAGCTAGTAAGGTAGTTAGTTAGTTAGTTAGTTTTGTTATGTATTTGAATAAAGTATTTTTGGGCCTTTATTATGCTAACTTCATTACAAAATGTCTTTAATTCGTTCAAATGCGATCCAGTTCACTCAGCAGGACGAATTAGACTCTACTTGGTGTTTATTTGATCAAAAAAAAACCATGTTGAGAGATTTATGGTACCTGAACTAAACTTTAACAAGACGCTATTCAAAAATTGTTATAAACTATTTTCTTCATAACTGATCCTAAGGGATTATTTTCCTAAATTTAAAAGCCCTCGTAAAAAAAAAAACTCGTTCCAAAAATACATTTGATCACAATAGCGTGTCTATGACATGTCATTAAACTGGTTCTTCGAGTTCCTCAATAATCTCTTCCATATTTGGTCTCGCCCCAGGCTCTGTTTGCACACATCCCCGTATAAGGGCTCGAAGCACGTGATTTGTCACCATTGCAATTTGTTGATCACGCCTGTCGGGATCTGGCAATTCCCGGATGCACATTTCACATAGGAGAACACCAAAGCTGTACACATCGACCTAAAAACAGCAACAATTATAAAAAAGTTTCAATACTCCACTGAAGAAATTTACTGTATTCCATTCAGGTTCTGTACGATTTTAACTGATATATAAAAAAAAACTATTAAGGTTGCTCATCATCTATTGAAAACATATATGAGCTATAATCATCGATGTTTTGCGAGCAATTATCCTACCATATCCCCAAAGGATTTCCCCCTTTTTTTAAAAAAAAATTGCGTTTTACAGTCTGCTTTTTTTGCTTAAAAGCATCAACAGAATTTGTTTGATGTTCGTCCTGCAGCTTGGTCAAGACTTCCTAGACAGAGAGCCGTTCAAGGAAAAATGAATAAAGCTAACCTTGACTGTTTGATTTGACGTGAGTGCTTCAGGCGCACTGTAAATCATAGCTCCAGGGGCAACTGTCATGGTCTGTTGCATGAAATTAGCAGTACCATAATCTGACACTTTGCCTCGCCATTGGTCACCATTTCGCCATAGCAACACATTAGCACTGCTTATATCGCGGTGGATAATTGGAGAAGGTTTCTTTTGATGAAGATAGCTTAACGCTCGAGCGACATCCTGAGAAATAAAGGAGACTTCTGTCTCAACAAGAGGTCGCTGCTCTAGCAATGCTCGTAAACTTGACTCCATGAGCTCTGTTACAAACAAAGGACTTCCCTCATCATTTGTTGCTCCAATGAATTGCAACAAACAAGGATGGCGGCATCTTGAAGCAATGTCCATTTCTCGTTCAAACAAACTCCGGTTGTGAGGAGAAAGAATCAACTCATGGATTTGTTTTACAGCTACAGCACAGCCACAGTACTTGCCCTCGACAACACTTCCCCAGCCTCCCCTACCAAGCAGTGTATCTGTCAGCTGAATTTTATCACGAAGAATAACCCAGTCAGGGGTCTGTTGTCGTTGACGTTCACTCAGTGCTTGCCGAGTTGTTGACAGAGTTAACTCCATTTCATTCACATGCCGGTTTTTTGCTCTCAGCTGTCCTTCTAGTGTGGTCACTTGATGCTGTAAGCCAACAGTTTCGACGTCTTTCTCTCTAAACTGTTCTTGTAAGTTTGTCAACTGTTGTTCCATCTCCCTCAGTTGTCTTTGTAAAGTCTCTTCGTGTACATCTTTCACTCTTAGTTGCTGTTCCAGATCCCTCAACTGTGTTTGGGAGTTTTCTTCTTGTTGTCTTTGTTCTTCCAGCTGTTCATGCAAGATGGCCTCTTGTACTTGGAAATATGTCAACTGCTGTTCCCTTTCCCTCGATACTCTTTCCGAATTTTCTAATTCAAGGTCTTTTTCTGTAAGTTGTCGTTCCATTCTTGTCAACTGCTGTTCCATCTCTCTTAATTGTCCTTGTGACATTGCTTGTTGATCGCTTTTTTCCCGTAAGTGTTCATGTAAGATGTCCACTTGCAATTGTTTTTCACGCAATAGTTCTTGGAAAAGTGTCAGCTGTCGTTCCACCTCCCTCAGTCGTCCTTGTGACCTGGCCTCTTGTAAGTCTTTTTCTCGTAACTGTCCTCGACAATTCGATAATTGTGACTCCATCTCCTTCAACTGTCTTCTTAGTTCAACATGACCTCTTAGCTGTTCCTCTAAAGAAGCTTCACCGGAATGGTGCAGTGCTGCAAAAAGTTGACCAAAAAATGTAAATGGCGGATCTGGGGGTTGGGGCCCGGGGGGGGGGCACTCCTTGGCCACTCCTTATTTTTGGTAAATCATTTACTGCGTTTACAACAAGTTCCTATGATCCTTTGCCTTTCAAAACTGGCACGCATGAACATAACGAACTGCAGTTTATACGTGTACCTCCGAAAATTGTTTGGTTTGTCTACTGGTAAATTTTCAATTTGATTATTTTTGGAAACATGCATGCAAACAGCGAATTTCAAAAATGATCCTATTAAGATATCTTTCAACTCTCTTTACCTTCCTATCTCTACGGCGCTTAAAAAGATAGACGTTTGTCCTACATTCGATCTTCACACGTTCTATCCGACTAAAGCAGACGGATATAACGTGTTGGTTGATCTTAATTTAGTCGGACGAACTTTACTGAGTCAAACGTCGAACTCATCATGAACTTAATTCGCTCAGTTTAGTTCGTCTCATGTGAAGTTCGACGTTTGGCCTTGGCCTAAGACACAACAACGAGGTTGCAAAATATATATTGTTTACCATTTGACGCTTGAGATAAATTGAGTCCAGCCGGCTCTGGGATTGCAAACCGAACTTGAAAAAGTTCAAACACTGTCTCATTGAGAACAGTAGCCTGTCAAGGAATTCAAAACAATTTTTTAAGGTTCGATAACCTTGCCTAATGTTTCGTAAACTGGACTCGGGACGTCTGAGCTTGAGCCCTAACTGGGACCATTGTATTGTGGGCGACTTGCTAGGAAAATCAGACATGCTAGGTGTAGCCTGCAATGGCAAACATCCCATCCGGGGGTTTTGGCAATACTTTTAATCGCTGTCCTGACCAGAGCCGTAATCAGAGCTTTGGCATAGACGAAGCAAAAGCATAGACGAAGCAAAATCTCGCTGGGAGAACTAGAGGCTCTGAAACTCTTTCTCAAACATTTTTCATAAGGTTTTTCTTGAAAAATAAAACAACCTTGTTCAACTGGGAATTATTTTCCCAACTAAACATATTTTGTTTTTAATTCTGGGTTAAAATCAAGATGAGGCAAGTGCCTCGTCTTGCCTCATGCTAGTTACGGCCCTACTGAAAAGCCTAGTAGGCTTGAAGACAGGTACTGTACCATTGCCACTTTTAAAGTGTTTTGCTCGGTTTGTGGCACTTTTCATTTTTTGTAAAACGTTTTTTTCGAACTGACGAATCAAGAAGTGCGCCGTTGGACAGTGTTTAAACACCAGCATGCCACTGATGATAAATCTAATTTTCCCAATATGCTGCCTCTTAGGCTATTTCTGTAAGTGATAACCAATCTAAACAGGTAAAAGGTTAAATCTATGCAAGAGAATATGAATTGTAACTATAACTATAACGATCACTTCATATTATCTTGGTCTGTGTTCGAGCCTCATGGCCCATCAGGCTGGAACTTATCCCGGTTTCTGTAGCACGAAGCGGCAAGAAGAATTTCTACTTTCCCCTGGATGGGATGCTAGTCCATCGCAGGGTTACCCCCAGCAGTAAATTCGCTGGTACCCTTACATTTATACACCTGGGTGGAAAAAGGCACTATAAGACTGGGAGTAAAGTTTCTTGCCCAAGAAAACAATACAGTGACCCCAGTAACCGGGCCTCGAATCCGAACCGCTCGATCCGGAGTCCAGCGTGCTAACCATTAGGCCACCGCACTTCTGAGACATTACATAAATCTTGGTAGAGTTAAGGTGTTTATTTCTTACGCCACTTGTTGTTACGCATTACTAGCCAAAAAAGAAATAGTTTTACTTACAGGTTTTTCTGACTTTACAGCAAATAACTTGTATCCATGGCCAGGTTGACTGAAAACCCACGCAAATATATTCTTGTCGTCTGGGTCTGGGGTTATGTATGATACTTTTTTGAGTGGATGATCATGCTGTACTTCCTGAAAAAATATATCAGAAAAGCATTTTTTTGAATCGCATCTTAGGGCCTCTTTACATGAGAGTTTTCGTCCCGGGATGACTTTCGTCCCGGGATGAATTCATCTCGGTGTCTGGTCATTTTCTTGTTGATGTTTACATGATGATACATGATTTCATCCCGGGATGAAACACCGGGATGAAATGTCATCCCGGGATGAAACATGACGAAAAACCCCATGTAAACAGTCCTTCCCGGGATGAAATGTAATGTTATGTAAGCACGGGCGAGATGAATTCAACTCGGGCGGGACGACTTATCCCGGGATGAACACGCTCATGTAAAATGAAATGTTTTTCATCCCGGGACGAAACTCATCTCGGCTCTCATGTAAAGAGGCCCTTATAAGAACTGTTCTGTACCACTTACCATATTTACTCGAATAAGCGCCGCCCCCGAATAACCGCCGCCCTCGAATAAGCGCCGCATTTGGGACAAAAAAGTTAATAAGCTCCGCCCCCGAAAAAGCGCCGCAGTCCCGATGCGGTGCTAATTTGAAGAATTTCGTTTAACTTAAAACGGCACTACAAAAGCAACTCTAAAACAAGCTTGAACATTTCTTTGCATCAAAATCGATGTTTTGCAGTTATAAGTGATTGTTTTATAGCTCTCCCATTAGTTTTTCTATTCAACACTCTTACCATACGTAGTTCTATAAATGTTGTGAAGGCCGCAAACTTTGTCACGACAGCTAGCGCCACTTCTGTCTCAGCAAGAGACAAATACTGACGATCAAAAGACGCTATTTTCAATTGCTGTAAAAGATAAGACTGTTTGTGGCGTCCAAATTTTAAATAAGCGCCGCCCTCGAATAAGCGCCGCACTTGAGGCGCGAAAAATTTTATAAGCGCCGCGGCGCTTATTCGAGTAAATACGATAGTCCTCTTGGATCGTCAAGCAATCCATGCGAAAACTGGAGTCAATATGGAAGTGAGATGAATTATGCTTATTTGATATTATGTGTGCAAACCAGAAACACCAGTTTAGTTTAATACAAGGGCTTGGATTAGGTCCAGTCGTTAGTGGTTAATAGATAATTACTGAAGCATTATTGCGGCCTCAGCTGCCTGCAATATACCCAATAATGCTGTGAGCATTGACCCTCCTAAAACCCCTTTTTTTTTCTCTCTGCATTACATCGACGATTTCAGTCGCTTTTACACTGATGTTTTAGTTCATGGCTGCAATCGTCGATATATTACACAGAGGGAGAACAATAGGATTTTAGGAGGGACAGTAATTATTTATGTGGTTTTCTTGAGTGGTTAGTGATGGCTATGGTGTTCTGGGTTGATCTAGAATACACTAACAATGTTCCAATGCTGATGTGGGGTGAGAATTCTCCAGAAATAACCACAGTTACCACAGGCTCTATGGGAGATATAGACCGTGTGACCTTTGTTGAGCGTTAACTTGTATGAGTGTTGAGCGATGAACAAAGGTCACACGATCTATATCTTCCATAGAGCCTGTGGTACCTGTGAGATTACTATGTCTGTGTATAACAGTGTGAGGCGTGGTGGCCTAGTGGTCAGCGCGCTAGACCCCGACCACCGGCCTGGCCAGCTGCAGGGCGCTGCGTTGTGTTCTTGGGCAAGACACTTAACTCTCAAAGTGCCTCTCTCCTAGACTGTCCACAGCCTTCTTTTTTTCGTATTTTTTCGATCGAATGAGTGCTGGGAAAAAACGGTGAGAGAACTGGACGCCAGCGCAAAACGGAAAGTGCGAGGAGATGGGGCTTTCTTTCGCTCCCTTCGCACGCTCCCGCCCGATCCCCCTCCCCAGCGCTTCGCGTTTACCGATTCTCTCGCTTTTTTTGCGTTGAAAAATAGAGAGGCTGTGGACAGTCTACTCTCTCCACCCAGGTGTATAAATGTGCACCGGCAAATTTACTGCTGGGGGAGGTAACCCTGCGATGGACTAGCATCCTATCCAGGGGGGGGGGGGGAGAGAGCAGTACTCCCAATCGCTTAATGCCACAGAAACCGGGATAAGCTTCGGCTGTATGGGCCACTTGGCTCGGACACAGACTTTACCTTTTATGGCGAACAGGAAGGAAGGACAGGTGATATTTCTTGCTGGTTAGGTACACCCACCTGAGTTTTTTCATCCACTATCCTGATACCATTTAATGTGACATACATCACTATCCTCTGCTTATGTTCGCCACTATCTTTATTCAATTTTGCTTGTATCTGAATCGCAAAACAAGTCAAGAAAGATATTTAAAAAAATTCCTATGAGTTCTTATACAATAATAATAATAATAATAATAAAAATAATAAAGATAATGATAATGATAATAATAAAATAATAATAATAATAATAAATAATAATAATAATAAAAAGCTTAATACAGCGCACATTTTCTAAAAGTTCTAAGGCGCCTTACATCAGTTCAAATCTTAAAATCAACATACAATCATGTTTTTGTCCCCTTTATGGACAAAATGCAAAAGGAGTAAGAGAAAAACGTTCCCAACGTATAATAGTTTAACGTCCCTTAGAACTGTTTCCACTGAGTTTCGCGTTTACTTTGGTTTTCCAGTTTTATGATAGGATAAAAGGAAAAAAACTCGGACCACTATCTCAACCAATACGAAGTAATTTTAAAACAATCTATCGAAAATCTCTCAATCAGTTTGCTAACTGAACTTAATTTAAGACTGAAACCTACCTTCAAAGTCTTGATTGCATCGACGCACATGGCATCGCCTTCCGCACTACTGACATCTACAGCACCTACAAGCTACAGAGAAAGCGAGAAAAAGGAATATTGAAAAAAGGAGGTTTGATCCACGGCCTAACTCAGGTCGTCTTGTGTCCAAGAGAACGTGTTGTCCACACTAATCGGGATAAATTTGAAAACGGAGTTGGATCCGAAAACGGATAACATGTTTTCCGTTAATACTATCGTTTTTAAAAACAGGATTTGACGATTTCATGTTGCTCAGAGAACAGCCGGCGTTTTCAAATTCTCCGTTTTCGGAAAGCTCTGTTCGGTGACCGAGAACGCCGCCTTTCGTGTGGATGGTTGGCCAAACCGGAGAAAGTCAGATGCGTTTTCAAATTTATCCGAATTAGTCTGGACAAGGCCTATGAGACGTTCCGACTCAGTTAGTCTATATAATTAGACATGTGCAAGACGGGAAACTCGTCTGATATGATTCCGGCGAAGAAACAGTTTCTCGTCTTAAATTTCAATATTTGTTCATTTTCCAGTCAAAAACGACGGAAAAAGGATGGAAAGCCTTTCTAAGACATGAAACCGCCAAGAATTCACAATTATACCTGAGAAAATCTGGTCGTGAACTTTTGTTTGCAACACGGGAAAAGACTGGAACTAGAAATGCAGCAACTTTTGCCGATAGAATGATAACCTATTTGTCTTAGTCGTGATTTGTTTCGACGTCCAAAAATTTATATTAGGCTATTTCGTCAGACAGAATTTCGTGTGAGACGAGTTTCCGTCTTCTAACATAAATTCGCTAAAAAAGTGCTCAGCAATAATTTTGAGTTACGTCCTGATGATGTGTAAGGCCAAGGTTCAAGCTGTTGTCGCTCAAGTTATGGAGTTTTGAGTGTTACGTGAAACGTTCTGAGTGTCACGTGTCGCGTGAAACGATCTGAATGTCACGTGTTACATGAAACGTTCTGAGTGTCACGTGTCACGTGAAACATACTGAGTGTCACGTGAAACGTTCTGAGTGTCACGTGTCGCGTGAAACGTTCTCGTCCAGTAGAAAACTACATTTTAGTTGGGGGATATAACAATACTGATTGTTCCGCCGTCCAGGCGATCTGCTTTTGTATTGCCGTTTAAGCAGACGTTTTTTTGGTCCGTAACGCAATTTTTTTCCCTCTGGATGGAGAGAAAAGATTGCGTGACAAGCCAAAAGGACATCTGCGTAGAAGGCTTACTACAAATGGGCACCTGCAAGTCCCCACGCTTTTTATGAAATAACAAATTTATAGCTAATAAGGATTAGATTTCATGTTGCTTGTAAAATAAAATCAATTAAAATTAAATACGAAGAAGGTTCAGACCTTGCACTTGAACTTTACGCCTTCTCCTCGGAAGCGGTCAGCATTAAAAGGAATTTCCTCTTCTAGATATCATAAACAAAATAACACCAGCAATCAGCAGTTAAATGGATAATTAAAAACAAAGAAACCTTTCATAACAGTACTGACCCTGAAGAAGGCTAGCTCTGCTTCAACCTCGTTCCCAGGGCTTTTCCCTTGGTAACTGCTTGTTAAAAACATTGGCCAATAAATTTTGACCTTCTACCGTAGTACTAGCCTTGTAAACAATTTGGATAGTCATACTAGAATTGATCAAAGATTAATTGGGTCATGGATCATAAAAAGACTCTTCTACTCTCTCTTCTACTATCATGATTGTGTACCTTACAAGTCTTAAATCTGTGATAGGGAGGGGGTGGGGTGGGGGTTGGTAGGGGGGACTCCAGTAAATTTAGGATGAGGTGTGTGCTGCACAGGCTCTTTAACCCTATACCCTGACGTGACCCTGTTAGGATTTAAAATCGAAAACTGATGCTCTTTTTATACCAAACGCAATGAAGACACCCTATCGAGGGAGCTCTGAAGCCCGTGGAAAGAGGAGCTTTTACGGTTTTGCTACTTGGAGCTCTAAGATAATTTATTGGATGTCTGAAAACAACAGAGCCCGAAGCCCAGCTTCTGTAGCCCCATTCTCCTCTCTGGAACCCTGAAAAAATCTGTGACGAAAGCCTGTGCATGAAAACGAGAACAAGGCGCTGAAAAATGTTCGAAAGGATAGGAAGGGGAAGGAATTTGCGTCGAAACAGTAAACAGGAAGTTTTGATTTGTTTTGCATGATTAGACTTGCGTTCTCCTTCGTTGAACGCAATGAAGCATCGCGGATTAAAGAGTGGAATGTCACTAGACAGAATAATAAGCGGTGGAGGAAGGGACAAAAATGTATTAGGGACTGCTTTTTCCCCTTACGGCTAACATTTTGTCATATGAAAAATAAAAAGCTAAGAGCAAGCAAGGACAGACGACGTACCTTTTGAGGACTTTGTTAGTTTCTTGTTCTTGCCTTTTGGAAGCATTTCTCCAAAGTACATGATTACAAAACTGTTCCATATATATTACCGGTGAAACCTACGTCGACAGAAACTAAATCAGTTGGCGACTTCCAATGACGGCCTTCGACGAAATAACAGAAGAAAATCGACAGAAACTTCCATCACCGGCGACAACTGCCATCGTGTTCGGCCATTTTCTCGCTGATGCATGAAAACAATGTCACACAATGCATTATTATCAAGTGCAAGTGGCATGCAAGGCGCTTCACGCATGAAGCGACCTTAAATGTATTTATATCAAGAAAGTCACAGCAGTTAAAAGCCACTTCCGGTCGGTGCCTCAAAATGTGTAAGGAGTTTGCGAGAAAACGTTATAAAAAGAGCAGTGACAACCTACGAGTTGATAAACTTTAAAGAACCTAAAAAATAATACGAGAAAGTAGAGGGCGGCTAACAGTTTCATTTCGAACCTCTCTTGTCGTTCCGTTATTGAGGCTTTTCCTTTCTGTCTTTAAAAGTGCTGATCGTTTGCTAAACCACTTAAGCTCTAACGCGCTATGGCGTAAACATTTAAGTATTGTTGTGAAGGGAGTATGGGGTGGGGAGCACCTGACTGTGTGCACTAGGTAAAGAGGGGACTGTTTCTACGTTACTTTCATATGAAGAACACAGACTGTAAGTTTGTTTCAGAAAACCCTATGCTCTCCCTGTGCTAAAACAGGAAACTTTGCGCTAAACTAGCCTATCTTACCTTTTTAGCTTTTGCAATGCAAGAAAAAGTTCTCAACAAGGAAACTTACATCTATCAAGATAAGAGCTGGAAGTAGCCGAGTATAATTTATACAGTATACAAAATAGGGAGGCGCAGTGGCCTCATGGGTCCTCATGGTCAGCGCCATCGACTCCAAGTTGAACGGCCCGGGTTCGAGCTCTGGTCGGGGCGCTGCGTTGTGTTCTGAGGCAATGCACTTTACTCTCACAGTGCTTCTCTTCACCCAGGTGTATAAATGGGTACTGGCGAATTTACTGCTGAGGGGGTAACCCTGTGATGAACTAGCATCCCATTCAGGGGGGAGTAGCAATACTCCTTGCTTCATGCTACTCAACCGGGTTAACCCTTTAACTACCAAGTTTCTGTGACTATTTAAAGGTTTTTTCTTGGCTTAGACATTCTGTAGAAATTCGTGATTGCATATAAGAAGTTCAAGTAAAATTTTTCACTGCAGAAGCCCCCAGGCTGGCATCATTAAGCTAGAATGGTGGGTAGAGGCCAGCGTTTGAAAGAAACCAGAGGTGAGAGATGATTTTGTCTTGATTGGAACGCCAAAAATGTTCGAATCGAAAGATGGCGGTTCATGAGTAAAGTTGTCTCTCTGGCCGTTCTGTGGGTGGATTCCGAGACCTGCCATGGCAATTTGGACGAATTCTGACTTCAAAAGAATGCAATCGGTGCAACATTTTGCCGGCAGGATTGGGTGGCTCGACACTTATAAAAAATATATGGAATAGAGGTAGGTAGACTTCCATGCCGCCGCCATGACTGTTTTTCCCAGGCATCCCTTTCGGTCACCAATGAGAAAATTACAGGTTTGCAAGCATAGCTCTAATCGAATAGTAATTGCTGAGTCTGCTGAATGATTGATGGGAGATTTCCTTGGTGAACGGAAAGGAATAGGGTTGAAGTTTGCTGCAAATGTATATTTTTGAAGTCAGAGTTATTTTTTTCATTAAAAAAATGGAAGCAAAGATGTGTGTTTTTTGCTGTTGTCCTGTTAGGTAGAAAACGGGCATTTTCGGATTTGCTGCTGAACAAACAACCATATGCAACGAAAATCAAGAGTTGTAGTCAGTTAGTTGGCGTTTAAAGCTATGAAAGTTATCACTTTGCCATAAAAAGCAATCATTACTATCATGTGTCCAGATATGTTAAGGCTAGAGATTTTTAGATCACTGCTGGTGTTTTTCGTACAAATTTGTACGATTGGTAGTTAAAGGGTTAAGCTCCGGCTATACCGTATTTACTCGAATAAGCGCCGGGGCGCTTATTAATTTTTTTTGCCTCAAGTGCGGCGGTTATTCGAGGG
The DNA here is from genome assembly GCF_052425735.1 of Oculina patagonica. Taxonomy (NCBI): domain Eukaryota; kingdom Metazoa; phylum Cnidaria; class Anthozoa; order Scleractinia; family Oculinidae; genus Oculina; species Oculina patagonica. The sequence goes on along the minus strand of NC_135761.1, from coordinate 13,377,607 downwards.
CGGCGCTTATTTAAAATTTGGATGCCACAATAAATCTTTTCTTTTGCGGTAATTGAAAATAGTGTTTTTTATTGCCAGTATTCGTCTCTTTCTGAAGAGAGAAGTGGCGCTAGCTGTCCTGGCAAAGTTCGCGGCCTTCACAACACTTAAGAGTAAGAATTTTGGATATACAATTAAAGGGCAAGTGGTAAAACAATCACTTTGAACTGCAAAACGTCGCTTTTGATGAAAAGAAATGTCCAGGTTTGTTTTAGAGTTGCTTTGTAGTGTTGTTTTTGTGAAACAAAATTCCTCGAATGAGAACCGCATCGTTACTGCGGCGCTTATTCGGGGGCGGCGCTTATTCGAGTAAATACGGTATGCACTTGGATCGGACACAGAATTTACCTTTTACAAACTTGAATGTGAAAGTTTCTTAAGTAAGACAATACTAAGAGAAATTCCAAAAAGATAATACTTTGAGAAATTCCAAAAGACGCGTGGAACGCCTGGTTAAAAATCGCACGCGAACGAAGTGGCGTGTTTGCGTCGATGTTTAGGAGAAACACTGCTCCAAAATAATTAATCTCTTCGGATTTTATGTTTGAAAGGATAGTAAGCAGCTGCTTTATTGCTAATATTGGCCAACGTTTTCTGTTTTATGCGAAAATACTCTAAAGATGTGGAGGATATGGATATTAAAACCACTGTACCGTCAATTGATCGGCGCCATTGCACTCTGCACAAAAAACCGATCACTAGCACTATAGAGGCAGATGAGTGCATATGCAAGTTCCGCTCTGTAAAATACTTAGGTCCAGGCCCCCTCTTTGTAGGGCCATATGTTAAGCATGCGCAGTTTGATTAAAAACCAGAGCACATGGTAGCCATGTCATGAACAGTTTATTCTAGTTTCGAGCTCCGAATATTACACGCTCGCCTCTAAAAAAATAAGGTATGTGTGTTACTGCTACCTCGCTCTTTATTTATTTATTTATTTATTTATTTATTTATTTATTATAATGGAATGACGTGTTTTATGAGAGAAGAACTCAGAAAAAATTCTAAGTTCACAGATGGGAATTGAACCCACGACCTTCCGTACACTAGTCGGACGCTCTAACCACTGAGCTACTGAGAACTCTAGTGGTGAGCAGTGGTCATTTGTGGGTGACACAACGACTGCATCGCACAATCACGCAATTTAACTGCATCGCGCAGTCACGTAATGCTCTCAGTGTAAATAAATGATAATGGAATGACGTGTGTTTTATTTACTTATTTTCTTCTTTTACTTTGGTCAAGAATGATTCTGTTATTTTTATAGTTATGTAGTGTAAATGAGCTTTGTAGATTGTAACGTAGGCAGGAATGTTATGTAGTATGTGTGTGTTTTCAATAAAGCATTAAAAATGTTCTTTTATTTTAACACAAAAATGCTCCTTGGCAATAATATTTCGAATATAACTTTAAATACGACTAAGACTACAATGGGATAGTGCAATTTTACTGACCCTGATCACTGTACATCTATTTGACCATTTAATGCTTTCACGTTTAACTAAACGAACAGGCTGCCTGTCGCAAAAAAGGAATCTGCACGTTCCAGGGAACTCAATTCTCGTTGAATGCACAGGCCTGTTGAAAGACGTGGGAGCTGAGGTGCGGGACTGCGAAAAGGCTGGTGGGAACCTGGGGGTAAAGGACGGACCATTATTTTCTTGGAGGGGGGATGAAAAAATTTTCCTCTACAAACTTTTTTTTTTAGTTTATGCACCTCTGCAAACATTTTTTTTTTCGAAATTCTTACTATTTTTTGTTATACATATCGCGTTTGCAAACAATTTATTTTGTCTTTCTAGGCCCTGCAAACAATTTTTTTGAATATTTTTCATCCCCCCCCCTCCTCCAAAAAAATAATGGTCCGTCCCTAAAAGGGGAAGCTCTATGGGTGGCGGGAAAAGAAGTGGGGGCAGGGGCGGGGGGGACTACTTAATTAAGACGGGGCAGAAGCTGGGAGAAAAACGCAAGCAGACCCCCCGTCTCCACCCAACGTTTATTTTTGAAATGGCCACCAACATGACACGCAAATTTCTACGTTTATTTATTACTGTATAAAGGTTCAGTTACATTTATATGTATTTGTATCAATACAAAGGACTCGATATAAGCTACTCTACACCCAAGAGTAAGCAGCAATTAAAGCCTTATCACATGACTTTCACTGAAGGGTACCCTAGATAGAAGTCGAAAAAGTGAATTTGGAAAGGTGACGTTTTGCATAATAAAAGAACTGAAAAAACACTTCTTAAAAGGTGATCATGGCTGTCGTTTTTTGTCATCACGTGACACTTTTTCCTGAGGGGCTCGAAGCCTAGTTGAAAATGTTCATAGCATTTCTTATCCTTAGAACAAAGTTGATTATCTGGATGTTTGCTAAAACTCGTGTAAACATACATGAACAATCTTCAGATATAAAACGACTGTTAAGAACGGCAGGACGTGATCAGTTACAAAGCACTGAGCTGAAATTTTACAAGGCTGCTTACATTTGAGCGAGAGTTTGCGCAGACTAGTTACGACACCAAGCCCTTAGAAAAGGTATATCTTGACACAACTGAATAGGTAATAACAAGAATAAACTTCTATATATTGTAAAAAATCTCTTCCTTAAATATACACGCTACCTTTACTAATTACTGATATATAGAGTCTGGAAACTATTTCTCAGTTAATTGTTAACCAATCCCAAGAATTCAAAATGCTGACAAACCCTATTACACTATTACATACTATCTAAATTATTGTAAAAAGCATTGCATGCCAAAATTATAATTTATGAAAATATAACTTTTTTCCTATTAAAAAGCTCTATAAAGTTCCCTTAATTGTGAACTTGAATAACGCGATCTTTCTTCACAACTACCTAAATCTATTTAATTTAATATTTAGACAAGTTAACGAGGCACAGCCGAGTTGACAATCGCTACTAGAAATTGAGAGCGAGTCTAAAACCTACAATTTTATGTCTTTTTAGCCAAAAATCAAGAATAAGTTTTCCTTTCAAGATCACTGATGATGTTCTATCAATGGGAGAATCAATCAGATTCGCGGATTCCCAAACTGGAGAACAAGCTGGGTGTCTACTACAGTAACAACTGGTCTAAAGTCACTAAAAAATATCCAGTTTTTTACTGACGCCTGGGAAATTCATTTTAGTATTTTGCTTATCAATCCTAATAATAAATTCTGAGGTTCCTTAATTTTATCGAAATTTGTCTATTATTAAAAGCTACTGCACAAAAATTTAAAATTTATGTTAAAATAACGTGTATACACTATCCATCTATATATAAAGAGCTCTATAAAATCCTCTTTGAGAACTTTAATACGCCAATCTCCTTTGATAACTAAATAGTTACTTTAAAAACATAACAGAATAACATCTGTAAACGTATTCATACGTTTACAGATACTAAGACCTGACATATAAGAGCATACACAACCATGACAACCATACGGCATCGACCGATGGCCGTAAGCTTACAGGCTTACCTTGAATGTCGAACAGAGGGCTAAACTGCAAAATGTCAGGACAAACTGTTGGTTAACTTTTTTGAACATAGCTCACAGAAGTTAAATACCTAATTCATAACAATCGTAAAACTCAATTTCCGCATGTGTAGCATCATTACTATCAGTTGCGTACCAAAAAGAAACATTCAGCAATCAGCCGGCGGAGTTCATCAGTTCCCGGATGTAGGGCGGGAAAAAAACACGCGTGCGACCATCGGCCATATTGTGTTTCTGATATTCAATAGTTACTTGGGTCACTGGGGCTAATCTGCTTTCCTTATTCCGTTCTCTTGACTTGTTTATATGAACTTTTGCTCAAAATACACGACGTTCTTGTATTTCTTTTGCCAGAAAACACATTTACGATAGACCTGAGTTATAAAGTATTTACCGTCGGTCTTCTGAGTCTTCATTTTGAAAATTGCCCTTGGTACTCTTTCTTCAGCATTCGTTTAATAAAGATCTGGTTGTCGAAAGACCTGCTTTTAGAACTTTTCATCGATATTATTCACCCCCTTCAGGGGTGGCCTTGGCCTGTGCATATTTATATCGCACGTCCGGTATTTACCCTGTGGCATTTCCTGTGAGCGGTTTAGAAGAGAAGCGGGGTCTTTCCGGCATTTATTACCCGAGGCGACAGGTACCGATGTCGTGAATATGTTAACACACAAGCTGTTCATGAAGTTTCTAAATTTTGTATTGATACAAAAATGTAAACAGAATAAAAAATAGACCCTTTTTACCTGGAACACATTGCACTTTTAGGTTTCTAGACTGCCTTCTTTCGAATTTTTTAGCTTTCGGAGTTTAACATCAGTCCTCCGTACAAAAGAAAAGAAAGAAAAATGATTGCATTTTAGAAATTCAAAGAGCATAAAATCCCTTGCACAGAGTCCAAAACGGGATAAGGTCTCCATGGCTCCGATCCGGGCCCCAGGACTCCACGATCTTTGGCAAACGTTCTCAGGGCTCCACGCTCTGTAGCAAAATAATATTAGGGCTCCAAGCCGCAAAACGAATGGGGGGCTCCAGGCTCCACTGCGAAAAGTTTAGAGCTCCTAACACAACGTCATTTAGTCTACAAGCAGGTATTTACAAATAGCGAATTTGAGATCGTGTTTGTTAATCTACTAGCTTTTCCAAAAACTACGTTAAGAGGTTTATGGTACCTGAAAAAACACTTACATAGCGTTATTCAAAACTAGACTATTTCTTGATACTATTCTTATTAATCATGAACTAAAAAAATTTGTTTAGTTTACTAAGTTATCATATTATAGTTTCTGAAGAAAACTCGATTAAAAAATACGTACTATTACAAAAATAATGAAACTTACAGAAGTTTGAACACAACAATGTAACTATGACATGTCATCAAACTGGTTCTTCAAGTTCCTCAATAATCTCTTCCATATTTGGTCTCGCCCCAGGCTCTGTTTGCACACATCTCCGCACGAGGGCTCGAAGCAGGCGCTTTGTAACCATTGCAATTTGTTGATCACGCCTTTCAGGATCTGGCAATTCTCGGATGCACATTTCACAGAGGAGAACGCCAAAGCTATACACATCGACCTAAAGACAACAACAGATTGAAAAAAATTATATACTTTACTGAAGATATTTACTTCTAACAAGTAAAGCGACAGCGAAGGATGAAAAACTCAATAACCTCCATTTGCCTTCAAAACTTCTACTCCTCTTTTTATCCAATATACTGAAAACATACACCGTTCCTAGACTCGTCTTATAGTTCAGTGCAAACATTCCTGAACAAATATTTCCAATGACATCCCGACAAGTGAGAGAGCTTCTTCAGCGAGGAAATTGAACGTGGTATATCTTTACACGTTCCTTCTCAAAACAAAAAGAAAAGAAAAACAAATCTAGGTATCCGTAATAAAGCCAGTCGTCGAGAAGCCAACAAAAGAGGGAGGGAAGAAATTAGGATGATTTTTCACATTAAGACCCTGGCTCCTTACGGCATGAAGATAGGCTTATCTTTTTTTTTTAAAAAAAAATAAGAATCTAAATTTTTAATTGTCAATTCTAAGTTACAAATGTTATTATGCTTTTTTATCTTTATGCGTGTGAAATGTGCATATGTAAAAAATGTGCGCACACTTAATAGACACTTGCGTAAGCTCGAGCGTTTGTCTTGAGACATCCACAGACACTGATGAAGGGGTTATCCACAAAACGTTAAAGTATGTCGAAGGCACTTTAAATGTAGGTTTCACTATTTTTGTCATTGCTAACCTTGACTGTTTGATTTGAAGTAAGTGCTTCAGGAGCAATGTAATTCCTAGCTCCAGGGGCAACTGTCATGGTCTGTTGCATGAAATTAGCAGTACCATAATCTGACACTTTGCCTCTCCATTGGTCACCCTGTCGCCATAGCAATACATTAGCACTACTGATGTCGCGGTGAATAATGGGAGGTGTCTTTTGGTGAAGATAACTCAACGCTCGTGTCACATCCAGAGAAATAATGGAGACTTCCGTTGCAGAGAGAGATCGCCGCTCTAACAGTGCTCGTAAACTTAATTCCATGAGTTCTGTTACAAACAGAGGACTTTCATCATCATTTGTTGCTCCAATGAACTGTAGCAGACATGGATGGCGGCATCTTGAAGCAATGTCCATTTCTCGTTCAAACAAACTAAGGTTGTGAGGGGAAAGAATCAAATTATGGATTTGTTTCACAGCTACAGCACAGCCACAATACTTTCCCTCGACAACACTTCCCCAGGCTCCCCCACCAAGGAATTTGTCTGTCATCAGCTGAATTTGATCACGGGAAATGACCCAGTCAGGGGTCTGTTGACGTTGACGTTGACGTTCACTCAGTACTTGCTGCTGAGCTTCTGACAGAGTTATCTCCAGTTCATCCATTTCCTGGTTTTTTGCTCTCAGCTCTACTTCTAGTGCAGTCACTAGCACCTGCAAATAATCAGATTCGTCTTCCTTTTCCCTAAGTTGTTCTTGTGAGCTTGTCACCTGCTGTTCCATCTCTCTCAACTGTCTTTGTGAGTTTTCCTCTTCTTGCTCCTTCTCCCTCAACTGTTCACGCAAGCTGGCCTCTTGTAACTCTTTTTCTTGCAACTGCCTTTGAAAATGTGCCACCTGTTGTATTTCTGAGTTTTCTAATTGTTGCTCTATCTCCTCTAGTTGTCTTTGTAAAATCTCTTCGTGTTCATTTCTTCCTCTCAGCTGCTGTTCAATCTCCGAAAACTGTGTCAGCAAATTCTCTTGTTGTTGATTTTTCTCCCTGAGCTGACCATGCAGGTTGGCCTCTTCTAACTCTTTTTCACCCAATTGCCTCTGAAGATCTGCCATCTGCTTTTCCCTTTCCCTTGATACACTTTCCGAGTTTTCTAGTGCAAGGTCTTTCTCTCTCAGTTGTCTTTCCATTCGTGCCAACTGCTGTTCCATCTCCCTTAACTGTCTTTGAAAGTCAGTTTCTTCTTGCTGAGTTTTCTCCCTTAGCTGTTCACGTAAGTTGGCCGCGTGTAACTTTATTTCCTGCAACTGTCTTTGAGAATTTGTCAAATGCTGTTCCATTTTATTCAATTGTCTTCGAAAGTTTTCGTTTGGAACTTTCCTTTTAGACACTGTTGAAAAAATATTTGAATTAAGGAGAGTATTGCTGGTTTTCACTGTCACGCAAGTAACAATACTGTGACGCGCTGCAAAAAAATAAATCCAAAGCCATTGAGTAAAAAAACTCAAGAATATTACAGGTTGTAGAAAATTACTAGATAGACGACGTGTCCAAGTTTCAGGTCTGTACGATATTCCGTACTCGAGTTATCCGTTTAAATATTCCACGCAAATTTAGAGAGCACAGTATGGAATCGCCATCTTGGAGTCTGTGCGAAGGGACACCAAGATGGTCGCCGGAAGTCAGCGAAAACATCTGTCATTCAATTCTGCTATAAAAAGCAGTCATTTCACCTTCGTGAATAAGTAAGCATTCACATAAACACTTCTAGTAAAACCTCAATTGTTCAGATCGTTAAAAAACGCAGGATGATGCATACGTGACAACCTTGAGGAGGCCATTCTGATGTCGTGTGGCGTAAAATTTCAAAATTTAAAATGTTATATCTTAAAGACGGCGGACGCTATCGAGCTGAAAACCTTCAATAAGATATACATTAAGTACGTCTAATAGCCAGTGGAGGATAAAAAGTCAGAGGTCTCGCGATTCTTGATTTTAAAATTTTGATGACGTCACGTGAAAACCAAGAATAGATAGAAAACTGCTCTTCCGTGGAAAAGAAAATTAACTTGAATAAATGAATAAACCTGTTTTTGCAGCTGCTACATCGTCTTATTGTAAAACAGGAGATTGTATTTTTCGCTTCTCTGAAGGTTATTTGGATAGGAAATCATCCATTTCCTTACCTTTTTTTGGACTCTTGTCTGAAACAACTTTCGTTGCTAACGATGGTTTCTTAGTTCCATCCAAAACTTGCTGGGGGTGCATTACTTCATCACTACATCTCAGGTTTGAGTGTGTTACAGAAGTTGCAATTTGCTTGGAATCTAGTGTCAAAAAAAAAGGTAAAAGTAAAGAGTATTATTACAAATAAGTATTATTAAGTAGTATTAAGATTAAGCCCCACATTCCCACCCACGTAACGTAAACATTCAATAAAAACCTCCCATAAATATTTGAAACACACAATCGTTCTGATAAAAAGTCTTTCACCAAACCACCCTAAATATAAGATTACCTGTACCTTCAAATGTAAACATTATTTTTAGTTTTTTTTAGAACAATTTACACCTCTTTCCAAAATGGTCGAAAAAAATTGTATTCTTTTGTCTTCATGTTAATTTGCCCTTATTACCTCGTTTTAATCAAAAGATTCTTTAGACCTTTTCAGATGCGATCGAAGCCACGAAGGCCAATTAACATGAAAATAAAAGAATAATATATTTTCCGCCATATTGGAAAAAGGTGTATAAAGATATTTCTTTTTATAAGTAAGACAGCTAAAATAACAATTGATTTACATTTTATATTTTTAACTGAAGTACAGTTGAACCTTGGGGAGATTGAGAGTACAAACACGAAGGCTTTGGTCTCTGACTCTCAATTCAGGTTGCGGTATTTGCTTGCAAAATATTAATTATAATTATTTTCCAAAGTAAGGCTGCAAAGAATTATTTAGGAATTGATAACAAATAATTTAAAGTTTGAGCCGACTAGACACTAAATCTTAACTGTTTACAAAATTTTGGCGATCGATAGGGTTAAAACTTCTTGCTTCCGAACAGAACACGTTTTAACTTTGTAAGGGGTCATACGTAGGGCTTTCCACAAGTTGCTTGAGATTTCCCAAAAAGTTGCCCGTAATTTCTCAAAAAGTTGCTCAAAAGTTGCTCCAAAAATCCAAAAAAGTTGCTTTTGATAATAAAAGTTGCTCGAAAGTTGCTCCAAAAAATCCAAAACGCTGCTTCCAATCAAGAGAATTTCTCTAAATATAGCTTTTTTCCTCTTTGAGGGTAAGATTTCTACGCAGTTTTATGCAATTTTACAGCAAAAGAAGTATATAAATAACATATAAGGGGAAAATTTGTTATATAACAAGGGTTTCTTTAACTGAGAAAAGTCGTGAACATATCGATGACGTCATGTTTGATGACGAGTTTTGAAATGTTTTAATGCAGAATGAGCCGAAAGTTGAAACGTCTTCAGATGTTCCTCGAAAATCTTCGGCAAACTTCGTAAATCTTCGGAAACGTTCGTATTGCCTTAGAACAACACTCGGATAATCTTCGGAGATCTTCGGTATAAAAATTGCTCAAAATGCAACAAGTTGCTCGAGAGGAAAAAAGTTGCTCGAAGGGGAAAAAGTTGCTCGAAACATGAAAAGTTGCCAAAAAGTTGCCGAGCAACTTGTGGAAAGCCCTAGTCATACGGGGGTGTTACTAGAACCAGGAACGGGAAACGGAGAACGGGGAACGGGGAACCGGGAGTCTGGGAACTAGTACACAGCCGTAATCCGTATAAGAATTCAAAATTGCGGACAAAAACACGAAAACGGAGTAAAATGTAGTTTACTGATTAAGGTAAATGCTAAGTGTTCCTTAATTAGATTAAGTATAAGTTAGTTTAAGGTAGCCGTTTGCAGTGCAATAAGACGACTTGCTTTTCTTAAGTATCAAGGCGAAATACAGTAAGCTTATTCCTGGGTGAAAATTCGAAGTCAACGTAACAGCAGGCGTTTGTAGAGCGTAACATCGTTATCAGGGACGTCAATAATAGATAGAGCTTAAACAAATAAGGCAGAGTTAACTAAGTTAAATAAGGCAGTCTTTAAGTAAACTAAATACAAAAAAACAAAAAACAAAAACAAACAGCAAATTCATTCAACTAGTAATTACCATTGAACAACAATACTTGACAGATTACAGTCAACTCTCGTTGTAGCGGACACGCTCGGGGCGTCGTTTCGTGTCCGTTATAGCGAGAGTCCGTATTAGTGGGAGTCATTTCTAGTCAAACATGTCAAACCTTGTTCGTTGAGGATCTGGATTTTGTCCATAATAGCGAGTGTCCGCAATAGCGGGGTGTCCGCAAGGCGAGAGTTGACTGTACCTTGTTTGAACGAATACGAATTTGCTTTCTGATAACCAAGCAGATTTAAAGACTGATTAAGGTGGCTCAAAGGCGCGCGCTACTATTTTCTGCTTGACGTCATTATTGCTCGCGCGGGCTAAATTGGCGCTAGCAACTCTAAACAAAAACGAAAAAGAGTTCATCTGTTTTACCGCGCTTTACCAAATTTGTATACAAAAGAAAACTTCAAAATACTTTCAGATAGGTCTTGAAACCTGGGACGGAAAATAATACGACAAAAAAGGTGGATAAACAACCGACAGAGAAGTTCTAATTCTGTCTTTAATTATCGCTCGCGACGCATGGCGTCATATTAGCGCGCGCTCGTGTGCGAAATTTGATTCGCTTCGGAGGTCGTAAAAGCCAGATTTTGATCCAGATTTTCTCAAAACCTACCGTACAACCTATTATGAAACTTTTACAATTAAATTTTAGGGGTGAACCACGTCCACAGCCAAAATTTTGAAAAAATCTGTAAGACAGATTTTGAGCTATTTTAAAAATTGGCAAAATATCACATTTTCGTATTTTGCGAAAAATCTGTCTTACAGATTTTAATATTATTTTGCAGGACTGATAAATCAAAGCCAATTTCTTATTTCTGAAATTTTGAGGTAGGGTCGTACGGGTAGATTTTGAGAAAAACGCCGTTTAAACTACTAGTGCCAGTCCCCTCTTTAACACTCGGTCGTTCATTTAAGCTGTTTATTAGCATTTTTATTTTCCAAATATCGCATTAGATGGTTTTAGGATGTAACAAACAATGATAAGAGAAAGACAAAACTTTTCTGGAGATTGTACAAGAGAGAAAAAGGTTGGACTGATTTGCCCCCTCAAAACTGTATTAAGCCACCTTAAAATGAAAGTTTTTTGAGCAGTGTCTTGATCAGTTTTTTAACCAATCAATTCGTGTCGAGGGGTGGATCAAACCATTACGGATTTAAAATGGCGCCAACTGTTGACATCTGCCAATCAGCAAGGCTTCCAAAGTGCAAAAAAGGTACCTTTTTTGCGATTCTGGTGATATCGCTTCTTAGCGCGAAAAAGGTAGACATTTTCTACTTACGCCTTCTTTCAGAAGAGTGAAAACTCGAAAAAAGCTGGCAATATTAGCAAGATAAGATTTGTAGGCGAAAGCGAAAAACAGAAGCACTTGTAATGTAGCATGTGCCCTAAGTGTTTGTAAGTAATGTAAGTTTCTGTTGTAAGAATGTCTACCCTCCTAAAATACCCATCCTCTTTAAACAAAAAGAGGTAACCTTTTTTTGCATATTCGGCTTAATAGCAAAGAAAGTAATAACAAGGTACCAAATTCGTGCGTTGTTTCATTGACGAACTAGGCGTGAACCTGTTTTTTTGTGCTTTATTTGCTTTTGGAATTCACCTTTTCATGAAAAAGTAGAATTGCCGGAACCTTTCACTGATTACATTTTAATCTGAAGCTTTGTTTTTAGAACAGTAGAAAATGCATAAAAAGCGGACAATGTTGACGTGTAAATATTTACAATCAAAAGCCAACAATACCAACATTTTTTTTTAAAAAAGGTACCTTTTTCAACTTTCAACGTTTTCGACAAGCATTAAAAAAGACAACAATCTTGTGTGAACTTATAACAGAAACTTGATTTTTCTGCTGTTTTCAACAATAAGAGTTAAGCTTTTTATAAAAAAGTAGAATTGCCAGAACCTTTCACTGATTGCATGGGCCAATTTTACTCGATTCCTGTCCACATTCAATTGCATACTCAATTAAATTAATTCATTAATTAATCTCGTGACGCGGGTAGAGGGGTTGGGTGCAAAACTCGTAGTATATCTACGTTACTTGAAAACCTTCTGCTCTCTTTATGGTTAAGCCTCTTTACAGAGGCAAATCTTACTCGAGCATAAGAAATCGACTTTTCAAAGATAATTTCCAATGAGAAACACCAAGATGCAAAATAAATAATAGTCGTTTTATTCACGTGATAAGTGAAATCTTCTTTTGTAGCCTCGATAAGCAGCCGAAAGCCCTCTCTCATTTTCTCATAACAGGCCTGGAAATAATCTTTGTCTGCAAGCAGATCATTTGTCAGCCAAGGACAAGTTCTGGCCTGACAAGAAGCCAGTCTGGTCGGACAAAAACGTTTTTGTCGTTATAAATTAAAAAGGAAACATAGTTGGAATTTTAAAGCTGATTTTAGTACGTACTGCGCAGACTCGGGGTTTGTTTTCGTTTTTGTTTTGAATTCGTTGAAACGTTACACTTCGGTGACAGCATACATGAAGTTTTTAAGTCCGCCATTACAGTTCGTTTCGTTCAAGAATTTCCTATGAGCTGAAACGTCGGTTTGAAATAGCGTCAAGGTTCTTCTACTCGTTATTATTTGTTCTGCAAGGATATCTGGCGTTAATAATGAAGAAAAAGGTAAGTTTGTCGCGGAAATTTTAGTTTTGCTTGTAAACATTCCTTCGTGTGGGCTCACATAAACATTGTAGCCGAGATTGCGCAGTACGGACTGAATTCATCTTTAAAGCCAGTCGCCAGGAGGCAACTAGCTTAAAAATGTTGCATGATTTTTGATTACAAATTCTATTCCAAGGCCGTGAAATATAAATTAAACAGTGTATCGATCCTAAACAAGCTGTAGCATTCCTTTAATTCAAAAAAATAAACACAATGCTTTCACCTTTAATTTAATGTTAATGAAAATGCACCTCTGTGTTTTTCTGAAGCTGTGTTGTAATTTAGATAACAAAGGGGGTTCAAATCTGTTCGCTTACTGAAAGTCAACATTCCCGAGCTAAGGATTGAAATACGAAAGAAACTTGAGTTAAACTTTGTTTAGAATTTAATTTCATTCAAGATAAAGGCAAGAAATGCATTCAAAAGCTTCAAGATTCCGAAAATGTCAAAGTCACACAAATTTGTATGCGTATAAGGTTTGGGTTATATTAGAACACTACGGATTTGGTGTTGTGGAATTCATGGATCAGAAGAGAGCTATGTGGAGTTTTTTTTTCTTTTCTCAAATTTATAAATCAGTAAATGTCATATACTTCAATTTTTTGTCCGGCGGTTTTTCTCGGGCAAGCGGGCCTTGATTTTCCTAAAAACTGGTTGCCCGAACGCAATTTGTGGCCTCTCGGACGACCAAACAACGTGACATTTAAGACGTCATGCGTTGCGCGTGATGGATAAATTATCGAAACGGAATAAAAACGAAAGTGATAAAAAAGCATTCCTGCGTTGTATTGTGGTAGTATAATAAAATAAACTTGTTAATTCCATATTTGGCCACAAACTTGTCCGACCAGGCTTTTACCTTTAAAAACCTCAAATTTTTTGGATATGTCGAGTGGATTTAAATGTGTAAAATTTAAATAAAATAAAAGGCTTTATTTACCCTGAATGGCCAATAGGTAAACACTGGTGTTAACTGGCGATCAGCATAAAGATAAAAAATTTCGAAAAAGGCCCTCAGCAATAGGCCGAATAAATAATGAAAATGAAAATCCCTTAACCCGTAGTTAAAAGCAGTTTTAACTACAAATGAAGATATATATATAGGACATTGAAAAGAGGCAGATCCGTCAAAGAAATTTGTCTTCCCTGACGGCAAGGAGCGTCACACTGTAAAAGCTTCTGTGAGCTTCTGTGGGTTGTTATTGGTAGATTTTGATTCCTTTTGTTTTTCAAGGATCGTCACGCTGTCGTGTAGCAATGCTTAACGGCAGCGAGAAAAGCAATCATTAGTTGGGTTGAGTTTTGAACTTACACCACCAAAAGCACTATGAGGAGAGCAGTGGGTTTTCAGAATACATAGCCTTTGTGTACTTCATTGAAAGTAACGTAGCTGTGCTATGGGTGTTGCCCAGTGCCAGACACAGTCATGTGCACTCGCCCCAACCCGCTTCACAAGATTAATCAATTAAAATTAATTAATTGAATTATTCAATTAATTATTCAATTAAAATGTTTGACAGAAGTCGAGGAAAGAAGTGAGTAGTGAAATTGGCCCTTTCGAAATTTTCCGAGTTAAAAACGTTCTCCAATTTATAAAATAAATCAGGTAGGGGGGTAAATGACATACCAGCTCCGTCGACTTCATGTTTGCCTAACGGTTTTTCATGATCATCCTTCTCAGCGTGGATCTTCCTTTCAGTATTTTGACTTCCGAATTCAAACATGGAAAAAGCACGCAACTTTTTAATTGGTCTATTGTTTCTAGAGGTGCTGATGGGAGGTGCGTTGCTGAAGTGATCATCTTTAAAGTCTATTTTGCATGCCCCTTTATCTCGCATGTCAGCATCTTGATCATTATCCCTGTTACCAGTTGATTTTGCACTCGCAAACACATCTAACATCAGACGTTGTTGTTCAATGAATGCAAAAGTATCAGTTTGGCTGGATTCTCCAGCAGCCTTAATGACATCAGCTGGGTCAATTAAGCTTCTACTTCTTACTCGAGCTCGTTTCGGAGACACCTGGTCTGAGGAGAAAATTGTAACATGTACAATCATGTATAAAACAAAATGTGCAAGGGTTATTAGCACCCCTTAGCTTTTAGCAATTTGTAGTGTGTGGACAATTTGTGAGTCATCGAGCCGTGCTGAATCCCAATATAAACGCTTTTCTTCTTCTCACATGTCATAATCTTGATCATTATCTCTCTTACCAGTTGATTTTGCATTCTTTACTCATCTAACATCTGACGTTGAATGCTATATAAAGTCTCAGCTAATTTTTATTTTTATTTATTTTTAATTTTTTTTAAAGAAAACTTTACTAAACTGTGTTAAAAAGACAAACTTTTTGGGGAACATCATAACGAAAAAAAAACTGCACCACGCCTATTGTACATGTTGGATTGACTAGTGAAAGA
>NC_135761.1:13313213-13362056 GCF_052425735.1 Oculina patagonica | reverse complement strand
TTCGCAGATTCCCAAACTGGAGAACAAGCTAGGTGTCTACTACAGTAACAACTGGTCTAACGTCATCAAAAAATATGCAGTTTATCACTGACGCCTGGGAAATATATCTTAATATTTTGCTTATCAATCCTAATAATCCTAAATTCTGAGATTCCTTAGTTTTATCGAAAATCTTTCTATTATTGTGAAAGCTACTGCACAAAAATTTAAAATTTATTTAAAAATAACGTGTATACACTATTTACCTACTAGAAGATGGTTTTCCATGTTCTTTAAGAAAACAATGCACGCTTGAGGTCTAGAAAAGCTGCTAGTGGATGCCCGAGCCGCTAGGCGAGGGCATTCAGCTGTTTTTCTAGACCTCAAAAGTGCATTATTTTCTTATAAGACATAGGAAAACCATCTTCTAGTGGATTTAGAATATAGCATTAAAAAGAGCACAGAAAGTTTATTAATACAAGACTCGCGGCCGCTCACGGCATTTACAAACGCACGCAACATCGGTAAAGTGAAAGTTTAGTTTATTCTTTTTTTTGCAGCTTCTTTAAAAATGAACCAAGATACCATTTCATTCATATTTCCTATTTATAGTCCTTTCTCCGACTACCAAAAGATTCTCACACGGCCGACAAATCTAGTCGAAATATTTACGCATTCAAGTTTGGTTAAGCCTACTTCAATTTCATTCAAATGAAAAATTTTCATGCGTTCGTTTCGGAGCAAGTTTTTCAAATTCGCCTCTAATTTCGATTTAAAAGAACAAAAGTGGAGTGTTTTGTCTTCAGCTTGGGTTAAAGAAAGGTTTCTTACCTCAAAACGTTTCTAAAGTCCCGCTTGTTTTGCTAAATAATTTCTAATCAATTTCGGGCAGTTCACGGCAAAATAGTGGCGTACACAACTCCAAAGAAAAACAACAAATTTCAACGATTCTTTCTTCATCCGTCGCTTCCTTTGGCACTGTCTTACTTCCATTTAAGGAGGCTCGATGTAGTGTTTTTTAGCCGAAGGGTGGTTGTTTTGAAAATTAAAATTATCTAGGAAGCCAATGTGCGATTTTTGCCAAAATACACCATAATGATCAAATATGACCAATTTTTAATTTTTTACACGTCACTTAGTCACAAAGGTTACCATAGCAACGATTAACGTTTTCTTTTGTTCTCAAACAAGCTTGATTTTCTCGAAATCTAGATTGACTCTTGGTGTTTATTTTTTGATATGTTTAAGTTTAGTAGATTGGCTAACTGTTGACGAAATTTTAGAAAGATCTGTAAGTGCGTTTTCAAGTAAATCAAGAATGAAATTTAAAAAAAACCCACACCGTTTTAATATAAAATAGGCGCTTTAAAATTGCTTCGTATTATTTGAGCAAAGTTACTCTTACTGAAATATAAATACTTACACCATCAAAGACCATTAACTAAAAGCGAAAGACTTTTTGCTTTAATTTGTTAAAATATATCGACTGCCGATTGTAGGAAATTATAAGACAATACCAAAAACTTCATTCTTGATTTACTCTAAAACGCTCTTACAGATTTTCCTAAAATTTTGTGTACAGGTAGTCAATCTACTATACTTGAATATATCAAAAAATCAATACCAAGAGTCAATCTAGATTTCGAGAAAATCAAGCTTGTTTGAGAACAAAAGAAAACGTTAATGGTTGCTATGGTAACCTTTGTGACAAAGTGACGGGAAAATAATTAAAATTTGGTCATATTTGATCATTATGATGTATTTTGGCAAAATTCGAACGTTGGCTTCCTAGATAATTTTAATTTTCAAAACAGCCACCCTTCGGCTAAAAAAACTACATCGAGCCTCCTTAAGCAAGTAAAACGTTTCTGATAAAAACTTGCTACTTTAAAGCATAATTTAAACAACAAAACAAGAGAATAGAGGCGAAGTCGTTCAGCGAAATTCGACAAACAATTCGCACATCCGGGGTACCGGGCTTCTATAGTTTTCAGCTATGTTCTATAAAAAATAATGCCCGCTAGAATTCCATCGCGCGTATACAGCGGCTATATTCTAAACAACTATATATAAAGAACTCTATAAAATCCTCTTTGAGAACTTCAATACGCCAACTAAATAAAACTAAATAATTACTTTTTTTGTAACAAAATAAAAAATAGACCCTTTTTACCTGGAACACATTGCTCTTTAAGGTTTCAAGACTGCCTTCTTTTGAATTTTTAGATTTCGGAGTTTTACATCAGTCCTCCGTACAAAAAAGAAAGGAACATTATGGCTTTTTAGAGATTTGAAGAGCATATAATCCCTTGCACAGAGTCCCAAACGGGTTAAGGACTCCATGCATGGCTCCGAGCCGGGCCCAAGGGCTTCATGATCTCTGGCAAATAATATTAGGGCACCAAGCAGCAAAACGAAAGGGATGCTACTAAAAGTGGTAACGGGGAACCGGTAACCGGGAACGACCGGGAACCGGGAACCGGAGTCTGGGAACAAGTGTACAGCGGTAATCCGTATAAAAATTCAAAATGGCGGACGAAAACACGGAAAAGGGTCTGGGAACTAGTGTTCGAACTCGATTGTCGGAGCAAACAGCATGATAAATCGACTTTTCGTGTTTTTTTGGCTGATGCAGTTCTAAATTGTGAGCACGGCCATGTGGGATGCAGGAATAGTACGGCATGCTTATAGTTCGTTCGTACACGAGGCCTGTTGCATCAGTGCTGTTCGTCTTGCGACATCGTAACTAGTTTTTAGCATTTTATTGGTCACTAGCATTTATTGGGTTTTAGCACAGTAAATTTACTTCATCTAGGCATATTACTGGTACACTTTAGATTTAACTCGATCTACTTGGGCTCGGTTGCATTTTACAACAGTAGTGAGCTTTTGCAACATTGGCAACTAGCGTTTACAATTGATTTATTTTGCAACATTGGCATCAAGCTACAATTGTTTTCTATATACTTACAATATGGCTGGAAAGAACGGTACTGGGCAAGATATTGAGGTTGAAAACACAGAGCTTCAAGAATCGAGTTCCAAAGATCCTGGTCAACAGCCGAGACGAATCCCCAAGTGTCCGAGATGTAAGTTGCCTCATGAAGGTCACACTTAGGCCGATCCAGGGCCGTATTGTACCGGTCCAAGCGACGACCGTGCTGATGCAGATGGCGAGAAGAAAGATCAGCTGGATGAAGAAAAAGCCCTGACAGAGCAGCTCAGCAAGCTCAAAATGGCAGAGCAGGCGATCGAGAAGGCAAATCGTATCGAACAGCTCAAATTAGCCATCGCTGAGAGCCAGACACGAATTATGGATCTCAAACAAAAACGACCGCTGTCCTCCCAACAGTCCAAGTCCTCGCTGGCAAAAACTTTACCACCAACTATACCATAACAACAACATTGTCTGACAAATTGCTGACCGATGCCTCCCCAAAGGTGCTGTTTAGGCGGAATTTTAATTTGGGACGAGTTGCAAGGTAGGTGAATGATCATTAATATTTTCTTATATTCAAAGATTTTTCCTGGAGTTGTAATTAAACGTGTGCAAAATCTGGGCAAGGTAGATAACCTGGATTTTTGGTAGACTTTTTTAGAAGTTCGATGATCATGACGCGGCAATACTACGCGTACCAAACCAACTGTTCCACGAACAACCAAGATTTCTTTATAGATGGTCGGTTCTTTTCTTTTCCTGGGCTAAGTTCTGTTCATGTGATACATCTTAGCGCACTGTGTATAATTTGCGCCGACGAAATGCCGAAGGCGAAAATGATCGAATCTGGAATATTCCATTCTGGTGAATTAACCGAACTTCCATCCGCCGTGCATCTAAAATGCATGCTGATATCAGCTGCTGTTGTTAAGCAACAATAATAGAGATAATAGAGAACTTCTGTCACACACACTGACAAGGTTGTAAACCTCATGTCAGCAGGACATGCAACTGTGTATAAGAATTTTTTTAGACAGTTTCGCAATGGGAGAATTTGTGTGTTTTTTATTTATACTATGGCAAGTGCAATTGTGAACCACATTGAATCTTGAGGAATGCTTAACAAAGTTCAAGCACAATTCCTCACTTGGAAATCACCAATTTACTTGTTGAAATACTTTTACGATGTCAATTAATGTTTATCTTGTGGCCAGTAATAGAAAAGACAAAACTTCTAATAAGGCCATGCAATATTTTCTGAAAATTTCAAACACCCCTCCCCGAACCACCAGTACAGTCGCTAATGCTATAACTGATTATGGAAACCGAGGTAAGCTCAGGCTTGATGGGCCACTGGGCTCAAACGCAGACTTAACCAACAGCTGTGATGCCATAACCCCTATTGCAATCATGATACAAAGTGATCATGTACTTTTCACGACAGATGGTATCTTGGACTTTGCATGTCAATTTGTTCCATTATTGAAAAGAAAATAACTATTTGGTGATGGCTTTTCACCAGTTTATTGTATGCTGTTATATTTCAGCACACTGATCATAGCTGAATTTCATTTTTGCAGGTTTTCAGCAGTTGGCTAAAGGACAAAAAATAGATACCAGTGTTTATCTACTGCAAATAAATTGGAAATTCTCTTTTTCTCATTCTGTCCGCTGATCATTTTGTGTTTTGTTCAAGTGACTGGGGATGTTCTTTCCAGCCCACACCTTTTGACGGCCTCGTGGAAAGCTCAGTGTGTTGCATTACAATATATTTCTGTGTCATAATATGTTTTTGTGAATCTGTAAATGAATTCAAAACACTATGTGTCTTGTAAAAATGACCATGCAGTAGGACAACACAACACATCATTGGTAAGCAGTTTGTTATTTATGGCAGGCATCCAGTTTTATTTTTTTTACTGTGATATGAATTCGGAATGAATGCATGCTGTTGGGGAAAGACATATATACAGAAAATCAATATTCACAATATTGCAAAGTTGTCTTTATTTCAATGTCCATCCTAACACTCCGTGGATGTTGCAAAAAGGGTAAATCAGTACAATTAGACACCCCTGGAGAACCGTACTTTATAATTTACAGTACAGCTTTGATAGCACATGTTAAATTTAAATTTTTCTTTTTATGCAATACCATGTGTACGAAGAAAAATTGATTTTTGGGACATTGGGACAATGATAAACACTGTATTATACTGAATAGCAT
Organism: Oculina patagonica; assembly: GCF_052425735.1. Classification (NCBI taxonomy): domain Eukaryota; kingdom Metazoa; phylum Cnidaria; class Anthozoa; order Scleractinia; family Oculinidae; genus Oculina; species Oculina patagonica. Next base: position 13,356,913 of record NC_135761.1, on the reverse strand, counting down.
CTTGGAAATGCTACAAATATTCAGTGTGGCCTACAAAAATTGTTTGGTTTAAGGGGTGGACCATTTGATTTTTGATGGGGGGGGGGTTGCAGAATTTTTAGGCTGCTAGATATTTTTTTTTTATTCTTCCAGCCCTGCAGGATTTTTTTTTAATCTTCAGGTTCTTGCACGATATTTTTTAAATGGAAATTTGGAACACAAATTTTGAAGTTAACTTGACCATCACCAGCCACTCATAATTGACATAATTCACCCTATTAAAAACCACTTAACACGCAATGCCTTTTAAAGTTTACATCTTTTTTCAAAGCAGTAAAAAGTTTCATCTTTTTTCAATGTACAAAGAAATGCATCTCCACTAGCCTGGGGCTAGTGGATTTTACTGTCAGGCTAGTGGATGTTATGCATCACTTACCCACTGGGCAAGCGAACGTTTTTTCCTGCTAATTACGTAACGCTACTCAGAAAAGCCTCCAGACTTGCATGTAATGGTTCCAACTCCTTGGGCATCCAGGATTCTAACAAGGGGGTTCAAAAAATGAGCCACCGAAGGCGGACCCTTCTAGGGGGGTACGGGGGCATGCTCCCCGGGAAATTTTGAAATTGAAGTCCTCGGAAATGCGGTTTCCAGCTTTTTGAGGGATGATTGTGGACGGTTTAAATTTTATTAAACAAGGACTACGTTTAAGACTTTACAGTACAAGATCAACTGACTCTTAGAAAATGAAACTGAAATCATTGTAATATATTTGTCTTCGCCATCTCTCAAAAATTGGATCAACGAGTAACATTCTATGAGGTTGTTGTTCGGCAAATTTCTGAACTATAGCATCGTAATCGACAGGCTTTTCGTAATGGCTACTCATTAAAGCCAGGCCCGAGAGTCTCGGTTGTCATCGTCGTTCGAAGATGGCCCTTGACTAGTTTTAGAGTGCTGTTTGAGCACTCGTTGTCTGCTAATGTCACTGGAATTGTACATGCAATTCGCAACAACAGGTGGATGTTCGGAAAGATGTTTTGAATCTGAATGCATGAACCTCTTTGAATCATAATGCCCTTCTGGATCAGAGGGTTCACTTTAATAGGAAATCTAATTGGTAAATCACGCGTCACGCGCTTGCAAAATACCAAATCACGCATTGAAATATGCGATGCCCAGTGTGACTCACAGCTACTTCAGGGGCCGTCATGCGTCACGCAAAACTCCTTTGCCACGCCCTGATTACGGCTGCTCGACATTTTTTTCCTTCTTAACAATTCTGCATGATATTTTTTTAGAACCAGAAGCACGTGCTCGATATTTTTTTGGGGATTTGCACAACCCCCCCAGCAAAAATCTAATGGTCCACCCCTAAAAGCAAAACAAAACTCACCATTCATATTACTATCTAACAACCTACAAATGCCAGAAAAAACTGTTTTTATGTCAAGAGATAGATGTACTTGGGAACTTCGTTAACGAGAGTTGGACAATGCATAAATATGACTCAACAATTTACGAACATATGATCGATCGGATAACAAACCAAGCAAATATATATCTGCTAATGTTACGCAACGCATATGTTCCATCCTGTCAAATGAAACCAATCCCGCAACTGTAGTGGAAAATACAGCATATTATGACTTACCCTACTATTCGACTGCATTTCAATAAAATAATTTGATTTTCGAAATGTGCTATTTCGATCGAAGCTATTGATCAGCGTGCAAGCTCCTTGCTCCCACAGTCGTCCTTTGCGTTGCGTCGTGTGTAAATGTAGATTCGAATACTGGCCTTGCTTGAAAGATTCCTTCTAGAAAGAAACAAACATTCGTATTCTTCTAATACACGTCCATAAGTTCGCATTACAACTCGAAAACCATCGCTCTGTCTGCGTGTTTTTATACACGATCGGTGAACCAAAAGGCGGCTTCCCATTTGTCAAAAGGACAGTTGGCCCTGTCCAAATATATTGGGATTATCTGGTCTGGTAACACTATAAAGCATTTGATTCTGTCTTTTCGTCCGCCATTTTGAACTCTTATACGGATTACCGCTGTACACTCGTTCCCAGACTCCGGTTCCCGGTCGTTCCCGGTTACTGGTTCCCCGTTACCACTTTTAGTAGCATCCAAAACGAAAGGGGCTCCAGGCTCCACGTCGAAAAGTTTAGAGCACCTGACACAACGTCATTAAGTCTACAGACAGGTATTTACAAATTAAATAGCAAAATTGAGATCGTGTTTGTTAATCTACTAGCTTTTCCAAAAACTGCGTTAAGAGGTTTATGGTACCTGCACAAAATACTTACATGGCGTCATTTAAAACGTATTCTAGACTATTTTCTTGATAATATTCTTATTACAGTCGAAACCGAAGAACCGTAAACGCCAAAACTTATTTCTGGAATGTTTATTGTTCTACGACCAATCAGATTCGAGACGTTACCGCAAACAAACCGCAACTGTAATTAGCCAGAAGGTTACGATTCTTGAATCACGAAACGACTTTTTCGTCTACATTAAGTCTTCAGATCACCACCGATTAACAAACACTCTGGAATTGTTAAATTTCTTCTATTTCAGAGTTGCAACATAAGCAAAGAATAACTATTAACGATAAATACTGAAAAGAGAAAAATAATCAAACAGACATGGCTAGACAGCGCGTCTGAAAGCAGAATAAAATTGAGTTTTTGATTTTTTTTTTTAAAAAAAAATACGACCTATCCGTTGTTTTCACTTACAATCATTTTTAGGTTTTTATCCTTTTCCCCATTTCACCAAACAATTTATTGAATAAACTTTACAAAAATGTTCTCTCTACCCGGAGCCGGAACAGTTCATGAAGCGCGTCGCAGCAAAACCCTCCGGCCCAGTATGTCACACAAGCATACCCGAAACATTTTTATGTTTGATCCAAAACAAGTTGGCATTTTGCAAACATACAGCAGTGATCATGAATCCTGCTGAAAGAAGGTAGAAAGTGCGTGTGATAGCAGTATGAAAATGTATTTATATGATTTGTAGAAATTTGCTGTTTATTACGTTTCACCGAACAAATGTTCGTTAGAAAAATATGGATTAATTTAATTAAAATCATATGAGCAGGAACATTTGTTCACGTGCTAAATGCCAAATATACCTCGAGAACAATACAAGCGCCCGCGAATTTAAGGAGTATATAACGGAATCGCTAGTCAGCGTCAAAGAAATCTTTCCTCACCAACATTAGAGTTGCTCCCAGCGAACTGCGCTGGGCCTTTGTTCGCTGGTCGCAAAAAAAATTGTTTAGTTTACTACGTTATCATATTATAGTTGATGAAACAAATACGTACTATTACAAAAATAATCAAACTTACATCAGTTTGAACACAACAATGTAACTATGACATGTCATCAAACTGGTTCTTCAAGTTCCTCAATTATTTCTTCCATATTTGGTCTCGCCCCAGGCTCTGTTTGCACACATCCGCGTATAAGGGCTCGAAGCACGTGATTTGTCACCATCACAATTTGTTGATCACGCTTTTCAGGATCTGGCAATTCCCGGATGCACATTTCACAGAGGAGAACACCAAAACTGTACACATCGACCTAAAGACAACAACAGTTTGAAAAAAATTACAATACTACAATGAAGATATTTACTTCTAACAAACTGAGCGTTTTTCGTTTTTGGAACACCAAAAGCGACGAATAAAAAACACAATAACCTCCATTTGCCTTCAAAAAAATATTTCTTCGCTTTATCCAGTATAAAACATAAACCGTTTCTAGACTCGTCTTATTGTGTAGTGCAGACATCCCTGGCATCTAAAAGGTATTTCGTATGAGATTCTTTACACGTTCCTCCTCAAAATAAAAAGAAAGGAAAAACAAATCTCGGTGTCTATTTATTAAGCTAATTCGCTCTTTTCACGATCCCATAATACACTTTGTTTACCCCCCAAAATTTTTGCATTAGCATTGTTTTCAATTTCTCTGGGGACGATCGAACGTCATTGTAAATCCCAAGAGAAATTGAAAACAATGCTTATGCAAAAATTTTGGGGGGTAAACAAGGTGTATTATGGGAACGGGGAAAACAGCGAATCGTTGGAGAAGCCACCAAAAGACGGAGAGAGAAAATGAGGATGATTTTTTATTATGGCATGAACATTGACTTAATTTTTTTTTAAAAAAAGAAAACTTAATTTTAAATTGTCAATTCTAAGTTACAAATGTTCTGATGTTTATTTTTTGTTTATGCTTGTTCAGCGCGCAAGAAAAAATATTTGTTTATGTTTGAACCACGCACACGTAAGACATTTGCATAAGCTTGAGCGTTTGTCTTGAGACATCCACAAACACTGATGAAGGGGTTATACCCGAAACGTCTGACTGTTTTAACAATATATCGAAGGCACTTCAAATGTTCATTTCACTATTTTTGTCATAGCTAACCTTGACTGTTTGATTTGAAGTGAGTGCTTCAGGAGCAATGTAAATCATAGCTCCTGGACCAACTGTCATGGTGTGTTGCATGAAATTAGCAGTACCATAATCTGACACTTTGCCCCGCCATTGGTCACCTTGTCGCCATAGCAACACATTAGCACTACTGATGTCGCGGTGAATGATGGGAGAAGGTGTCTTTTGGTGAAGATAGCTCAACGCTCGTGCCACATCAAGAGAAATAACTGAGACTTCTGTTGCAGAGAGAGGACGCTGCTCTAGCAATGTTCGTAAACTCGATTCCATGAGCTCCGTCAGAAACAAAGGACTTCCCTCGTCATTTGTTGCGCCAATAAATTGCAGCAAACATGGATGGCGGCATTTTGAAGCAATGTCCATTTCTCGCTCAAACAAACTTCGGTTGTGCGGGGAAAGAATCAACTCATGGATTTGTTTCACAGCTACAGCACAGCCACAATACTTGCCCTCGACAACACTTCCCCAGCCTCCCCTACCAAGGAGTTTATCTGTTAGCTGAATTTGATCACGTGAAATGACCCAGTCAGGGGACTGTTGACGTTGTTGTTCAGTTAGTGCTTGACGAGCTGTTGACAGAGTTATCTCCAGTTCATTCACTTCCCGGTATTTTGTCCTCAGCTGTCCTTCTAGTGTAGAAACTTGTTGATGTAAGTTAGCAGCTTCGTCTTCTTTTTCTCTTAACTGTCCCTGTAAGTTTGTCAGCTGTCGCCCCATCTCTACCAATTGTCCTCGTGAGTTTTCTTCTTGTTGGCTTTTCTCCCTCAGCTGCTCATTCAAGCTGTTCTCTTGCAAGTCTTTTTCATGCAACTGTTCCTGCAAATTTGTTAACCGTTGTATCATTTCCCTCGATAGTCTTTCTGAGGTTCCTAATTCAAGGTATTTTCCTCTCAGTTGTTGTTCCATTCTTGTCAACTGCCTTCGTAACGTTTCATTTTCCTGATCCTTCTCCCTCAGCTGCGCTTGAAAGTTCGCCTCTTGTAACTCTTTCTCTCGCAACTGTTCTTGATCATTCAATTGCCTTGGAGGGTCTCCGTTAAGTACCTTCCCTGTAGACACTGTTGACGAAATAGTTAAATTTGGAAGCGTTTTAGACAGTTTTGGAGCTTTTTCATTTAAACTAAGCAATGATAACTACTTTGGTACATGCTGTCTTCTCTAATTACATTGCTTTGCAATTAAAACGCAACAAATTATCCGTCTGTTGAAATATCTGTCATCTCTCTCTAATCAATGAAGTTTGTAACAGGAACGTTGTCAGCAATGTCTAACATCGCTACATTACCTGCTCCCTCTTCATGCTGTACGGTAACATCTTGATCATCTTTGCGACCAGATGGTTTTGAACCTTTCACCTTTCCAAATATCCTACGTGCTTGTGTAATGAATGTTGCTGAAGTATCAGTTTTCTTGGATTTCCCAGCAGTCTCATTGGTAGCTGAGTGCTGTCTTAACACTTTTTTGCCTAGGGAAACGTAAGAAAGGAAATTGTGTATGAACTCTTTTGTAGTTTGGAGGCCATCTTCGCAAACCCGATTGTATGTTATGACAAAAATTGTTATTTCGGTGGCGTCATTTTTAATTTCAAATCCGCCGTTCTGGATGCGCACCTCCAAAGACTGAATCTAAAATTAGATTAAAACTAATTACAACTAAAATCATAGTTTAAAACACGAAATTTGGTATTTATTGCTGGAATACTTTTTTTAACACTAAGTTTAAAATCTACAGTCGAAGCTCTCATAAGCGGACACCCTCGGGACGCGAAAAAAGTGTCCGCAACTGGAGCTGGCCGCTTACGAGAATGGTTCTTGTAAGCGGCCACTAGAGGTGTAGGGGATAGATGGCCGCTTACGGGAGCTTGTCCAGCTAACATAATGGTAATATGCATGTTAGTGGTGTTTCGAAATGTAACCGGACGTGGATGACGACAAAACAAACACTGAAATATGGTACTGTAATTACAGTAAAATCATTGTGACGAACGGCGATGTAATTAATACAAGATACAGAGGTTTTTTATATGATTTTCTTTGCGGTGTCCGCTTACGGGAGCTTAAAAACAAAGAAAAAGTCTAAGTCGTAATCTCGGAAAGTGTCCGCGGCCGCTTACGGGAATGTCCGCTTACGAGAATGTAAAAATACAGAGTTTGTATGGGAGTAAAAACGGGGTTTCTAACAAGGTGGCCGTAAGTAGAGCTGTCCGCTTACGAGAGTGTCCGTTAAGAGAGCTTCGACTGTATTTATAAATTATCAGTATATTACTATATCATCTATATTATCCAACTATATTATCCAAGATTATCTTATAGTATCCTAGTCTATCAACTTTATTGGTCTCAAAAAAAATTTACAATAAAGAAGAGGACCTAAAAGGAATTGCGCGAACGGGAAAATAGTTACCCATGCGAGGCGCAACCCTAAAAACTAAAAAGAAAGGCGATAAAAATCTTAAATTTTAAAAATATATATACATATTTGGATATTTATAATATCCAAGAGCTATTAGAGAGATTGAGCAGCACCATCTACGGCAAACTCGAACCTTATCCTCGCAACTCGAATCCTTGCATGAATCAGTTGCAAAAGCGAATTATTGTGTAAGGAGCCAATTACGTGCTGACGGAAAACGTGATGCCCAGCTCGATCCTCCATTCCCGATCCTTGTTTTCCAGGAAACCGTAACTAACAACAGAGAAAGCACGGTTTCAAATATCGATCGCGAAGTTTCTTCTTACATTTAATAACACAAAGCGAATGTCGATTGACTAAAAAAGTACTTAAAAAGCTCAAAAAATAAAATTAATAGATAACAATGGGTTGAGCAGTACTGCATCTTTCGCCGTTGAAATGGCTTTCCCTTTTTAGGGCGGTATAATTATATGGCAAAGCCTTGTGTATGTTGTTTGCTTTCGCTGAAAACAACACGCTTAGCTGAAACACGCGTGTTCTTATCATATTACAGCACGGAACCAAAATATTTTGACAGTTGTAACTGCCACCTAATAACTTCAGTGCGCAGAATCACCAGGTGACAAAATCCCTTTAAGCAAACAGCCGTCATTTATATAGAATTAAGTTACAAGTAAGGCCACACTCACCTACTGCTAAGAAGATCTCATTCACATTCATACCAGTTTTTGCAGATGTCTCCATAAATAGGAGACCATTTTCTTCAGCATAAGATTGAGCATCCTAACCAAGAGAAAACAATTTTACAATTCAGCTAGTTTAATAAACGGCATGCAATGCATGCTAAGGCGATGACGTTCCAGTATAGCAAGTCAGTAAGATTGAATCAAGCCCAGTCGAAGGACTAAGAATAGACCTTTTGAGCTTTGTTTGTTTGTTGTCCCATTTCAGACTATGTGATGTTACCCTTTGAAAATTTCTTCTTTCAAATTTAAACAAATTCACGATATTCAGATAGATAAAAGGAAATTCTCTAAGCATCATGTGATTTGTAATAGGAAATTTACATACAAAGCTTAAAGTGGTACTATGATCTAAATTTTACCTTCTCTTTTCTCTTCGGTTTTGGAAAGTACTTACATAAAATAGTAACCTTGCCAGATTCAAATTCGAATTGGAAGACAACTTATTTCACGCGTAAACTTCGGCTTCGGCTTGCCGCCATTACTAGATTCAAAAATGTCCGAGGACCAAATAGAGAACTGGAACTAGTAACACTAGTTGGGGCGAGAGCACGCTGACGTCATATGCGCATCAACAAAATGGCTGCTTCGAAGTGTGGAGTGACCGATCTGGAAAAACATTGGTTTTCTTTTTAATCTGTAGTGATGTAGAAGCCTGATCTACTGCGCAAATGTTTTTTAAACATAAAGTTCAAGGCATCTCCAGCTCACTTGCACAACATAGTGGTAGAAAACAACTCAAGAGGAGGAATTTCGTGACATCTCAACTCGCCCGAACCACGCAAGATGAATAATAGATCGCCTGATAACTTTGAGGGAAACTTGTACTCTTGGAAAAGCTTTATAGATATTTCTCCCTGCAACCATTGTGAGGTTAACTTCTTTAAATGTCCAAGGGAAGTGAATAGAATAGAATGCGTGAGAGAAGATGCTTCGAATTATGTACAGTTTACTGTATTCACTACTATTTAGAAGCAAAACATTGGGTGAGTGGCGTAATTTACTTCTTGCTCAAGCGCTCGTGTTCGAAAATAGTCATTTTTATATTAATTGTAGATACTTTATGTCATAGACTGTTCACAGCCCTCTATTTTTTCGTGTTTTCTCGATCGATGAGCGCGCGGTGAGAACAGCGTGAGAACTGGACGCCAGCGAAAAACGGAAAAAGCAAGGGGGTGGGGGGCGGGAAGCGAAAAAAAATAGAGGGGCTGTAGACATCTTTGGAAATATTGAATTTCCCGTTTCTCCAGAAACGGAAAATTCCCATTGGTTGAGAGGTGGCAAAAGTGTCATCACCTGGACAACGGCCGATCATGATTGCTTGCAGGCGGCGTCTTGCGGTTTGCTCGAGTTGTCATCAATATTGACATGCTGTGATTTGCGATGAATCGATTATTGGAACGCTCGTTGAAGAAACTTCCAAACGTTTCGTCGCTCAAAGACGAGAAGAAAGAGGCTGTTCGCCAGCTTCTTTGTTCGGAGGACGTAGTTGGAATTTTACCGACTGGCTTCGGCATAACTTTTGCCTCGCCGACGACGTGTGGGGCGAACGTGACATTCTTTTAGCCTGCAGAACAGGCGGTTTATTTTGCGGGTCGAAGCGCGAAGTGCTAGGTTTTAATTTAGCGGGACGCGCGACCTCCCAATAACCCCGCAAAATTAAACCGCCTGTTCTGCAGGCTACATTCTTTTGAATCGCTCTTCACGATCAACTTGCCTTGTAGAAGCTTCTACGCCAACCATCGGTCGCGCTAGAGATTTCTTTATAAATTCAATATTGCTTGCTGCACTTCCATCTTTATTTTTTTATTTTTTTTTTTTTGTTTGCAAAAACATTTATTGAACAGTTCAAAAAATAAATTACATTGCACTTCCATCTTTAGATGCACAAGATGAACACACTCTACTAGAACGAAATTCGTCTTTTTGCACTGCAATTCCCAAATCGGCCAAGACGTCTGCCAACTTTCGCCGGAAAACACCTTCGCGTTTTGGCTCGACAAATAAATTTTCCGTAGAGATGCACGATGTCTTGCCGAAGTTCCCCGAGCGAATCGCGAATAAGTACCCGCATATTCTGCAAAAATCGGAGGGACCGCTTGATTTCGGCTTTCTGCCTCTTTTTACAGGCTTTTTGGGGTTGAAGAAGTCGTCTCTGACGACATCCTCAACACCGAAATAAAAACTAACGTGTTGTTGTCACCACACGTGTAGTTGTTTTGTAAAGTGACACTTGTAGTCAATTAAACAAGCATTTTACCGCTCAAATTTTATTGGCCCGATTTAATTGAAAGGTCGAGAGCCGGAGTTGTAAATTACAGGTCGATGACAAGGGGAGGAGTCTAATACTTTCACTTTTATTCAACGATGTCTACAGCCTCTCTATTTTTCTTTCGCTCGCTTCGCTCGCTTCCCGCCCCCTCCCCCTACGCGCTCGCGCTTCGCGCCCGCTCGTTCGCTTAGTTTGCTTTTTTTGCGTTGAAAAATTGAGAGGCTGTGGACAGTCTATTATGTCAGAAAAGGTAATTTTTGGACAAATCGGCCTGTATATTCCTGAATTATCTCCTCGATTGTACAAATAAACTTAAATAAACTCGCACGAGGCGGTACATTATGTGAAGTACATACAGAAGGATGCAAAGCTTAGCAATATCTTTTTACTGATTATATGTACTGAGAACGTTTCCATTGTAATCCTCTGTATACTCTGCAGTCTTAATAAACTCACCAGCACGTCTTCAGTGTTGGTCACTTGTTTATTTCTGCCATTAAATGTAAAACACTACAGTAGGACTGTACTTCATTGTTCACTTAGAATAGTATTCATAAACATTTTCTGAGAAGTAAACTCAGGATAGAACACTGTTAGCCTGTCTTAGAGGCATACATGCTATCCTGATTTTACTCAGTAAATCTTTATTATATTTAAGTACAACAGGGGCCATGAGCTATAATTATGGCCAGTGCCAATCACTTATGCTGTGTGCAACAGAGCACTGTTGAAATCCTAGCTACTCTTTATTTTGAGTTTACAATATATTTATTTTTTGGCATGACCTTTTTGTTCATAAGTTGAGAATTTAGTAGCCAACAATAAATCATGTGAATGTGCCAGAGAACTCTTGAGCTGCTGATCCATCATAATTTCTAACACAAGTACAGTCAAACCTGTGCCATAAATAATCAAAGATCTCTTCGAGATATCGACTTTTTTTGCATGAAGTTAGTATGAGTAGAAGGTTTATCCTGGGCATTGTTGTTCGAACATATGATGGAAGAATTCAAACGTCTTTCAGTTCAAGCATTTTTTTTATTTTCGCGGAGGAAATGCTGTATTTGTCAGTCGCGCGACGGCTGGGTGCTTTGCGACTCATATACTTTGGCTTGGTTAAAAATGGTAAACTTTGACGTTTGCCTTTAATCGAAATAGTTGTTTCCTTTCGAGTTAGATAGATTTCTACTCGGCTTAATGCAGGGTTCCCGATAAAGGTTCCGCACGACAGAGTTACCTTTTGTCTCGTCACGCAATCTTAACCCCACATTAAGAAGTAAATTTTCGTTTGGATATTACCAAAAGCCGCTTCTCCTCGCGTTATTCTTTACCTTACGGCTACACATGCCATTTCTAACGACTACATTTCCAGTAAAACAGTTGCTGTTTATTTTTCTAATGGCGATGCATTAACTTCTGAACAGGCTACAAAAACAAAAACACTTGTAAATATCACTTAACACATTTAATGATCATCGGTTGCAATTCTAGATTGTGCAATTCAGCAGAAATACATCAATTGTCACGAAATGAGTTCCCTTTGGTTAACTATTAGCAACGTTTTAGTGTGTGAAAGACTTGTACCAGTATAAATTTGCGTTGTTAATCGTTTTAGGTTAAATTAATATTAGCGCCTAAAGACTTGTACCAGTACAAATTGCGTTCTTAATCGTTTTAAACTTCGCTGCCTTCGAGCGCTGAACCCCTTACATTCTTAATTGGTTATGTGACGTAAGATTTGGGCTACTCACGTTTTTGATTGTTATATAACGTTTGTAAATTTGACAAGTCACGTTTTTTCTACAAGAACGGAAGTGCTGAAGCACAACTATAGAGTGACACTTAACAAGTCACGCGCTTTGATCACCCACAGCGGAAAGTATTCCCTTGAGAAATTAAAACAGTCCCTTGAGAGTTAACAAGAATGTGGTTCCTTCCGGTTCCAGATTACCCCACATAACTGCTATTCTCCTTCCTTTTGCTTGTAAACAAGCAAAAAAAGTCGAAAAAATGTTGTCATAGAAATGTAGTAGTAGTAGTATTGATTGAGGTGCAGTGGCCTTATGGTTAGTGTGTTGGACTCCGGATCAGGCGGTTCAGGTGTGAGCCCTTACTGGTGTCATTGTGTTGTGTTCTTGGGCAAGACTAATCTCATGGTGCCTCCTCTCCAAGTATAGAATGGGAACGGGCAAATTGATGGTGTGGGGAGCGGGGGGGGGGGGGGAGGGTAAACCTGTGATGAACTTGTACTTGCATCTCATCTAGGGGGAAGTAGAAATACTTGTGGTTGCTTAATCCTACTTAAGCCAGGATAAGCTTGCTTGATGGGCAACTAGACTTGCATGGACTTTGCCTTTTTGTAACAAGGGGGTAACTTTAAGAACATCTATTGGGAATTTACCCGTCTTGGAAGAAGAAAATTGTCTCCGATTTTGTTTTTGTTTATTTACTCCCTGATTTACTGTTGTTTCAATGCGGCTGATAGTTGTCTACACTGACTGTACATTCCGCAATGCATGCTATGTTCAATAAGTCCAAAATACAGTAAAAACCCGCGAGTAAGAAACTATTGTTTTTCAGATAAGCCTAAACAGGTTCTTTCAAAAATGGTTATTAACACAAATTTAGGCTAATTAGGTTCTTAAAAGATTCTTAATTTCTGAGGAAAAAAAATTCAAATTATGTCGGTTAATAGAGATTTTAGTGGTATTCGGCCTTTTTCTTAATAAGGCTTCTAGGTAACGTATCTCCAAAGATGATCCACAATGTCGACTTATTATATTTTTCCCAAAAGTAAACATATTTAATCAATTTTAGAAAATAAGAACCCGTTTTCAAATTTTAGGCTAAATAGGTTCTTATAAAAATGGTATCTAATTTGCAAATTTTAGCCTAGCAGGTTCTTAAATGTTAGGTTTATACTCGCGGGTTTTTACTGTATTGTTATCATTTGGAGGTAATACACACCTACAGTACAAGTGGAGTTACAGTGGTGAGCCAGTGATGACTTCCGATTGAAGGGCAGAGCAATAAAATTGCAATTTTTTTTTGTATTTCATTTTTTTTATTTTGCTTAAATTACAAAACAATTTTGTAAAACATTACATGCATACAATGTGATGCAATAAGTAAAAGTAGTGACCTTCGTCAAAGGCCTAGGATTAATTTCCATACCATTGGCGAGGCGATACACAGGCGATACCTATCAGAAGATTGTGTGACATTTTCGTGTGCAAGGGTCACAGAAGGCGTCGTGTAAATTAGTCTGAGTCAAATCAACAGCACTTTGAAATAAATATTATCAGTGCATGTTCAAGCAAAACAAGGACTTCAGATAGTCCACCTTTTCAGTCTTTTCCAAGGAACTGCTATCGGTTGACCTTTTGGTACAGGCTTCTACGGAATTAAAAGTTACGAAACTAAACTTATGGTCGATCGTGTACAATAATTACAAACACTTCAGGACTGATGAACTGCATGACTCGTGCGAACTCAGATTTATCCGCTACCTGATAAAGTTCGACACTCACTTTAGGCCTGAAACCTCTGTTCAACAGCTGAAGCTATAGCAGAAGTTGTAACAGAAAATTCTGACTCGCCACACAACTCAAGATAGCGAGTCGCTTTGGAAAGAATTAAGCAAATAAATATGCTTAAATATTATCGATAAAAATGCACGCTCAATCAAACAAAGATTTCAGATAGCTCACCTTTTCAAATGCGATCTGATCGAGAAACTGCTATCGGTTGGCGCCCTCTGAAACAGTCTCAAAAGTTACGGCACTTCTAATTATAAATGGCCTTCTCCACTTCTCAAATTCAAGCTTGAGTCAGTTATCGCGTATTAAAAACTCAAGTACCGTAAGTGCGCTTAAATTTATCCGACGTACATCGGTTTTTCCAGACCCGAAATCTCTGTCTTACTGTTAGAAATCAAACGTGTTTTGTCGATGGTCTTAGCTGCGAAAGACGATTCACATATGACAATCAACGAAAAGTAAACAATGCTTCTAGTTCCCAGTTCTCTTAGGTTTGATAATTAAGTAACCCTCACACGTACGAATCCTCCATCGTTCCCCAGCATATAGGCGACTTTCATCGCCTAAAAAATTGAATGTCGTTCATTCAGCTACACAAAGCGGGTTCTGCCAATGTACATGTACACTCACGTACTAATAGAATTATAAAAATACTGTAGTGTTTTTTCGGCCGAGGCTGAATATTCTTATTTTTCTGATGTTAGGCTGCGAATATTCTTGTGGATATGAATTCTTAGATTATAGCGTATGACATTTTCGTTTGTGTTGTGTGTTGTATAATATACATATGTATTACATGTACCATTTATCGAAATGTCATTAGCATCGAACATTTGGCTAGTGCAGTTTTTTTCGTTTTGTTAATTAGTTTTGCCGTTTAGAGAAAGGAAGAATTTTATACGGTTTATTTAGTTTAAAACATATAAATGTATTGTATTAACAAATTTTCAACACACAAAATTATATTCTTTTCAAAATCTCCGGCCTCAGGTTTATTCTTAAAATAATGAGCTTGTGAAGAAAAGGTAAAAACTAGAGTTACAAACTACCTCATATTCCACCATCCTCTTGCTTGAAAGATCTGCTTTATTTCCTGCAAGTACTTTGACGATGTTTGGACTGGCCTGTCGCTGAAGTTCTTTCACCCACGTTTTTGCTCTGCCAAATGTGTCATGGTCTGTTATGTCATACACAACAATAGCAGCTCGTGCATCTTTGAAGTACATTGGGGCTAAGCTCGAATATAGTTCTTTGCCTGCAGTATCCCATATTTCAAACTTGACTGTTGTATCATCCAAGCATAGTTTCATAGTTAAAAAGGCAGCTTAAGATAACAGGATAAAGATATGAATTAATTATATGAATTACTATTAGTTTGATTGTTTGGTTTTTGAAATGCCGTTTTCATTAACGGATTGAGCCTAATGAGTTGAATAGTCAAAAAGCCAAACGTTTTACTTCAGACTTTTGCATATTGTATTCGGGTGTCCCTTAAGAATTCTTAGGTTATATTAAATATGAATATAAATTTTACATTCATACTTGTTTTATTCACTTTGACTAAATATTTAATAATGTTAAGTAAACATCATCGTTCATTTAAACCAAAATGGTTTCAAGTTTTCAATTTTATCACAATATTAATTTTGGTGGTAAAATTAACTACATCCTGTTGCCCTACTTTAGGCTTGTACATGTAAACAATTTTGTTTGCAATTCATGTATATGAGGAAGAAAAACTTCTTACCTCCAACTGTTGCTTCCTGATATTCATAAAACCGTCCTTTAACAAATCTTAAAACAAAACTTGACTTGCCTACTAATTCTCCGCCTGTTTAATGAAAACAATTTAAAGAAAGTTCAACATGGTTGCGCACCTTGTTTATTTAAAACGCAGGAGTTCAGCAACAAAGAATTTAACGAGGTATTTGAGAAGCAACTGCTTAAAAAGTTTATGTAGACTGACAAACCAAACTTTTCTGGAATAGAACTGCTACAATGCAGGGGAGAGGTTGAAGCACCTATCTTCAATTCATTGTATTAATTTTTCACTGGCAAATAGTTCCTGTACTTAAAATCAGGGTTGCCCATGGGTAGGTTGCCCATTGCACAACCATCTTTTCAGATCTAGGCATCCGAAATAAAATCCAGTCGCCAAACAATAAAAGCGGCATATCATAACTTAGTATACAGTTCTAGTAAATTCTTATGACTACATTATAGGAGGGTTCTTCTTCACTTTCTATAACCTATACAATATGAGCGATCATAGCCTTTGTATCTTCAGAATAGTGATTAAAGCCACATTTGCCCAGTTTTTCACTGTGCCAGTGAAATGTTTTAAGCCACGCGAGTTTTGTTAAGGTTTGGATATGCTTCTGATTGGGTTTTCTTGTTTTCTAAATCTTCAGTTTCTTTTTTTTGAATCTTTTTGTTTCCTTTTGCCACCCCTGGTTTTCTTAGATGTGTTTTCCTTGAACGTGCAGGGCGGGCGGGTTATTCAAAGTTTTGAAAAGTAAGGATTTACTCAATAATGCTGAAACTTTCAGTAGCTGTTCATTCATCTCTTGGGAGAATTTTGATATGTCAACCATGTGTCAAATCACAAACCTTTTGACCTTGCAACGGCAATGTCATAATTACAAGCAGATCTGGCCAAAAATCGTCATTTTTTTCATTTTTATTTATTTTTTAAAATTGCACAATTTGCTTAACGTTACATTCCATGTGTATTTCGAGTTTGCATCAATTTCCATTATTTTCCGATTTTTCTAAGAACATGGTGAAATCCCAGATGGCAGATTTAAGATGGTGGCTCTCGAAAACCTTAGAGGGGTTCCATCCACCCCCTCCCAAATTTGCTTTGCTTGTACAAAATTGCTTGTACGTTCAAGGGTTAAAATAGTGGAACAATTTGTTTAGCTTCTGCCATTTTAAGAAACACATGGCTTAGGTGCTACTTCTCAGCGCTAATGCATGGTTCAATTCTACCTGTTACCATGTCCCCCCTCACCGGGCATACCCCAGGACCCCCAGGGATTTAATTGTCATTTTTTAATGTGCTGGCAGTCAATTTCCCACCCCAGGGACACACTATCTGCCTCAATATTGATTGCTGTACAGTAACAAAATCCAGACGCTTTGTCAAGACCTTAAACGTTAGAATCTGAAGAAAAAACTATAACCTGCATTTCCTTGAAAAAAGAATCACTGAACCAGCCACTGTCTTAGGGCCTATTTACATAATTCCGGAATGACTTTCATTCCGGAACGAAACTCGTTCCGGAATGAAGTTCGTTCTGCATTTACATGACAGAGTCGACCGGTTTAACCAAAGCCAATTTCACGTGCGCGGTTTTCGCGCGAGATCAAAACAAGGTGGCGCATGTTTTGCGCGAGATCAAAACAAGATGGCGCATGTTTCGCACAAGCATGTTTTTGTGCCCATTAATGGCCGTATCTCAGGGGCACCCAACGGAATATTTCGTTGAAATATCTGTTTGAAAGACGATTTGAGATCTAGAATTTTCGGAACATTCATTGTAAATTTTTTTGCTTGCCTGCCTTTCCTAGGATTTTCGAATATCTAAAAAGTCAGTATAATTGTTCATTTTTAACGGATTTTTACTCTAAAAAGGTCACCTAGAATTTTCGGGAGCCTTTCTCTGGCTGGAATTTTTTCGAAAAGGTAAGTTTTGATCCCTATAACTTTCGGATCACTAGACTTTCAGCTAGGAAATCCGAACAGATAAAAAATTATTAGAGGATAAAAATATGTCTATATCTACCGTTTAAATACCAAAATACGTTCAACGGTGCTATCTTTAAGTGGTTTTGAACTATATTCAGTCGATGGGTGCCCCTGGTATCTGCAATTTTAACGAGTAATTTGACAATAGAGCTGCTTCTTTGGGCTAAACAGTAAATGCTAGTACGTTTTTTAGCTCTGAATTCAAACTGTGGAGTCCGTATGCGGTTTCATGAGTTGCGATTTCATCTCGAAACGAAATTCGTTCTGTGTTTATATGATACCAGAATGAAATGTCATTTCAGAACGAAACTTTCATTCCGGAATGAAAACCGGAATGAACTCATTCCGGAATGACTTGACTTTCGTCTCGGTATCATGTAAACAGATACAGAGAAATGTACGGGGATGGAATGAACTCGTTCCGGAATGAAAGTCATTCCGGAATCATGTACCTTATTCTCACTAAATTTCGCGAGTACTTAATTTCGCGAAAAATCAAGAGCCATATTTCGCGAGTACTTAATTTCGCGATTTTGAGAGGAAGGTACAGTTGGAGTGTATTAAATTTCGCGATTTTTATCTATTCTTCAATATAAAGCTTTGACCTCGAAACTGTAACAACATAATTAACATGAAAGTCATCGTAAAAACAGCAAAAAAAAAAAAAAAAAAAACAATATACACATGACAAAACATAAGGTATTCAACAGTCTAAATCCCTAATAGGTTCATCTACGACTGCAAAAGCTAGATTTTGAAGAACTTGGCGGCAGAGAACAGTTCGAACAGTGCGACTGATAGCGTGGGAGATGACTAATGGACAGAATTAAACAGAAAACTCCTAAACATGAAGCTCAGACATGTTAGAATAACTATGATAAAACACATCGAGTTTCATTATTTTTTTATATTATCAGTACGATATTAAATTTCGCGATTTTAAACTTCGCGTGTCCTATATTTCGCGAGTATTAAATTTCGCGATTTTGAAAAAATCGCGAAAATCGCGAAATTTAGTACTCGCGAAATTAAGTGAGAATAAGGTAAACAGGCCCTTATTGCGTTCGACGGTAGGAGAACGCATCCTAATCTTGCGGTGGCCTTTGGCCCCGTGGTTGTCCTGTGAACGCGCAAGCGAAAGTGGTTCTATGTGTAGTACTATATGTATGTCGGTATGTGGCAAGTTGATTAGACATTAGAAAGCAATTAATTGCGTCACAGCAACATCAACAATGACATTAAGCCGCAAAAACACCGCGCAAAAAACAAATTCAAAACAATTCAATTAAGCCGATACCGCTAGGCTGCCACTGTAAACAATTTTTGCGTTCGATGGTAGGAGAAAAAATCCTAATCTTGTGGTGGCGTGTGGTCCCTTGGCTGTCCAGTGAAAGTCGTTTATGTTTCGTTCTATGTATCTTGGTATGTGGCAGGTCGCAATTTTTATTTGCGAGAGACCCTGGGAACGAGGTTGATTCGTTCGAACGATCTTCTTCGGTTTGCGTTTTCAAGTTTGCCCTGTAAGTTGTGCTGAAAAATAAACGTTTCGGCAGTCCTCCTTTTAACAGTAGTAAAAATCAAAGTCTCTTCGAGATATCGACGTTTTTGCATGAAGTATTAGTCGAAGGTTTATCCTGTGCATTGTTCTTCGAACTTATCATTACAGTTTCTTTGTAGTTTAGTTTAACAATTTCCTATCTTCGCGGAGGAAATGCAGCCATATAATTTTGTCAAAAATGGCTCGTCCGCGCCGGGTATTTATACACATATTCCTTAACATTACACAAATAAACAGTGCAAATTTAAGCGAGATCTGACAATTCTATACTTTAAAATTGCAAGGACCTTTCGAGGCAGTCGATTACGGCAGCGAAATTAGCAAATGAAACAGCAAAATATGCGTTCGACGCTTTGTTTTTGCGACGCCATATTTGAATTATATTGTTATAGGTAGACCGCTGTTCAATGTGTTCAAGGCCGTATCGTTACGATTGCTCCACGAAAAAGCACGAAAAATATGGATATTTCCGACTACTGTCGGGGAAAACATTGCGCATATAATTGCGGCGTAAACAAATCGTTACACTCAAGCTGCGTTTTGTCTAGGCTCTGCGAGGGTCGGATATCAAGACCCAGGATTAAACAAAAGCCACATATACAGTGAATGCTTTTGAATTATATTTGAAGATGAAATACAAAAGAATTTTGCTGTCTTTGACTGAAATTCCACTCGAACTGCGTAGATACGATCGCATGTTGTAAAGCCGATTCATGCAACATTGCTATCAACGCGAAATCTCGTCCCTAACGACCTAGGCTGATGACGAAATAGAATTGCGCTTGCATGTAGCGACCAAATTTAGCCTAATATTTAACCGCTCCTAAGCTAAAAGAAGCCATTTGTTTTGACTTCAATAATATCTTTGAAAAGAGCGAGTTTTTTGGTATGGTTTATTTTTGACGTTTGTAATTTTTAAACGATGTAAGTGCTAGTGATTATTTATTCGTGTTTTAGTTACGCAATCCATTGTTTGTGCGACGCTTTTTATAGATCGCCTTTCAGACACACGTGCGTTGAGATAAGAAAGCTGACATGTCACTTTTAAAATTGTTATATAACGTTTGTAAATGTGACAAGTCACGTTTTTTCCACGAGATCACCCACAGCGGAAAGTAATCCCTTGAGAAATTAAAATAGTCCCTTGAGAAATTAAAAAAGTCCCTTGAGAGTTTACAAATATGTGGTTCCAAATTTTGACCACATAACCCCTATTCTACGTTTTTAGCTTGTAAACAAGCAAAAACGTCGAAAAAATTGCAGTGCTGCCTCGTGCACTGTTGGATTGAGATTGTTTCTCTGATAGTTTCAAGTGATGTTGGATGCGCGCTTTACTGATGTTGCACGCGCGGTAGTTTTAAATTTGTATGACGATATTTAAACAGTCGTGTAACTCGGATTACGTTTGCTAGTCTTATCTTGGGTACCTATCTTGGGTCGAACGCACTCCCCTAATCTCTGATTATTACTAGTTCTAAATATCGGCACATGCGCACATGGTGGGTCCTAAACAACTTGATGGCAGCAATTTGAAGTAGTTCTTTATACAGTGGAACCCCGATATAACGATATGCCAAGGGAGCAGTAAAATTATATCGTGATATCGAGGAATCGTTAATCGAAACTCCCGATATAACGATATGGCCGTAAAATAACCGAAAATATCGTTATATGGGGTAATCCTAACAACTAATTTTTACTGCATATTAAAGGAGGATAAAGAGAATAATTTTGGTAAAGAGGCTTTTAACACAGTATCATTTTTGTATATTATCGTACAAAGCTGTTTACAAAAACGTTAGAGATCACTCAATAACTGCAATGTTATTGCATTAAATTCGATGTTTTGCAAATAAATTGTGACTGTGTACTGATAATATCGTTATATCGGGAGGATTTTACGTTCGGTCCGCTAAATTCTCATCGTTATATCGAGAATATCGTTACATCGAAGATAGTTATATCGGGGTTCCGTCCCTGTAACTTTCTGAACTTTTGTCGGGACATAGAATATTCATCCTTATATCTGGAATATCGTTATATTGAGGATCATTATATCGGGGTTTCACTGTAGCTTGGCTTATAAAAATACTGAACCGAGATCTGCATCCGCTCTAGCCGGTTACCACGTTTTACGTTCATAATAGTACCAAAGATTGTAAATACTCACCTCAAAATACAACATTTCATTGCCTGCGTCACTGATACAAATAACAATTTATTATAAACGTACCTTTGAATACATAATTTTAATTTTGAGACATTATCCTTCTCCAACCTGTCGGCTACAAATTCTACAGATTTTTCACGCAGATACGCAGTGTTCTTCACAAAAATGTCAACTGAGAAAAAGGAAGAACTGTTGTTTCGATTTTCTGCGCCCCCTACCCCCAGGATAAGGCCGCTTCAAACAATCCCCCACCACCGGGCCCAAAGGGCTGGACTTGTCCTTGTCTCCTTCCCAGCCATTATTTGGGGAGCGTTGCGTGACATTCCAAATAATGGCTGTGAAGGAGACTAGACTTGTCCCGGGGGTTGCCCTGGGGGGGGGGGGGGGAATGGTAACAGATGAAATTGAACCATGCAAAAAAATGCAAAACAATATAGCGGAGAAACAAACATTTGTGTACGAATCATTAACAACAATGGACTCATGAACTCAGTTATTACACTTAACATTTTGTCATACAGAACTCTCTTGAAACCCAAGATTATACAGTCCGACCTGCCCTTGGGACTTTGAAAAGTGGCCGCTTAATAGAGGTTTACATCGGCATGACTGAGCATAGTTTCAAAACTAGGTACAATAATCATAAGCTTTCTTTCAAGCATCGCAAGCATTCACACAACACTGTACTATCAAAGTACATCTGGGACCTGAAAGACAACACCGTCTTTTCGATCAAGTGGTCCATTGTCACGCGAGCAAGCTCTTACAGGGGAAACCCGTCACGCTGCAATTTGTGTCTGACGGAGAAGCTCTGCATACTATCAAGATTGGGCATACAAAGCTCAAAAAAAACTTTATGAAAAAGTTGGCAAAGATGTAAGGTTGAAACCTGTTCTTTACCATGCTGACATGGACACTCACCTAAAATTACCAGTTTAATCTGACAGATTTTTCCCTTCACATCTCCATTGGGAGGTTCTGCATTTCCCTGTGCAGCCATTGAAAGAAGAGGGACGTTTAGCTGTGAGTTCTGGTCCAAAACTTTAAATCCCAGCTTTAAAATGTTGTCAAGGTAGATCACACAACTGAAAATATCAATTAAAGACATCACTGATTAAAAACAAAGACTATTAGGCTCTCAGTAACAAAATTAAATGCACAAGCTGTCCAATTTAAGACAAATTGGACAGTTTGTCTCAGCCAATCAAAACAACAGATATTAGCCAATTAGCACAAAGCATAGTGTCAGCTCTGAAAACTTGTCACATTGTTAGTCAACAATGGCAGAATTTTATTACAGATTTGCAATGTTTTTCTATTTCTCTTGAGCTTTTCAGCAATGGTATGTTCAACTTTTCAGAAGAGGAGCTAGCTATATGAATAATAAAGAAGCAAAAACTGAAGACCAAAACTTGGCCGAACACAAGTGCAGCGAAGTAGAAGCGAAGCAAGAAAGCTGGAAGATATCCCTCGTCATGCAATTCTTTGTTGTATTGTTTTTTATGCTGAAGACGGCGATGAATATGAACGAGATATATAGTGAAAAGGAGGATGTTGTTCCAACATTGTTTACTACTTTCATTAATCTATGCAGTATTTTCACTCACTCCACATCCTCCTTGGTTGTTCTTGAAATTTTTTTCATCCAATTATTTCTAAATTGGACAGCTTGTAGTCCTATTATGTATACAAATTTGCATGAGTGGGTGCAAGCGCCCATGTGTGAGTGTCTAGAGGATCCAGGGGTATTCTCCCCCTGAAAGTTTTGAAAAGTCATTAAAGTCGATTTTACCCACATTCTAGAATCATTTTAACCCCCTCACTCCTGGATAATACAGACCTCCCGGGGGGAAACGGATGGGGATGCTCGTTGGAAATTTTGAAAAGAACCCCTAAAAGAGACCAATGTGGGTGTGGCTCAAGCATTTTTTGAGCCCTAAAAGATACCAAAAAACTAAGAATAGAATACATATTTGTATATTTCTTCACGTGTAACCCTAAACGAGAACACTATGGCTTAAAGAATTGGCATTTTGCCCGAAACACCCTAAGTGAGACCAAAAATCTGAAATTTACAATCCTAAGCAAGACGACGAGCATCCCCGTCACTTTCATATGCGAGTCCCCCCCCCCTCCCTCTTCCCCTGGGCAGACTTTTGGAGCCTGTTGGGGTGTGCAGACCCAACCATCACTACCTGCTTGCCTACGGCGCTGCCATGCTTGTGACTTTAGTATAGAAGTTGGTGAGGTGTTTGTGGTGAGAAGAAAGATGCTAGCTATATAGGGAAAAGCGATGGAAACTTTAAGCATTTCCACCAGTGGAAATGCTCAAAGTTTTTATACAGCA
Source organism: Oculina patagonica (assembly GCF_052425735.1). Classification (NCBI taxonomy): domain Eukaryota; kingdom Metazoa; phylum Cnidaria; class Anthozoa; order Scleractinia; family Oculinidae; genus Oculina; species Oculina patagonica. Next base: position 13,333,666 of record NC_135761.1, on the reverse strand, counting down.
ATTGATGGCATACTGCCACCCGCAAGCTGAGCTTGTTGCTCCTCTCTAACCTATGAACAAATGAGTATTGATCCTTTTTGCGAGTTCTGGGGTTGATGACATGAAAATCGATCCAGTTAAAAAATAATCGAAGGAAATCGCACCGCACGTTAATTAGCTCACAAAATTCTCCCGCACTGATTGATCTGGCCAGGATTTTGAACTCAGACGTTTTTGAACCATGGGCAGCAACCACAAGATACTTTAAGCGGACCATCACTCAGCAATAAGTATGAAAGATCTTGTTTTAGCGTTTTCAAGCGCCAAAGATAAGAACATACCACTTCCGGGTTGCCGTCCATGAACCAGAAAACCTATGTGCTGAAACTTCGGCGCCCCCAGTAAATAAATAATTGCATTAAAACTTAGTCGATCCGTTAATCAACTGATAAGTCACTTCAGTGGAAGGATATTTTGATAAGAGCAAGGGTAAAAGACGCAAAACTTACCTACATGGTCACCTACATTTGTTCATGTAGCTAATAAATTGCTAACTCGTTTCCCAGGGGCGAGTATGGACAAAATTGACTTCATGTATGTGACAGAAGGCGACCACGCAGATGTATAAACAATCGTGGTGTATTCCACACAAGGTGTCTCATTGACCCGGGTGTCCTCGCCTCGCAAAAGTAAAATTTGAATTAAACCCCTAGGAGACCAATTTGAACGTGGCCCAAGCTTTTTCTGACCCCTTAAAGATGCCATATTAAGATATAGGATAAAAATCATAGTAACCCCCTGATGGAGGTTATTGTTTATATATCAAATTTATATTCCTCCAGCCCTAAACGAGACCTTGACGGCTAAAAATATTGGCGCTTTCCAGGGAACACCCTGAGAGATACCAAAATCCGAAACTTTACACCCCTTAGCGAGCCGACAAACAACAGAAACCGATGAAAGTAAGATTAGCGCGCGGCAAGGCAACAACAAGTGTCGCACTTTAAGGTCGCGGGGGATACCAACTGCATGAATAAATTCATGAAGCGAAATTTTACCTGACCTGCATCTTTCAAAACGCTTATATTTCGGTTGCTATGGGTGCGATTAAGCTGAAATTTCACAGAGACCTACAGAAATGATGAAAAATTATGAATGTCATTTTTTATTTGGTAGATTGGACTTAACGGCGGTGATATAGCCTCGTAAGTGACGAATTTGGAGATACATGATTTGGTGGCAGAGTTTACAGATTGACTATAAGACAGCACACTGTGATCTTGTTAAAATATGATCAGTAAATATCTGTAGTGTGTCATAACAGAAGCGGATTTTTTAGTTTTAAGTTTGCCAGGGAGTTATGATGGTTTAAATGCAAAAATTTACATGTAATCCTTTCTCTCTCTTTTTAAAATCGCTCTTTTAAAATTCCGCTTCTGTTATGACACACTACAGTATTCCTAGTTTGCCTCTCTGGAGTGGCAGCTCATGAAGTTCTGTATCCGCGCTGTATTCTCTGCCACCAAATTGTCGGAAAAGTCCAAACTTTGAGCTTTCCGAAGGTGTTCCGACCAAAACACGAATGAAAGGAGATGTAATTATGGTAATTATGGTAATTAAATTCCACGCTTCAATGTTGAGGTCAGAAAAGGACAATGCGTTTTCAAAACAATACATGACTGCTTATGAATTTAAATGCATTTTACTGTTTTACAAAATTTAATGGCTTTCTTATCATCATAACGCATAAAAAGAAAAAAGTAAATTGACAGTAATCTCTTACTCGCGGGGAAAAACGGTTTTCGTCTAAGCTATCGATGATACAACATCAAATGTTTTCTTGCCCTTTCAGGAGCAGAACTGACGTTCTCGTTTTTGAAGGAAAAAAATTAAAAACAAAACAAAATCTCTTAGAACAGATTTTAAATTACAAACAAATGTTTGTCTACGACTTGTATTTTTTGCTCTTTTGTTGGCTGGGACCACTGGCTTTTCTCTTGCCATCGCGTACTTCCACTGTGACAGGCTCTCTAATACTCAGCCCTTGAGGATGCCTCGGTGAAGCGATTTCTGGCAGGAGGCAGTTGAAGTAGAACCACTTCAGGTTTGGAAACATCTTTTCCTGCCAAAAATCATTGTCGAAGGCAATACGCTCGATGTGAATTCCAGACGGCGTCCACACTACATAATCACACCACTCATATCCTGTGATGAACATTTGCCCTTGCACTTGATAATAATGGTCGTGATTTTTTTTAAGGGCTAACTTCCCGTTTGGCTTGATCTCTAGAGGAAAGTTTTTGATGTTTTTAGCTGCCTCCATTGGGGTGTATTTTACTCCTTTCCTTGTGGCTGAATAGGGGCATTTGACTTCGATCAGGCCTTTAACGAGGCTACCTTTAAGCACGACTATACCGTCCGGAGAGGCGCCAAGATAGCCATACTTCTGAGAAATAAAAAGTCCAGCAGGGTGGACCGTATTTCACCCGTCTCACATTTTCTCAACGGGTAACACCCACTATTTCTCAATTGAGAACATGGGTAATACCCGTCAGGAATGATCGTCTGAGCCGTCTATAGTCTTCACTCAAGAGCAGCGGCTATTGTTTCGTCTCAATTGTCTTGACAAGCCAATGAAATCACCTTACGGAAGAGCGCGCGCCCGCTTGATCTTCGATCACTCGTGGAAAATTCTCTACAACCAGCAAAAATATCTCGATATTTCGAAACTACTTTGGTGTTTAGCGATAAGATGTCGAAACGCAGCCGTATTTCAGATATGCAGAGGGAGATTCTGGAGGGTTTTTACCGAAGAGGTATGGTTGGAACGGGAAGCCTGTACAAGGAAATGATCGAGAAAGCGGCTAGTGACACTGAGTTGACGAAGGCTCAAGTCGAGGTAAGAAATCCTCTCATACAGTATACTACACAGTCAGTACTTTTTGCCTAAATTTGACAGTACGCCTATAAACTAAGGGTTACAGTATATGAAAAACGAGTTAGAAAATATTACTAGTAGTAATCAGAGATTAGGGGAGTGCGTTCGACCTACAGGTAAATTTTTTTTTTTTTTATAGACCCAATTACTAGTAGTATGCCTTATACCAAAACTAGTTACTATGCTTATAACTCACTAAACGCGAGAACGATAAGTGTGAGAAAGATTGTGTGACGAGCCCAAATAACATAGAATTTATAAAAATATTATCTAGATACACAAAAATTTCACTTGACCTGTTCTTGTTTGGCACTAAAACGGGATTTTAACTTCCACAAACTTGTGGAAATAGTTTCACTTTGATTTAAAATTCCACAAAGTACAATCAGCTTTTGTGTAGCACTTAGTACTACACAAAGTACTACTTTTGTGTAGTACTTATAGTATATTATACTTAGGTTAAACATGGTCTAATGAAAATGGATTAATCTAAACTTTAATTCAATTTTATTTATTTCAGTGTCGGCTCTAGATCTGTTGCTCGAAATCATTATATCAATGAGTCTTGTAGTATTAGCTAGTATTCTGGTGAGCCTGTAGGTCTACTCACTGACACAGTACAAATAAAAGCTTATGTTCTATTTATAATCTATTTGTTTGTCTATTTATAGTGTCGTCAATTTGCACAGCAGTGCTAAATACATTGACACTTAAACAAAGTGATTTATTTATTATTATCATTATTATTGTTATTATATAAACAATAAGAGCATATAAACACATAAAACCCTTTTTTGGCAATAAACATGCTTTAGCCTTTTTTATCCCATATAAATATATTCTTTGCATATTTGATATATCTATGAGGTCATCTATACATTAATTTATAAATTAAATATAAATAATTAAAAAAAATGTGAATCATCATCATCATCATCTGAGGGCTCAGAATTACAGCCCCTCGACTGACAATGTTCAGTCAAGATGATTATTTTTCCAGACAAATTCAAAGTACTTTTTCAGTTTTGCCGGTCATTTTGACCATACGACACATAATCAAGCTAATATTTGTTTGGCTGGTCAACATGACCGACAACTGTAAAAAAATTATTTTTAGCCCTGATCAGTGTCATCACCATTATCATAATCATTATTAATAATATTAGTACAATTATCTTTTGTTATAATCTTATAATTATAATAATATAATTTTCAGAAGTGGATTGGAAATCAAAAAAGAAAGAGACCTCAGGAGTCCACTGCTGAAGAGGATGTTACATTGAAGAGAATTAAAGCTGTCAGAGGACCTCATGCTTATAATTTATTTTGTTCTGAGTGAAAATATTAAAAGTGACAGGCCAAACACGACTCCCGCCGGTCGCTAAAAGTTAGCCTTCAGTCTGTTAATGGAGGATATTTCACTCGCTCTCTGGAGCCGTTACAGCATTGATCAGATTTATGCCATTGTGTCTGCTAGCTAGCTCTCTGGCATATTCGTTTGGTTAGATTTATCGGCTCCTGTTTGTTGAAAGATTCTTAATTGCCTTCAAAAGAATGTTGTAGTCTGTAATGTTTATCAGATCAGTGGGTCTCTAACCGTCATCTTGTTTGAAGTGGCGGTTATCTTGCAGAATAACGTTTCGTTATTCCACGGTTGCGAGGGTCTAAGATCCAAGTATTTTTATGGCTACTACAGTCTTTAGGCATTGAGAGCGATGGTTTCTTTGAGTTAATGTTTAGCTCCCCTTAGTTTGAGTGGTTGTGATTTGAGTTCTTGTATGGGACTAAACTTTACCTCCATTGTTTTTAACTGTCTTGTTGCGTTACTTGCATCCAACAAATAAATTCTATGGCAGATTGATTACTGCGTTTGAAGTTTCTAGGATGCTGCAACGATGTCTCCTGGCAAATGTTTTATCTTACGCAACAGACAGATAAAAAACCATGGAGGTAAAATGTTATAGCTGCCAGAGCACAAACAAGAGCCAATAAACCTAACAAATATGCCACAGAGCTAGCAAACACAATGGCATAAAGATCATCATTGAAATGGCTCTAGAGAGTGTTACTAAAATCCTCCGTTAACAGATCGAAGGCTAATTCAGCAACCAGCGGGAGTCGTGTTAGGCCTGTCTCATTTTATATTATCACTTGTGACCTTTTTTTGACAGTGCTCCGTTCCGCTGTGTTGCACGAGATTATCTTTGATCGCAAAAAAATCTATCATGCTACAGTCAAACGCACGCCGTGAATATATACGAAATGAAGTCCTTCTTCATTATGTGAGCACTACTCTCGCACGGCTAAGAAAGAACCACTTTTTAGCATCAGAAGTGACCTTTTACGGTCAAAAATGCGAAAAATAGCCTTCCAAACAAACACACTTTAGCACGGATCGAAACTACATTTACACAATTGGTCCATTTACGTGAGCCAATTAAAAACCAGAATTTTCGATCCTGCAGACAAGTACAAAAACGGCAAATCGATTGATTTCAAATCATTCGATGAAAATTTCACATAGAAGCAACTGATGAGGTCCACTGAAGGACCGAAACTCGAGTCTTGCTTAAGATAGAACTTTTGCCAAGAGACATCGTTGCAGCATCCTAGAGACTACAAATGCAGTGATCAAACTGCCATAGAATTTATTTGCTGGATGCAAGTTACGCAACAGACAGATAAAAAACAATGGAGGTAAAATGTTATAGCTGCCAGAGCACAAACAAGAGCCAATAAACCTAACAAATATGCCACAGAGCTAGCAAACACAATGGCATAAAGATCATCATTGAAATGGCTCTAGAGAGTGTTACTAAAGGCTAATTCAGCAACCAGCGGGAGTCGTGTTAGGCCTGTCTCATTTTATATTATCACTTGTCAAAAACGTCTTCCAAATCTTTGTCATCTTCAACCTCTACTTCGCTATAATGTAAATAGGTTTCCTCGGAGTCACCAAAAGGAGGAAGTGTGACAACATCCCCAAACGTGGAACTTAACGAGTTAAGCCTCTTTTTATGTACGGCAGCTTTCTGTAGAAGGAGTGACCTCAGACCTCTATTAACATCCGCGTCACTTCTAAGGTAAGAGGAGATGAAATTTATTTGGGCGATAATGAAATAGGTTAGTCGAAGCATTTCTTGTTTAACAAGATCCTGTTCTTCTTTGCATCGATCTTGGAAACACACTAATTGCACTAGTTTCTTCTTAACAGAGGATGGGACATTTGAGGCATCTGTGGGAGATTGAACTTGAGCAAAGATATCTCCGCATGGGTCTTTAATGTCGTCAAATGTGACACTCTCGTTCTCCATCAGACCGTTCAGAATGGCAAGCTGCTGCTTCATAAAATTGACAACTTTGTCAATCTGGTTGGCCAACTTGATTGCAATTGCTTGTCCATCTAAAAACAAACACTGACATTAATAAACTCAAATATTGAACATGTTGCAGTCCCTTTCTGAACAGTGTATGTTTTGTCCCTGACAGAGTCCAACCTGCCAAGGGACTCATCAGAGGCATTTTAGACTGCTTGCATCACAAACGACAATGACAATCTGGCTATATACATACGCAATTGCAGAATACTCAATAATAACCACCAAAAGTGTAAAATGATAAAATTCTTCCTTATAATCCACTCTTTTGTTGCTCTACTATTTTTTAGGATTTCTATAAAGATGACCATATGCATACCTGCATATTTTGCTTTTAACTCCAAAAGAAATACTCGTTCTGACGCCAACTTGTGAAGTGCAAGTATCTCATTGCTTCGTCTCTTTGCAGTCAGTCGCTCACGTGCACTTTGAAAGGTAGCATCACTTTCTTTCCAACGGACTCTGACACTGTTCTTTTTCTCTATCCCAGCAATAGTTTTCTCATTTCTGAAAAAACAAATTGGTAAGGCCAATGTGGACTGGTTTGACAATTTTAAAAAAATATGGAGAAGCAACCACTTGCTAAAGCAAACTCTGTACATGTACCTAGATATCTTCCTCTCCAGCACATCAACTTTACACGGTTCTTCTGCCCTGGCATAGGCAAGCTGGTGTTTAAGGTTGGAAGCTGTCTTCAACAGTTCAACATAACTCTCATCCCACTGAAGAGACAAAACTTTAGAAAGGAGATTTGTTAACAACAGTGTGACGCGAAAAACATCAACTAAGGAATGGCAGTAAATTAGTTTCAGTATAACCCAGAGTCAGGAAATTTGGAAAGATCAATTGAACTATTACATTCAATTAGAAAGATATTTTTCAGAGGCAAACAAAAAATGTAAGAGTAAATAAAACAATCCATACAGAAATAATGACATTATTAAAGATGAGAGTAAAGTGTCTTGCACAGTGACCAGCCTGCAGGGCCTGAACCTGGACTGCTCGATATGGAGTCCAGCGATACAATGCCGGCAATGCTGTATTTTTAAAATAATTACAAACCTCTTTCACTTGGAATTATCTCAGACATTTCATTTTCTGTCCACTGTTTAACTGTATTAATGTCACAACCATCTAAAAATTCAATAAAAAATCAAAGCTCGTAAAATGATGCACAAAAATAAAAATAAACATAACTTAAGCACCATACAAATTCCAATGTTACATACAATGTGAAAAATCTTGCATATCAAATGGCATGAGTAATTCAAAGACAATTCATTAATTGAGAACAAATCAACCTTTAAAAATATTTCCTATTAAAAAAAGTGTCATGTGACCATAAAGACACACACAGTGCATTAATTAAATTGTCTATTCCCACCTGGCAATGCAGCAATAAGCTCTTGAATCTCGTCATTAAGTATTGATTCCAAGGACACTGCTCTTTTAAGCTTTGCTGTTAGAGATACACCTACATATATCATAAACAGATAAGAGCGTTTACTACATAAAAGTTTAAAATAAAGGGGTCAAACACAAATAGTTTTAGCCCCTGGACACAACATGTAAACAAATGTACAAAAAAAATTAATCATACCGAATCTGGAGAACAAGTGTTCGCCATAATGCATAGCTGCGTCGGTTAAAACATCCATTCTCTTGTTAACTGCCATTTCTTTAGTTATCGTTGAGAACTGGCGAAGGAATGCCCAAAACCGTTCCACACCCTCACCATCCGTCAAACCAATATTTTGGGTTCTCCTTGGGCTGAACTGAACCTAAAATTAATTAAATTAATAACAGTTTCAGACTAGAAATCAGTTATTCTTCAAGGTATAATTTACCCATCAATTGCTTTAGTTAACCTATCTGAAACTTCAAGAATACCAGTAATAATTACAAATATTAGAATTATTTATGAGTGTCACTGTAGCTTTTCTTTGCTGGAAAAGTTTGCATGCAAGCTTTGAAATCTCCTTGTGAATTTTTATTGCCTAATCTTAGATAACACAGCCTCTCTTCTATAATATGTTAAAAAATCAATGCATAAATAAAAAGTTCCTGGCAACAACAAAAACTATTGATACAGTAATATAAACAAAAAAGTAAAAAAAAAAAAAGGTGCTGAAAGTGAAATTTTTTGTAGTTCAAAGGCACAAAGATTTTAGGTATTTCGGCCACATATACTTTTCTCAGTGTGAAATCATTACCCACTACCTCCTGTTAGCTCCTAGAAAGAGAAATAATGGTACTCCAACACTGGAATAAACTTGCTTACAGCCCTGACATACTGTACATGTAAAATTTCAGTAGTTACTTCTGTCAAATCACAATGACAGAGCAAAAACAATAAAAAAGGTTGGAACAAAAGAAATTGTCTTCTAGTCACCTGGCAAGAAGCCTTGTGTCCATAACAGTGAAAGATCGGTATTGTAAGTGTAACATCATTTAGCAGTTCCTCTTGGCCACTATTCTACAAGAGTCAGAGATGACAAAACTTTCAGTGATACTTAGTCACTAGCAACACACCATTAATGCAAACATGCCCTTCAAACTGAGAGCACCATTTGGCAAACTGAGAGGTGTATAAAAAATATAGATATAGCAGTATAAAAATTATAGTATAAAATTTATAGAAAATTGGGGTTTAACATCTTTGGAAAAAAGATGATCACAAAATTCACTATATATACTGTATATATATCTTATTAAACTTTTTATTGTACAGTCAATTGCTGTATATTTTTAGAGCCATGCAATATTTTGGAGAGCACGAAGGGCAAGTCAAAAAAATGATTAGTAAAAATTTACAGTAATTGTGAAGAAAAGCTACCCGATACTGACTGTCCGTCGACTGTCGGTCATCTGTTGGCCATTTGTCAGTGGACTGTTGGTCGTCTGTTGGCCGACATATGGCCGACAGGTTTTGGCTTTGATGTTGGCAGTGATGTGTCGGTAAGCTGCCGGTAAGGTGTCAGTAAGTTGTCAGTTACCTTTATGTTTTTCCTCCGAAACGGACCTCAAGATTTATAAACAATTGAGTTTTAGACATCGCTGAAAAGAAGTAGCTTCTTTGCTGGCAAAATCGGCAAACTGGAACAAAAACTTCTCAATCTAAAGGGCTTAACCTTGAATGCAAATTTAAAGGAATACATGTACCTACCTTTAAGTGTCTTGATAGTATGCAAGCGATGTCATACATCAAAATGAACTTCAAAGAGTTTGAAGAAGTTGTTTCCTTCATCTTCTTGAGTTCATACACAGAGTATGATATCCTAGAAAGCAGAAAAAAGCTTAAAAGGGCTGCTACAAAGTGTCAATCAATGTCAGTAACACTTAAACCCAACATGCACAAGTTGAGTTGAATGTAAAATTAAAGTTTGTTTTGAAATCTAACCTTTCACCATATTTAATGCTTAACAAGCTCTTTGGAAAGTCGTGTCTGCAGACTCTGCCAAATACACCTTTCTCATCAAATAGTTGGTTTTTGCCCTTGCTTCGTAGAGCAGGGAGCACTTCACCTGCATGGAATCTGTTACAGTCCTTAAATTGAAGGAAAGTGAAATTGAACTATCAAGTCATACAAGGGCGTGTTTAAAACACGAAATGGCGAAATGGCGAAACGGCGAAATGGCGAAATGGCGAAACGGCGAAATGGCGAAATGGCGAAATGGCGAAACGGCGAAATGGCGAAATGATACTGAAGATAAAAGCCAAAGTTATACGATATTACCGTTGTACTGGAATTTTCATATGTTGCCGAATTCATCCTTGTAGATAAGTCCCGAAAAATAAAAGAAATTGCAATCACAAATTCTCCGTCACGTAGACCCGTCACGAACCTATGGGTAATTTGGATTCCAGTCTCTCCCTGTTTGATACGCCTAGGACATTCTTGATCGAGATGTCGGCATTTCGTTTAGACATCGGAAGAAAATGATTTGTTTATCTCGTATTTGCCACCAAGTCTCGGCTATGAAGTAATGCTTTAAGCTCCAACATTCAAAACCAAACCTACTTTGCGATAAAGTTCATACACGATATCAGTGGCAAACGTTCTTTGCACAGAAACGGAGTAACGTTCGATGTCTATATCAGTCCTTCGACGGATACAATGTAAGCTCTGTAGTGCAGTGCAGATACTGATAGGCAACTTGGCAAGTACTAAATGAAAAAAATATCCTGGTGTGCTGCGACCTTTCAGCAATACGTTAAATTTGGCGTTGTGATAAGTGACAAGTATTCATTATATTCCTGGGCCAGAACATTGAAATGTTCCCTAGAAATAATTCAGTCTAGACATGTAAACAGAACTACCTTGAAGTTCAAAAGGAAACCAAACTATATTATTTACGTGTATTTATCTTAACATTTTGCCATTTCGTCATTTCGCCATTTCGCCGTTTCGTCATTTCGCCATTTCGCCGTTTCGCCATTTCGCCGTTTCGCCATTTCGCCATTTCGTGTTTTAAACACGCCCGTCATACAAGTACATGTAGTCACCACTTGTCTTATGTTTAAATCTCTATTCTGAAATTCAAATTAATTCCATAAGAATTTCATTTATTCTTTCTTTCATGTCAAAACCTAATCCTTTGTTTGTTCAGGAACCCTTGTTTCTGTCTTATTCATGGACTTGTTTACAGTTAACATAATTTAACATTATGACGGCAATTTCTTTGAAGAATGACATGAACAACCATACCAAAAGGGGGAATGTTTGTCTACTTCCATTAACAAAAATCAGATAAATGCACTAAAACAAACAAAAAATGTTAACTTCAGTTAATTGATGACAGTCAAACCTTGATTATCGAGAAAGTATTTTGGGGACTGGGCTATATAACAGTATGGATAATCGAGAGACGAGACAATCCAAATTATGGACTCTAATGAGCCTGATGATCTAATGCCTGGTTACCTATTATAACATACAACCATACGACAAACACACATTCCTACAATCGTGCAAAAATCTATGTATGCAAAAATCTATTTAATGCTTCACTGTCAGAACAAAACTGTTTAAGTGAAAGGGAAACACTGCAAGTAGGGAAATGAGGAAATAATGACCTAAGTACATGATTTAACTGGATAGTACATTTAGTGTACACAACGGCAGAAAATGATAAGTCACCATACCTGGTTTGTAGCCTTTCCAGTGTGTGGATAATTATCAACATAATTATCAACGTCATCCTGGTCACTGAACATCAAATCACCATGCCTCGATGAGATGATGTTCTCACCTTTTCCTTTCCTTCGTGCCAGACCAAAGCAAGCATCGACACTTTCAATAAGAATCCCGTTTTCCTGAACAAAATGAAATATTTACAACCAAATTGTGTTTCAATTCTGAAGGATTAAAACAGTTCAATTATTATTATTATTATTATGCCGAAGCAGAGGATTAAAATAACTGAACATTAAATAATTATCATAATGTTCAGTTAATTTAATCTTTTGGAATACAAAAATTAATAATTTGACAAAACTACAGCACAGGATGATCCCAACTAAAAAAAGGACAAAATACATGTACAGTAGGCAGCTGCATGCTTATGTTTTAATTATAACATGAACCAAATCCAGTGTTTTAATTTCTATTCTACTTGTTTTCAATGATGTATACCAGTAGCAATGAAGCAGATGTGACATAACGTAAGACTAAACATGCAAGGAAACCAGCAGTCCATTCAAAACAAAAGCAGGAAACCACACATTTATATACAGTTTACCTTTACTGTAATTATTTAATCAAAACATACTCTAATTTGGGGAAAAGGGCATTGATTGACACTGTGGGTAAGGCAGTGTCTATAAAGTTAAAATTCAATTGTTTGCCCTGTCATTGTGCTTCCATCCACATATATTATACTAGTATAATACATTTGCTGTTGTCTAATGATCAAGAAAATAGTTCTAAAAATAAAAATAGACACACAGCAACTTAGATTCAGAACAACTTACTTTGGGACACAAGGGGCACTCAGCACCACTGTAGAGTTCTGGCACATATGAGTTCAGGTGCCTTAGCTTGTATTTAAAATACCTGGCAAAAGACAAGAATGACATATAAATTGCACCTTAAACTTTCAACTTCTATATTTGGAAAAAATAAGATAACACAAGTGAAACCATATGAAATGCAAAACCTGTAGCAAAGTAGCAGATGTAAGTAGTTGAAAATGGAGTAAACTGGAAATATTTAGCTAATTCATGATCTGGGAATCACTGAGAAAAGAGTTATTGTTCTCCAGAAGACAGGGAGCTAACCTTTAGGTTAATTACAATTATTTATGGAAAATTAGATAACACCACACAGTCCACACAAATAATAATTTTGGGCTATAATAATCTTTATAACTATCTAGTATTGATATTGGTTCAAAATTAACTGTATAACTATATGTATATTGATATTATGGTTTAAAATTAATGTAAGACCACCACTGCTGGCTAATATCTAGGTGTGCACACAAGCATGGGTGAAGAGAGACAGTGAGGAAAGATTTTAAGTCCAAGGGAAAAGCCAACATTTCCTTACTATAAAGAAGGTCAAAGGATCCCTTACACCCACTAATCATACAAATTACAAAAAAAAAATGCAATTTCCTATAATAAAAAAATATTCTGACCTGTACTCTTCAAAGCAACCAGAGTTCAATATCGCATACAATGATGGAATCTGCAAGAACAGCGACTTTCAATTGACACTGAAATGCATGCTAAACACTCGTGGCCACAACAAACTCAATCTATTAGTGGCATTACCAGATACTGAAAAAAATACTCACAAAATTAGGCTGCATAGGTGGTGACATTTCCAAAATCAATTCCGAAAACTCTTTTACAGACACCTGACTGTGAAGGAACAATTTTTCTGCAAGGTCCATCAGTTTAAAATGAAAACCAACAGATGGTCTTTCAGGTGAACCTGGCCAGAACTGGCAACGCACTAAAGTTGCAGCATGACTTTCACAGTCACAGACTGCAACCTCCTTTAGGTGTTGGTTACCTACAAAACAGCAGTAATGAATTCCAATTTAATGTAGCTTAACAAACTTAACATAGCTTGGTTTGTAAAGGCTGGTTCTCATATTATGATTGCCCCGATTGTCTCTGTCGCTTCTGTCGTTTACATATTCTGAGGCGATCGCAGGCGATCAAAGCGATTGAAAGCGATCAGGGGGTTCTCATATGAATTTTTACGAGAACAATCAAACAACCAAAAGCAATTATTATTCCTGCTAGGACAAGAAAATAGAAAGGGAACAGAATGCACAAATGATAAGGAATTTGGATGAAAGCTAGCTATCAGTATAAACAAACATATTACTCTATTTTTGATATCACTGAACATTACATGCTTTGAACTGAGATTGCTGGGATTATTAACTACATGATCGAGAAACATCCAGTCTGACATGTTCCAAGATTGACCGTTTCTGGCCGGTAGCATAACAAACCTCGATATTTCTAAAGAGATCAGTCAGTCATTTTAAGTTTATACTTTAAGAGAGATTTATATGCATATATATAAACATAATAAAAACAATGATGAAGACACAGTCAAAGTAAAACAACTTTAGCCGTTTGGTTAGCGTCTTTGAGCAAAATCAATTTTATTTTTCAACTCACCGAAGGCATCTATTAGTTTGAAAAGTTTCCGGATCCTTGTAGAACAAGAATGGCCAGATTCGATTACGCCATGATTAGGAAACAGCGGAATGAATCTGTTTTCCTGCAACGAATTGGAATTAGGACAGTTAGTTTTGTATTTGAAAATGATGAAGCTTACATGTCAACAAAACTTTTCTGATAAACATGGTGTATATTTCACGTGGGATGCCATGAAATGTTTAGATAAGGCCAACGCTTGAAATTTCTATTTATTTACATATATGAATTATTCATAATATTATATATTTTATTCATAGACATTGCTAAGTACCTTCCATAGCTCTAGAACATGGAATTGGTTCCTCTCTGCGTGCAAATCACGGGCACAAGTAGAGCAGAAAAACTGCCCTGGGCCGCAGTACCGACATCTGACAGTCGATTCTCGTTCTTTGCAACCGACACAAACACATTTTTCGGGTAGACTTTCTTCCCCAATTGCCGTTATCAAAAGCTGCTCGCGTATTTTCTCCCAATTAATCATTGAGTTGTAGTTTCTTCTGTGAGCTGCAGACTGTTGTGAGACATCAGAAGAAAACACAGGAACATCGTGTACGGGTGATAAATCTTCAAAGGCGGCTTCTGGAAGGGAGGAAGAGCTTCCTTCGTTCGGCTGAGAAGCAGAGCTAACCGCTAACGGCGTATGGATCACTGACTTCCCAGTTCTTCCGAGGACAATCGTTTTTACAGAAACTGGCTTAAACTTCTTCATAATCCTCGAAATTAAACTGGGGGATTAAGAAAAAAAATGGCGACCAAAAGAATTATGGCGGCGCCGACTGGGACATTTGTTCAGCGTTCAGCGGTGCGGTATTAGACGGCTCAGACGATCATTCCTGACGGGTATTACCCATGTTCTCAATTGAGAAATAGTGGGTGTTACCCGTTGAGAAAATGTGAGACGGGTGCACGTATTTCCTGTTGCTTTGCAGTATTCCTGTATTGCGGTTTTTTCATGTTCATTTCCCCATTTTAAGGCATCGTTAGAGAAGGTCTTCGGATAAAGCATATCCTTCACGATCCTCGAGCAAGGGGTGGACTTGCGACGCTTACTGATTTCTCCAAATTTCGACGCCGTTAGACGATTTTTGCGCATATCGTACCAAAGTTGACATTTGCTTTGGTCTCTTGTTTTATGCTCTATGGATTTGATTTGTTCTTGAGACAATTGCATTCTCTCTGCGTTTTCTTCGCAAAGTTTTTTTAGCTCTTGACTCTCAATATCTGCCTGTTGGGTGTTAACGCCATAATCGTTTGACTTGCTAGTGTTGCATTGGCCAGCCTGAGTGCTCTTAGCTTTCCTGCGTGTTTCCTTTGATTGGGTAGATGCCTGTCTTACTCGATCCGCTGTCCTTTTCTTGTCAATATCAGCGCAATGTGCTTCCAATACTGGACCGGCCTTCTCTCCTATGCACTGCTCCCACACTTTCGAATGGAATCCTGCGCCGTGCTGAAAGCAAAGACCAGCTCCTGCGCATCTAAATGTAACATCAAAATACCACATTACACGAGAAAGATAAAAAGCAACAAAGGAAGGACGCTGATAATACACATGCACATTATCAATGGCGTTTAATATATATGATCACCTTATTTCAAACGATCCCCGTTGAATTCTGTTCACTTGTTTGCCTCCGTTAAATTTTGCGTTAATAGACATGTATGTCTCGGCAGAATTACTTGTTTTGTTGCTCACAAGCTGTGGTGCAAGGCTAACAATGCGGTCTCCTTTTTTTAATATTTGGCTCATTAATCCAGCCGGGAGCTTGTCGATTAGATAATGTCCACCCAAACGAGAATTTTCTTCATCCTCTTCACTAATGTCCTCATTCACCAAGTCAGCAATCTGATTACTGATTTCACAAAACGTGGACAAGTCATCATTTAAATCCATCGTCGGACTGGAGCTTTCGACGCTGGTTTCACTTTCTTCAGAATTTATATTCACCGAGAAAACGTCACAATCACCAGTTACAACAGCCTGCTTAGCTTTGCAAAATGAAACACTGCACTTCCTGTGGTCTCCAAAGACATGGTACGGCCCGTTTCGCAAATCGCGACGCAACGCCTCCACATCGCCAGTCTTAGAATGCATTTTCATTGCAGCCCTGGCACCAGCCGCAATTTTTTTAATTTTCATTTTTGAAAGACCATTTCTTCCCTTCCACTCAGGGTGAGCTTCCACTAAATCGTGTAACGACTTTCTGTAGCACCGAACAGCATGATTAGCACATTCGATTTTTCTCACACGACTGCCGTATGCCGGAACAGAATCGACAACAGCTTTGTGGACACTGCTGTCGCCATCTCCAATGAGCCCGATGTAGCGAACACCGTGCGTCGTCTCACTCTGCTTAAATCCTTCCACAAGAATGTCTTTTTCCATTGAAGAGGATGACTCATCCCAGTTCTTGTAACATTTGTGCGACTGTGGCGGTTTTTTGTTGCTGGCTGCAATCGCACAAATGCTACAATATTTGTTTCTCACCCCCAGATACAACAATTTTTTGGTGCGTTCTCCAATAATTACAGCCACGCCCGACTTGGCAGTGTACCGGTGCTGGTGACTTCTCATAGACCATCCTCCATCCACTACAACGTTGATCGCTGGGATTCCTTGATCCAAATTATTTGAAGCCACTGCCAGCCGTTTCTCTTCTTTTCCTGCCTCTATCATGTCGGCTGTTAAGGCCTCTTTCCATACTGCTCCAACATGCTCCTCAATTTTTGTGAAGGTCTTCTTATCCGGGGACGGAATGTTGAGGAGGGAAAGGATCTCTTCCATGTTAGAGTGCCCACCACCAGTAGCCATAAAGCCCCACACTGCTGCAATATTTATGCTGTATCTTGGCTGACCTCTTGGTCCTTTGGACTTCGGTTGAGTTGCAACACCCAAGGTAATACCGCACTCATCGCAACGAAACTGAATCACACAGGCTAAACCCTTCCGTTCAATTTCCTGCTCCATGTGTGGATTTCCATTACAGGGACAAACTGATGAGTGGTTAATAACCTTTTGTAAAGATTTACTAAAGTGGGTTAAATCCACGATCCTGTTTCCTTTTAAGTTTAACCGCGGAGCTGTTTTCTTCTTGTTCTTCTTTTGCTTCTCTGCTTCGACAGGAACGCTGTTAGTACTACTTTCTGAAACCAATTTCTTTTGTATTCGTTTAAAATCTAAAGCAGCTCTTGCAACAGAAGTTTGAGTTACTTTTTTACGATCTCCAGTTGTGCGATAGTGTTTCGCTCTTGCCGTCCTTGCCATTTTCTCACAGAAAAACCACGTGTACGGATGTTTTTGAGATTTGAATTGTGATTACTGTCAGTTTCAGAATTATTAAAATTTTTATTTATATTACATGTAATCCAATGGACTATAATTTACATTGTTTCAGAAGATTTTTTTAGTGGTAAATAAACGTACAAAGGTTTGTTGTATGGTATATATATTGTTTTAAATTTTTTTAAGAGTTTCCACATATTTCGTTGATTTAGAAAACAAAGAAACGAGGACGTTTTTTCAGAGCCCAATTATCACGCTGCTTTTGAGTAAACATTTTAATATTCACACTCCGTGCCACACGTGAACACTTCAAATCACGCGCTCATATTTTTGTCAGAAACCTGTTTATGTCAAGTCATGAATATTTCGTAAAGTTACGATGCTAGTCGTTGCTCTTCGTGCATACGCTTTAAATAAATGCATAATGATGAGCTAAGGTGTCCCCCGCGACCTTAATTTGCATTCTCCCTAAAACAATATGCCGACATTAAAAAAAACAAAAACAAAATAAAACAACAGTTCATCCTAAAACCCACCCCTCCCTTTCCCTTTCAAAGTTATTGCTTATAAGCTTGCGACCTCCCCCTAATGATAAGCTTATGTTTTGAATGGAATACCGAATTTCAGTCATTATCGATAAGGCGGAGATGGTGGACACAAAAAATGACCCTCTTAACCAAGAGTGTCTCCCTTTTTCTTTGCAAATGGTTGTGGGTTTCAAAATTTTAAAAATATTGACGCCAAGGCATCTCTCCGGCATATGCTACACCTTGGAGACGTCCCAGGGGCAGTTAGTGGGGGCAGGAGAAGACTTTCCCCCGCCCCCACTAACTGCCCCTGGGTCTCCAAGGATGTATGCTACAAAGATTCTCTAAGATCCTTCAAAAAATAAAAAAAAAAGCCTTGTAAAAATATACAACTGAACATTCTTAGAAATAAATCGACTGTTTAGAACGGCAGAGAGTAATCGATCAACAGAGGATATTACAAGCAAAGTCTGCTTGGAACAGCTGTTTTCGCAAGCAAAAAACAACAAGCTCGCCAAAAACGTATATCTTAGCATAAAGGGACTATGTCACGACGATCTCACAGTTTTTTTTTTTGTCTTAACCGTTCTGAAAAAAGTGGAAGGTAATTAATCCATGAAAAACGACGTTGTCTTTGAACATTTTACGGAAGATAAAACCTTTATTTGGGGATAGAAATCAAAATTCGGCCATAAAATGATCTATTTATTTGAAGGCGCGCGGAAACAATTTGAAAACGTTGGCTAACGTTTTCAAATTGCAATCCATTTTCATCCGAGCCATCCGCAGCCAAACGCGGTTGTAAACAGTTTAAGTGCTCTAAAATAGCAATTGTTTAGGCCATTATTTTTAAGTATCCAACGACACAAATATAAATTTGGGCTGTTCAAAAATCCGTGACATAGTCCTTATATTGTATAAACCAAGGTATAAGCAAAATTGACAAACCTCTATGTATTCTACAAACAAATCTTATCCAAAAGTACATGGTATCGTTATTAACTACAGTCGAAGCTCTGGTAAGCGGACACCCTCCGGACGCGAAAAAAGTGTCCGTAACTGTAGCTGGCCGCTTACAAGAATGGTTCTCGTAAGCGGCCACTAAAGGTGTAGGGGATAGATGGCCGCTTACGGGAGCGTGCCCAGCCAACATTGAGACGGACGGACGTGGATGACGATAAAACAAACACTTAAATATGTTACTGTAATTACTGTAAAATCATTGTGACAAACGGCGATGTGAAGTTGATTGATAAGAAAAAAAAGATACGGATGTTGTGAATAAGATTTTCTTTGGGGTGTCCGCTTACGGGAGCTTAAAAACAAAGAAAAAGTGTAAGTCGTAATCTCTGAAAGTGTCCGCAGCCGCTTACAGGAATGTCCGCTTACGAGAATGTAAAAATACAGAGTTTGTATGGGAGTTAAAACGGGGTTTCAAACAAGGCGGCCGTAAGTAGAGCTGTCCGCTTACGAGAGTGTCCGTTAAGAGAGCTTCGACTGTACTGATATAATGTCATTCAAAAACTGTTCAGTAATAACTGACGATTAGAAAAATATATTCATTTTATTGCTTATCAATTCTAACTAATAAACCTTACTTCTTGATGAAAATTACTCCTGTTGAAAAAGCTAGCGCAAATTGAAATCCAAGTAAAACATATCCTTTCTGTGAACTTCAAAAAGGCTACCCTACTTTAAATATTACCATTTTTGCATAAATAGGAGATGAAAAACCAATTTTCATCCGGCCGGGAAACATTGCCCTTTGGGCCTTCCCCTTGGAGTCTTTATCTTCGTCCATAAGGTAAAATAAAAATAATGGTCTCTCCTAGTAGACATTTGAAGATAACAAAATCCCTTTGCACACTTCTAAAAAAGAGTTAGCCTGATTTTGGTTCAGAGTGTACACTTATTACTTAAAAAAGTCATTCCCAAGTCAGTAAACACAGAAATGACTGGAAAGCATTTGCATAAGTATAAATAAGGAAAACTTTTTTCAGAGAAATCCGATAAATATATCAAACATTATGTATCGACGTTCCATAAACGTTTTTAAAAACGTTTGCAGTTTGTAAGCGTATTCACAGCTTATCACAATGTGACCAAATATACCCGCTGATAGCTGTTCTATTACAATTAAAATGCAGTTTGAATTTTTAAACCTCCTCGAAGTCAAGTGTCCAAGTTACAGTTCCTACAATGGGAATTTTTAAACTTATTTGTTTTTCATCTTGGAAAAATCCTTGCTTACATCACTCCAATGTGGAGTTCCAGTATTTCATAGAACACGCCAGTGTTTATAAATAGTGATTATACATTTGGTTTGTTCATTCTATACTTAACCGTCTGAAAAAGTGTATATGACACCTTAACAAAATTCCAACAAAACGTCCTTCAAGACATCTCTTCTTCTAAACTAAACAGGCCCTATGCATGATAACGTCAAAATTCACTACAAAGCCTCATTTACACGAGTTATTCTCAACCCTCTGCCACCTTCATGCAGTTTTCACGTGGGTATTCTTTTAACCTTTGCTGCTTTGGGAATTTTTCCATGATAAAATTTACAAGTTTTTAGTTCGAAAGCGAGGCTTTGTGGAGTACCTAGCCAGTCTGACGAGAACATGCATAAGTGCTATTAAGATGCTATTTTGCTAGCTTGCGAG
>NC_135761.1:13280646-13312713 GCF_052425735.1 Oculina patagonica | reverse complement strand
GTGTTATCTCCTGTATTCCCCTGTTTTCTCCTGTATTCTCGTGTTTTCTCCTGTATATTCCCCTGTTTTCTTCTGTATTCTCGTGTTATCTCCTGTATTCCCCTGTTTTCTCCTGTATTCTCGTGTTTTCTCCTGAATTCCCCTGTTTTCTCCTGTATTCCCGTGTTTTCTCCTGTATTCCACTGTTTTCCCCTGTATTCCCCTGTTTTCTCCTGTATTCTCCTGTATTCTCTTGTATTCTCTTGTATTCCACTGTATTCTCCTGTATTCCCGTGTTTTCTCCTGTATTCTCTTGTATTCTCCTGTATTCTCCTGTATTCTCCTGTTTTCTCATGTATTCCCCTGTATTCTCCTGTATTCCCGTGTTTTCTCCTGTATTCTCTTGTATTCTCCTGTATTCTCCTGTTTTCTCATGTATTCCCCTGTATTCTCCTGTATTCCCGTGTTTTCTCCTGTATTCTCTTGTATTCTCCTGTATTCTCCTGTATTCTCCTGTATTCTCATGTATTCTCCTGTATTCTCCTGTTTTCTCCTGTTTTCTCTTGTATTCCCCTGTATTCCCGTGTTTTCTCCTGTATTCCCCTATATTCTCGTGTTTTCTCGTGTATTCTCCTGTTTTCCCATGTTTTCTTCTGTATTCTCCTGTTTTCTCCTGTTTTCTCCCGTATTTTCCTGTATTCTCTTGTATTCCCCTGTATTCCCGTGTTTTCTCCCGTATTCCCCTGTATTCTCGTGTTTTCTCGTGTATTCTCCTGTTTTCCCATGTATTCTCTTGTATTCTCCTGTATTCTCCTGTATTCTCTTGTATTCCCCTGTATTCCCGTGCTTTCTCCTGTATTCTCCTGTTTTCCCATGTTTTCTTCTGTATTCTCCTGTTTTCTCCTGTATACCCCTGTATATTCTCCTGTATTCCCGTGTTTTCTCCTGTATTCTCGTGTTTTCTCCTGTATTCTCCTGTATTCTCTTGTATTCTCCTGTATTCTCTTGTATTCCCCTGTATTCTCCTGTATTCCCGTGTTTTCTCCTGTATGCTCGTGTTTTCTCCTGTATTCTCTTGTATTCCCCTGTATTCTCCTGTATTCCCGTGTTTTCTCCTGTATTCTCGTGTTTTCTCGTGTTTTCTCCTGTATTCCAATGTATTCCCATGTTTTCTCCTGCATTCTCTTGTATTCTCCTGTTTTCCCCTGTATTCTCGTGTTTTCTCGTGTATTCCAATGTATTCCCATGTTTTCTCCTGTATTCTCTTGTATTCTCCTGTTTTCCCCTGTATTCTCGTGTTTTCTCGTGTTTTCTCCTGTATTCTCTTGTATTCTCCTGTTTTCCCCTGTATTCTCGTGTTTTCTCCTGTATTCCAATGTATTCCCATGTTTTCTCCTGTATTCCCGTGTTTTCTCCTGTATTCCCGTGTTTTCTCCTGTATTCCCGTGTTTTCTCCTGTATTCCCGTGTTTTCTCCTGTATTCCAATGTATTCCCATGTTTTCTCCTGTATTCCCGTGTTTTCTCCTGTATTCCCGTGTTTTCTCCTGTATTCCCGTGTTTTCTCCTGTATTCCAATGTATTCCCATGTTTTCCCCTGTATTCCCGTGCTTTCTCCTGTATTTTCCTGTTTTCCCATGTTTTCTCCTGTATTCTCTTGTATTCCCCTGTATTCTCCTGTATTCTCGTGTTTTCTCCTGTATTCCCATGTTTTCTCCTGTATTCCGATGTTTTCTCCTGTATTCCACTGTTTTCCCCTGTATTCTCCTGTATTCTCCTGTATTCCCCTGTAATCCCCTGTTTTCTCCTGTATTCCCGTGTTTTCTCCTGTATTCCACTCTTTTCCCCTGTATTCTCTTGTATTCTCCTGTTTTCTCCTGTACTCCCGTGTTTTCTCCTGTATTCCCCTGTATTCCCGTGTTTTCTCCTGTATTCTCTTGTATTCCCCTTTATTCTCCTGTATTCTCGTGTTTTCTCCTGTATTCCCCTGTTTTCTCCTGTATTCCCGTGTTTTCTCCTGTATTCTCGTGTTTTCTCCTGTATTCCCCTGTTTTCTCCTGTATTCCCGTGTTTTCTCCTGTATTCCACTGTTTTCCCCTGTATTCTCCTGTATTCTCCTGTATTCCCCTGTATTCCCCTGTTTTCTCCTGTATTCCCGTGTTTTCTCCTGTATTCCACTGTTTTCCCCTGTATTCTCCTGTATTCTCCTGTATTCTCCTGTATTCCCCTGTTTTCCACTGTTTTCCCCTGTATTCTCCTGTATTCTCCTGTTTTCTCCTGTATTCTCCTGTATTCCCCTGTTTTCTCCTGTTTTCTCCTGTATTCCACTGTTTTCCCCTGTACTCCCGTTTTTTCTCCTGTTTTCTCCTGTATTCTCTTGTATTCTCCGGTTTTCCCCTGTACTCCCGTGTTTTCCCCTGTATTCTCTTGTATTCTCCTGTATTCTCCTGTATTCTCCTGTATTCTCCTGTATTCTCCTGTATTCTCCTGTATTCTCCTGTATTCTCCTGTATTCTCCTGTATTCTCCTGTATTCTCCTGTATTCTCCTGTATTCTCCTGTATTCTCCTGTATTCTCCTGTATTCTCCTGTATTCTCTTGTATTCTCATGTATTCTCCTGTATTCTCCTGTATTCTCCTGTATTCTCCTGTATTCTCCTGTATTCTCCTGTATTCCCGTGTTTTCCCCTGTATTCTCCTGTTTTCCCCTGTACTCCCGTGTTTTCCCCTGTATTCTCCTGTATTCTCCTGTATTCTCCTGTATTCTCTTGTATTCTCATGTATTCTCCTGTATTCTCCTGTATTCTCCTGTATTCCCCTGTATTCCCCTGTATTCTCCTGTATTCTCCTGTATTCCCGTGTTTTCTCCTGTATTCTCCTGTTTTCCCCTGTACTCCCGTGTTTTCCCCTGTATTCTCTTGTATTCTCCTGTATTCTCCTGTATTCTCCTGTATTCTCCTGTATTCTCCTGTATTCTCCTGTATTCCCGTGTTTTCCCCTGTATTCTCTTGTATTCTCCTGTATTCTCCTGTATTCCCGTGTTTTCTCCTGTATTCTCTTGTATTCTCCTGTATTCTCCTGTACTCCCGTGTTTTCCCCTGTATTCTCTTGTATTCTCCTGTATTCTCCTGTATTCCCGTGTTTTCCCCTGTATTCTCTTGTATTCTCCTGTATTCCCGTGTTTTCTCCTGTTTTCCCCTGTATTCTCTTGTATTCTCATGTATTCTCCTGTTTTCCCCTGTATTCTCATGTATTCTCATGTATTCTCTTGTATTCTCCTGTATTCTCCTGTATTCTCCTGTATTCTCCTGTATTCTCCTGTTTTCTCCTGTATTCCCGTGTTTTCCCCTGTATTCCACTGTTTTCCCCTGTATTCCCCTGTATTCTCCTGTATTCCCCTGTATTCCCCTGTTTTCTCCTGTATTCCCGTGTTTTCTCCTGTATTCCACTGTTTTCCCCTGTATTCTCTTGTATTCCCCTGTATTCTCCTGTATTCTCTTGTATTCCCGTGTTTTCTCCTGTATTCTCCTGTATTCCCGTGTTTTCTCCTGTTTTCTCCTGTATTCTCTTGCATTCCCGTGTTTTCTCCTGTTTTCTCCTGTATTCCCGTGTTTTCTCCTGTATTCTCTTGTATTCCCGTGTTTTCCCCTGTATTCTCTTGTATTCCCGTGTTTTCTCCTGTATTCTCTTGTATTCCCGTGTTTTCTCCTGTATTCTCTTGTATTCCCGTGTTTTCTCCTGTATTCTCCTGTATTCTCCTGTTTTCCCCTGTATTCTCTTGTATTCTCCTGTTTTCCCCTGTATTCTCTTGTATTCTCCTGTTTTCCCCTGTATTCCCGTGTTTTCTCCTGTATTCCACTGTTTTCCCCTGTATTCTCTTGTATTCTCCTGTTTTCCCCTGTATTCTCTTGTATTCTCCTCTTTTCCCCTGTACTCCCGTGTTTTCTCCTGTTTTCTCCTGTATTCCCGTGTTTTCTCCTGTATTCTCTTGTATTCCCGTGTTTTCTCCTGTATTCTCTTGTATTCCCGTGTTTTCTCCTGTATTCTCTTGTATTCCCGTGTTTTCTCCTGTATTCTCTTGTATTCCCGTGTTTTCTCCTGTATTCTCTTGTATTCCCGTGTTTTCTCCTGTATTCTCTTGTACTCCCGTGTTTTCTCCTGTTTTCCCCTGTATTCCCGTGTTTTCTCCTGTATTCTCTTGTATTCCCGTGTTTTCTCCTGTATTCTCTTGTATTCCCGTGTTTTCTCCTGTATTCTCTTGTATTCCCGTGTTTTCTCCTGTATTCTCTTGTATTCCCGTGTTTTCTCCTGTATTCTCTTGTATTCCCGTGTTTTCTCCTGTATTCTCTTGTACTCCCGTGTTTTCTCCTGTTTTCCCCTGTATTCCCGTGTTTTCTCCTGTATTCTCTTGTATTCCCGTGTTTTCTCCTGTTTTCTCCTGTATTCCCGTGTTTTCTCCTGTATTCTCTTGTATTCCCGTGTTTTCTCCTGTTTTCTCCTGTATTCCCGTGTTTTCTCCTGTTTTCTCCTGTATTCCCGTGTTTTCTCCTGTATTCTCTTGTATTCCCGTGTTTTCTCCTGTATTCTCTTGTATTCCCGTGTTTTCTCCTGTATTCTCTTGTATTCCCGTGTTTTCTCCTGTATTCTCTTGTATTCCCGTGTTTTCTCCTGTATTCTCTTGTATTCCCGTGTTTTCTCCTGTATTCTCTTGTACTCCCGTGTTTTCTCCTGTTTTCCCCTGTATTCCCGTGTTTTCTCCTGTATTCTCTTGTATTCCCGTGTTTTCTCCTGTATTCTCTTGTATTCTCCTCTTTTCCCCTGTACTCCCGTGTTTTCTCCTGTTTTCCCCTGTATTCCCGTGTTTTCTCCTGTATTCTCCTGTATTCCCGTGTTTTCTCCTGTATTCCACTGTTTTCCCCTGTATTCTCTTGTATTCTCCTGTTTTCCCCTGTATTCTCTTGTATTCTCCTGTTTTCCCCTGTATTCTCTTGTATTCTCCTCTTTTCCCCTGTACTCCCGTGTTTTCTCCTGTATTCTCCTGTATTCTCTTGTATTCTCCTGTTTTCCCCTGTATTCTCTTGTATTCTCCTCTTTTCCCCTGTACTCCCGTGTTTTCTCCTGTTTTCTCCTGTATTCCCGTGTTTTCCCCTGTACTCCCGTGTTTTCTCCTGTTTTCTCCTGTATTCCCCTGTATTCTCTTGTATTCTCTTGTATTCTCATGTATTCTCCTGTATTCTCCTGTATTCTCATGTATTCTCCTGTATTCTCCTGTTTTCCCCTGTACTCCCGTGTTTTCTCCTGTATTCTCCTGTATTCCCGTGTTTTCTCCTGTTTTCTCCTGTATTCTCTTGTATTCCCGTGTTTTCTCCTGTTTTCTCCTGTATTCACGTGTTTTCTCCTGTATTCTCTTGTATTCCCGTGTTTTCCCCTGTATTCTCTTGTATTCCCGTGTTTTCTCCTGTATTCTCTTGTATTCCCGTGTTTTCTCCTGTATTCTCTTGTATTCCCGTGTTTTCTCCTGTATTCTCCTGTATTCTCCTGTTTTCCCCTGTATTCTCTTGTATTCTCCTGTTTTCCCCTGTATTCCCGTGTTTTCTCCTGTATTCTCCTGTATTCCCGTGTTTTCTCCTGTATTCCACTGTTTTCCCCTGTATTCTCTTGTATTCTCCTGTTTTCCCCTGTATTCACTTGTATTCTCCTGTTTTCTCCTGTATTCTCTTGTATTCTCCGGTTTTCCCCTGTACTCCCGTGTTTTCCCCTGTATTCTCTTGTATTCTCCTGTATTCTCCTGTATTCTCCTGTATTCTCCTGTATTCTCCTGTATTCTCCTGTATTCTCCTGTATTCTCCTGTATTCTCCTGTATTCTCCTGTATTCTCCTGTATTCTCCTGTATTCTCCTGTATTCTCCTGTATTCTCTTGTATTCTCATGTATTCTCCTGTATTCTCCTGTATTCTCCTGTATTCTCCTGTATTCTCCTGTATTCTCCTGTATTCTCCTGTATTCCCGTGTTTTCCCCTGTATTCTCCTGTTTTCCCCTGTACTCCCGTGTTTTCCCCTGTATTCTCCTGTATTCTCCTGTATTCTCTTGTATTCTCATGTATTCTCCTGTATTCTCCTGTATTCCCCTGTATTCCCCTGTATTCTCCTGTATTCCCCTGTATTCCCCTGTTTTCTCCTGTATTCCCGTGTTTTCTCCTGTATTCCACTGTTTTCCCCTGTATTCTCTTGTATTCCCCTGTATTCTCCTGTATTCTCTTGTATTCCCGTGTTTTCTCCTGTATTCTCCTGTATTCCCGTGTTTTCTCCTGTTTTCTCCTGTATTCTCTTGTATTCCCGTGTTTTCTCCTGTTTTCTCCTGTATTCCCGTGTTTTCTCCTGTATTCTCTTGTATTCCCGTGTTTTCCCCTGTATTCTCTTGTATTCCCGTGTTTTCTCCTGTATTCTCTTGTATTCCCGTGTTTTCTCCTGTATTCTCTTGTATTCCCGTGTTTTCTCCTGTATTCTCTTGTATTCTCCTGTTTTCCCCTGTATTCTCTTGTATTCTCCTGTTTTCCCCTGTATTCTCTTGTATTCTCCTGTTTTCCCCTGTATTCCCGTGTTTTCTCCTGTATTCTCCTGTATTCCCGTGTTTTCTCCTGTATTCCACTGTTTTCCCCTGTATTCTCTTGTATTCTCCTGTTTTCCCCTGTATTCTCTTGTATTCTCCTGTTTTCCCCTGTATTCTCTTGTATTCTCCTCTTTTCCCCTGTACTCCCGTGTTTTCTCCTGTTTTCTCCTGTATTCCCGTGTTTTCTCCTGTATTCTCTTGTATTCCCGTGTTTTCTCCTGTATTCTCTTGTATTCCCGTGTTTTCTCCTGTATTCTCTTGTATTCCCGTGTTTTCCCCTGTATTCTCTTGTATTCTCCTGTTTTCCCCTGTATTCTCTTGTATTCTCCTCTTTTCCCCTGTACTCCCGTGTTTTCTCCTGTATTCTCCTGTATTCTCTTGTATTCTCCTGTATTCCCCTGTATTCTCTTGTATTCTCCTGTTTTCCCCTGTATTCTCCTGTATTCTCCTGTATTCCACTGTTTTCCCCTGTATTGTCTTGTATTCCACTGTTTTCCCCTGTATTCTCTTGTATTCTCCTGTTTTCCCCTGTATTCTCTTGTATTCTCCTCTTTTCCCCTGTACTCCCGTGTTTTCTCCTGTTTTCTCCTGTATTCCCGTGTTTTCCCCTGTACTCCCGTGTTTTCTCCTGTTTTCTCCTGTATTCCCCTGTATTCTCTTGTATTCTCCTGTTTTCCCCTGTATTCTCTTGTATTCTCCTCTTTTCCCCTGTACTCCCGTGTTTTCTCCTGTTTTCTCCTGTATTCCCGTGTTTTCCCCTGTACTCCCGTGTTTTCTCCTGTTTTCTCCTGTATTCTCTTGTATTCTCCTGTTTTCCCCTGTATTCTCTTGTATTCTCCTCTTTTCCCCTGTACTCCCGTGTTTTCTCCTGTATTCTCGTGTTTTCTCCTGTTTTCTCCTGTACTCCCGTGTTTTCTCCTGTTTTCCCCTGTACTCCCGTGTTTTCTCCTGTATTCCCGTGTTTTCCCCTGTATTCCACTGTTTTCCCCTGTATTCTCTTGTATTCTCCTGTTTTCTCCTGTATTCCCGTGTTTTCTCCTGTACTCCCGTGTTTTCTCCTGTTTTCTCCTGTATTCCCGTGTTTTCTCCTGTATTCCACTGTTTTCTCCTGTACTCCCGTGTTTTCTCCTGTTTTCTCCTGTACTCCCGTGTTTTCTCCTGTTTTCTCCTGTATTCCACTGTTTTCCCCTGTACTCCCGTGTTTTCTCCTGTTTTCTCCTGTATTCCACTGTTTTCTCCTGTACTCCCGTGTTTTCTCCTGTTTTCTCCTGTACTCCCGTGTTTTCTCCTGTTTTCTCCTGTATTCCACTGTTTTCTCCTGTACTCCCGTGTTTTCTCCTGTTTTCTCCTGTACTCCCGTGTTTTCTCCTGTTTTCTCCTGTACTCCCGTGTTTTCTCCTGTTTTCTCCTGTATTCCACTGTTTTCTCCTGTACTCCCGTGTTTTCTCCTGTTTTCTCCTGTACTCCCGTGTTTTCTCCTGTTTTCTCCTGTACTCCCGTGTTTTCTCCTGTTTTCTCCTGTACTCCCGTGTTTTCTCCTGTTTTCTCCTGTATTCCACTGTTTTCTCCTGTACTTCCGTGTTTTCTCCTGTTTTCCCCTGTACTCCCGTGTTTTCTCCTGTTTTCTCCTGTATTCCACTGTTTTCTCCTGTACTCCCGTGTTTTCTCCTGTTTTCCCCTGTACTCCCGTGTTTTCTCCTGTATTCTCTTGTATTCCACTGTTTTCCCCTGTACTCCCGTGTTTTCTCCTGTTTTCCCCTGTACTCCCGTGTTTTCTCCTGTTTTCCCCTGTACTCCCGTGTTTTCTCCTGTTTTCTCCTGTATTCCACTGTTTTCCCCTGTACTTCCGTGTTTTCTCCTGTTTTCTCCTGTACTCCCGTGTTTTCTCCTGTTTTCTCCTGTATTCCACTGTTTTCTCCTGTACTCCCGTGTTTTCTCCTGTTTTCCCCTGTACTCCCGTGTTTTCTCCTGTTTTCTCCTGTACTCCCGTGTTTTCTCCTGTTTTCTCCTGTACTCCCGTGTTTTCTCCTGTTTTCTCCTGTACTCCCGTGTTTTCTCCTGTTTTCTCCTGTATTCCACTGTTTTCTCCTGTACTCCCGTGTTTTCTCCTGTTTTCTCCTGTACTCCCGTGTTTTCTCCTGTTTTCTCCTGTACTCCCGTGTTTTCTCCTGTTTTCTCCTGTATTCCACTGTTTTCCCCTGTACTCCCGTGTTTTCTCCTGTTTTCTCCTGTATTCCACTGTTTTCTCCTGTACTCCCGTGTTTTCTCCTGTTTTCTCCTGTACTCCCGTGTTTTCTCCTGTTTTCTCCTGTATTCCACTGTTTTCTCCTGTACTCCCGTGTTTTCTCCTGTTTTCTCCTGTACTCCCGTGTTTTCTCCTGTTTTCTCCTGTACTCCCGTGTTTTCTCCTGTTTTCTCCTGTATTCCACTGTTTTCTCCTGTACTCCCGTGTTTTCTCCTGTTTTCTCCTGTACTCCCGTGTTTTCTCCTGTTTTCTCCTGTACTCCCGTGTTTTCTCCTGTTTTCCCCTGTACTCCCGTGTTTTCTCCTGTTTTCTCCTGTACTCCCGTGTTTTCTCCTGTTTTCCCCTGTACTCCCGTGTTTTCTCCTGTTTTCTCCTGTACTCCCGTGTTTTCTCCTGTTTTCTCCTGTATTCCACTGTTTTCCCCTGTACTCCCGTGTTTTCTCCTGTTTTCTCCTGTATTCTCCTGTTTTCCCCTGTACTCCCGTGTTTTCTCCTGTTTTCTCCTGTACTCCCGTGTTTTCTCCTGTTTTCTCCTGTACTCCCGTGTTTTCTCCTGTTTTCTCCTGTACTCCCGTGTTTTCTCCTGTTTTCTCCTGTACTCCCGTGTTTTCTCCTGTTTTCTCCTGTACTCCCGTGTTTTCTCCTGTTTTCTCCTGTATTCCACTGTTTTCTCCTGTACTCCCGTGTTTTCTCCTGTTTTCTCCTGTACTCCCGTGTTTTCTCCTGTTTTCCCCTGTACTCCCGTGTTTTCTCCTGTTTTCCCCTGTACTCCCGTGTTTTCTCCTGTTTTCTCCTGTACTCCCGTGTTTTCTCCTGTTTTCCCCTGTACTCCCGTGTTTTCTCCTGTTTTCTCCTGTACTCCCGTGTTTTCTCCTGTTTTCTCCTGTATTCCACTGTTTTCCCCTGTACTCCCGTGTTTTCTCCTGTTTTCTCCTGTATTCTCCTGTTTTCCCCTGTACTCCCGTGTTTTCTCCTGTTTTCTCCTGTACTCCCGTGTTTTCTCCTGTTTTCTCCTGTACTCCCGTGTTTTCTCCTGTTTTCCCCTGTACTCCCGTGTTTTCTCCTGTTTTCTCCTGTACTCCCGTGTTTTCTCCTGTTTTCTCCTGTACTCCCGTGTTTTCTCCTGTTTTCTCCTGTATTCCACTGTTTTCTCCTGTACTCCCGTGTTTTCTCCTGTTTTCTCCTGTACTCCCGTGTTTTCTCCTGTTTTCTCCTGTACTCCCGTGTTTTCTCCTGTTTTCTCCTGTATTCCACTGTTTTCTCCTGTACTTCCGTGTTTTCTCCTGTTTTCCCCTGTACTCCCGTGTTTTCTCCTGTTTTCTCCTGTATTCCACTGTTTTCTCCTGTACTCCCGTGTTTTCTCCTGTTTTCCCCTGTACTCCCGTGTTTTCTCCTGTTTTCCCCTGTACTCCCGTGTTTTCTCCTGTTTTCCCCTGTACTCCCGTGTTTTCTCCTGTTTTCCCCTGTACTCCCGTGTTTTCTCCTGTTTTCTCCTGTATTCCACTGTTTTCTCCTGTACTCCCGTGTTTTCTCCTGTTTTCTCCTGTACTGCCGTGTTTTCTCCTGTTTTCTCCTGTATTCCACTGTTTTCTCCTGTACTCCCGTGTTTTCTCCTGTTTTCTCCTGTACTCCCGTGTTTTCTCCTGTTTTCTCCTGTACTCCCGTGTTTTCTCCTGTATTCCCCTGTACTCCCGTGTTTTCTCCTGTTTTCCCCTGTACTCCCGTGTTTTCTCCTGTTTTCTCCTGTACTCCCGTGTTTTCTCCTGTTTTCTCCTGTACTCCCGTGTTTTCTCCTGTTTTCTCCTGTACTCCCGTGTTTTCTCCTGTTTTCTCCTGTATTCCACTGTTTTCTCCTGTACTTCCGTGTTTTCTCCTGTTTTCCCCTGTACTCCCGTGTTTTCTCCTGTTTTCTCCTGTATTCCACTGTTTTCTCCTGTACTCCCGTGTTTTCTCCTGTTTTCCCCTGTACTCCCGTGTTTTCTCCTGTTTTCCCCTGTACTCCCGTGTTTTCTCCTGTTTTCCCCTGTACTCCCGTGTTTTCTCCTGTTTTCCCCTGTACTCCCGTGTTTTCTCCTGTTTTCTCCTGTATTCCACTGTTTTCTCCTGTACTCCCGTGTTTTCTCCTGTTTTCTCCTGTACTGCCGTGTTTTCTCCTGTTTTCTCCTGTATTCCACTGTTTTCTCCTGTACTCCCGTGTTTTCTCCTGTTTTCTCCTGTACTCCCGTGTTTTCTCCTGTTTTCTCCTGTACTCCCGTGTTTTCTCCTGTATTCCCCTGTACTCCCGTGTTTTCTCCTGTTTTCCCCTGTACTCCCGTGTTTTCTCCTGTTTTCTCCTGTACTCCCGTGTTTTCTCCTGTTTTCTCCTGTACTCCCGTGTTTTCTCCTGTATTCCCCTGTACTCCCGTGTTTTCTCCTGTTTTCTCCTGTACTCCCGTGTTTTCTCCTGTATTCTCTTGTATTCCACTGTTTTCCCCTGTACTCCCGTGTTTTCTCCTGTTTTCTCCTGTACTCCCGTGTTTTCTCCTGTTTTCTCCTGTATTCCACTGTTTTCCCCTGTACTCCCGTGTTTTCTCCTGTTTTCTCCTGTATTCCACTGTTTTCTCCTGTACTCCCGTGTTTTCTCCTGTTTTCTCCTGTACTGCCGTGTTTTCTCCTGTTTTCTCCTGTATTCCACTGTTTTCTCCTGTACTCCCGTGTTTTCTCCTGTTTTCTCCTGTACTCCCGTGTTTTCTCCTGTTTTCTCCTGTATTCCACTGTTTTCTCCTGTACTCCCGTGTTTTCTCCTGTTTTCCCCTGTACTCCCGTGTTTTCTCCTGTTTTCTCCTGTACTCCCGTGTTTTCTCCTGTTTTCTCCTGTACTCCCGTGTTTTCTCCTGTATTCTCTTGTATTCTCCTGTTTTCCCCTGTACTCCCGTGTTTTCTCCTGTATTCCCCTGTACTCCCGTGTTTTCTCCTGTTTTCTCCTGTACTCCCGTGTTTTCTCCTGTTTTCTCCTGTATTCCACTGTTTTCCCCTGTACTCCCGTGTTTTCTCCTGTTTTCTCCTGTATTCCACTGTTTTCTCCTGTACTCCCGTGTTTTCTCCTGTTTTCTCCTGTACTCCCGTGTTTTCTCCTGTTTTCCCCTGTACTCCCGTGTTTTCTCCTGTTTTCCCCTGTACTCCCGTGTTTTCTCCTGTTTTCTCCTGTACTCCCGTGTTTTCTCCTGTTTTCTCCTGTACTCCCGTGTTTTCTCCTGTTTTCCCCTGTACTCCCGTGTTTTCTCCTGTATTCCCCTGTATTCCCGTGTTTTCTCCTGTTTTCTCCTGTACTCCCGTGTTTTCTCCTGTATTCTCTTGTATTCTCCTGTTTTCCCCTGTACTCCCGTGTTTTCTCCTGTTTTCTCCTGTACTCCCGTGTTTTCTCCTGTTTTCCCCTGTACTCCCGTGTTTTCTCCTGTTTTCCCCTGTACTCCCGTGTTTTCTCCTGTTTTCTCCTGTACTCCCGTGTTTTCTCCTGTTTTCTCCTGTACTCCCGTGTTTTCTCCTGTTTTCCCCTGTACTCCCGTGTTTTCTCCTGTATTCCCCTGTATTCCCGTGTTTTCTCCTGTTTTCTCCTGTACTCCCGTGTTTTCTCCTGTATTCTCTTGTATTCTCCTGTTTTCCCCTGTACTCCCGTGTTTTCTCCTGTTTTCTCCTGTACTCCCGTGTTTTCTCCTGTTTTCCCCTGTACTCCCGTGTTTTCTCCTGTTTTCCCCTGTACTCCCGTGTTTTCTCCTGTATTCCCCTGTACTCCCGTGTTTTCTCCTGTTTTCTCCTGTACTCCCGTGTTTTCTCCTGTATTCTCTTGTATTCTCCTGTTTTCCCCTGTACTCCCGTGTTTTCTCCTGTTTTCCCCTGTACTCCCGTGTTTTCTCCTGTTTTCTCCTGTACTCCCGTGTTTTCTCCTGTATTCTCTTGTATTCTCCTGTTTTCCCCTGTACTCCCGTGTTTTCTCCTGTTTTCCCCTGTACTCCCGTGTTTTCTCCTGTTTTCCCCTGTACTCCCGTGTTTTCTCCTGTTTTCCCCTGTACTCCCGTGTTTTCTCCTGTTTTCCCCTGTACTCCCGTGTTTTCTCCTGTTTTCCCCTGTACTCCCGTGTTTTCTCCTGTATTCCCGTGTTTTCCCCTGTATTCCACTGTTTTCCCCTGTATTCTCTTGTATTCTCCTGTTTTCTCCTGTATTCCCGTGTTTTCTCCTGTACTCCCGTGTTTTCTCCTGTTTTCTCCTGTATTCCCGTGTTTTCTCCTGTATTCTCGTGTTTTCTCCTGTATTCCCCTGTTTTCTCCTGTATTCCCGTGTTTTCTCCTGTATTCCACTGTTTTCCCCTGTATTCTCCTGTATTCTCCTGTATTCCCCTGTATTCCCCTGTTTTCTCCTGTATTCCCGTGTTTTCTCCTGTATTCCCGTGTTTTCCCCTGTATTCTCCTGTATTCTCCTGTATTCCCCTGTATTCCCCTGTATTCTCTTGTATTCTCCTGTTTTCCCCTGTACTCCCGTGTTTTCTCCTGTTTTCTCCTGTACTCCCGTGTTTTCTCCTGTTTTCTCCTGTATTCCCGTGTTTTCTCCTGTTTTCTCTTGTATTCCCGTGTTTTCTCCTGTATTCCCGTGGTTTCTCCTGTATTCCACTGTTTTCTCCTGTATTCTCCTGTTTTCCCCTGTACTCCCGTGTTTTCTGCTGTTTTCTCCTGTATTCTCTTGTATTCCCGTGTTTTCTCCTGTATTCCCGTGTTTTCTCCTGTATTCCACTGTTTTCTCCTGTATTCTCCTGTTTTCCCCTGTACTCCCGTGTTTTCCCCTGTATTCTCTTGTATTCTCATGTATTCTCCTGTATTCCCCTGTACTCCCGTGTTTTCTCCTGTTTTCTCCTGTATTCTCGTGTTTTCTCCTGTATTCTCCTGTTTTCTCCTGTATTCTCCTGTTTTCCCCTGTACTCCCGTGTTTTCCCCTGTATTCTCTTGTATTCTCATGTATTCTCCTGTATTCCCCTGTACTCCCGTGTTTTCTCCTGTTTTCTCCTGTATTCCCGTGTTTTCTCCTGTATTCTCCTGTATTCTCCTGTATTCTCCTGTTTTCCCCTGTACTCCCGTGTTTTCCCCTGTATTCTCTTGTATTCTCATGTATTCTCCTGTATTCCCCTGTACTCCCGTGTTTTCTCCTGTTTTCTCCTGTATTCCCGTGTTTTCTCCTGTATTCTCCTGTATTCTCTTGTATTCTCCTGTTTTCTCCTGTATTCTCCTGTTTTCCCCTGTATTCTCCTGTTTTCTCCTGTATTCTCCTGTTTTCCCCTGTATTCCCCTGTTTTCTCCTGTATTCCCGTGTTTTCTCCTGTATTCTCCTGTACTCCCGTGTTTTCTCCTGTTTTCCCCTGTACTCCCGTGTTTTCTCCTGTATTCCCCTGTATTCCCGTGTTTTCTCCTGTTTTCTCCTGTACTCCCGTGTTTTCTCCTGTATTCTCTTGTATTCTCCTGTTTTCCCCTGTACTCCCGTGTTTTCTCCTGTTTTCTCCTGTACTCCCGTGTTTTCTCCTGTATTCTCTTGTATTCTCCTGTTTTCTCCTGTACTCCCGTGTTTTCTCCTGTATTCTCTTGTATTCCCGTGTTTTCTCCTGTTTTCTCCTGTACTCCCGTGTTTTCTCCTGTTTTCCCCTGTACTCCCGTGTTTTCTCCTGTTTTCCCCTGTACTCCCGTGTTTTCTCCTGTTTTCTCCTGTACTCCCGTGTTTTCTCCTGTTTTCTCCTGTACTCCCGTGTTTTCTCCTGTTTTCCCCTGTACTCCCGTGTTTTCTCCTGTATTCCCCTGTATTCCCGTGTTTTCTCCTGTTTTCTCCTGTACTCCCGTGTTTTCTCCTGTATTCTCTTGTATTCTCCTGTTTTCCCCTGTACTCCCGTGTTTTCTCCTGTTTTCTCCTGTACTCCCGTGTTTTCTCCTGTTTTCCCCTGTACTCCCGTGTTTTCTCCTGTTTTCCCCTGTACTCCCGTGTTTTCTCCTGTATTCCCCTGTACTCCCGTGTTTTCTCCTGTTTTCTCCTGTACTCCCGTGTTTTCTCCTGTATTCTCTTGTATTCTCCTGTTTTCCCCTGTACTCCCGTGTTTTCTCCTGTTTTCCCCTGTACTCCCGTGTTTTCTCCTGTTTTCTCCTGTACTCCCGTGTTTTCTCCTGTATTCTCTTGTATTCTCCTGTTTTCCCCTGTACTCCCGTGTTTTCTCCTGTTTTCCCCTGTACTCCCGTGTTTTCTCCTGTTTTCCCCTGTACTCCCGTGTTTTCTCCTGTTTTCCCCTGTACTCCCGTGTTTTCTCCTGTATTCCCGTGTTTTCCCCTGTATTCCACTGTTTTCCCCTGTATTCTCTTGTATTCTCCTGTTTTCTCCTGTATTCCCGTGTTTTCTCCTGTACTCCCGTGTTTTCTCCTGTTTTCTCCTGTATTCCCGTGTTTTCTCCTGTATTCTCGTGTTTTCTCCTGTATTCCCCTGTTTTCTCCTGTATTCCCGTGTTTTCTCCTGTATTCCACTGTTTTCCCCTGTATTCTCCTGTATTCTCCTGTATTCCCCTGTATTCCCCTGTTTTCTCCTGTATTCCCGTGTTTTCTCCTGTATTCCCGTGTTTTCCCCTGTATTCTCCTGTATTCTCCTGTATTCCCCTGTATTCCCCTGTATTCTCTTGTATTCTCCTGTTTTCTCCTGTATTCTCTTGTATTCTCCTGTTTTCCCCTGTACTCCCGTGTTTTCTCCTGTTTTCTCCTGTACTCCCGTGTTTTCTCCTGTTTTCTCCTGTATTCCCGTGTTTTCTCCTGTTTTCTCTTGTATTCCCGTGTTTTCTCCTGTATTCCCGTGGTTTCTCCTGTATTCCACTGTTTTCTCCTGTATTCTCCTGTTTTCCCCTGTACTCCCGTGTTTTCTGCTGTTTTCTCCTGTATTCTCTTGTATTCCCGTGTTTTCTCCTGTATTCCCGTGTTTTCTCCTGTATTCCACTGTTTTCTCCTGTATTCTCCTGTTTTCCCCTGTACTCCCGTGTTTTCCCCTGTATTCTCTTGTATTCTCATGTATTCTCCTGTATTCCCCTGTACTCCCGTGTTTTCTCCTGTTTTCTCCTGTATTCTCGTGTTTTCTCCTGTATTCTCCTGTTTTCTCCTGTATTCTCCTGTTTTCCCCTGTACTCCCGTGTTTTCCCCTGTATTCTCTTGTATTCTCATGTATTCTCCTGTATTCCCCTGTACTCCCGTGTTTTCTCCTGTTTTCTCCTGTATTCCCGTGTTTTCTCCTGTATTCTCCTGTATTCTCCTGTATTCTCCTGTTTTCCCCTGTACTCCCGTGTTTTCCCCTGTATTCTCTTGTATTCTCATGTATTCTCCTGTATTCCCCTGTACTCCCGTGTTTTCTCCTGTTTTCTCCTGTATTCCCGTGTTTTCTCCTGTATTCTCCTGTATTCTCTTGTATTCTCCTGTTTTCTCCTGTATTCTCCTGTTTTCCCCTGTATTCTCCTGTTTTCTCCTGTATTCTCCTGTTTTCCCCTGTATTCCCCTGTTTTCTCCTGTATTCCCGTGTTTTCTCCTGTATTCTCCTGTATTCTCCTGTATTCTCCTGTTTTCTCCTGTATTCTCCTGTTTTCCCCTGTACTCCCGTGTTTTCCCCTGTATTCTCTTGTATTCTCATGTATTCTCCTGTATTCCCCTGTACTCCCGTTTTTTCTTCTGTTTTCTCCTGTATTCCCGTGTTTTCTCCTGTATTCTCCTGTATTCTCCTGTATTCTCCTGTTTTCCCCTGTACTCCCGTGTTTTCTCCTGTTTTCTCCTGTATTCTCGTGTTTTCTCCTGTATTCCACTGTTTTCTCCTGTATTCCACTGTTTTCTCCTGTATTCCACTGTTTTCTCCTGTATTCTACTGTTTTCTCCTGTATTCTCCTGTTTTCCCCTGTACTCCCGTGTTTTCCCCTGTTTTCTCCTGTATTCCCGTGTTTTCCCCTGTATTCTACTGTTTTCCCCTGTATTCTCTTGTATTCTCATGTATTCTCCTGTATTCCCCTGTACTCCCGTGTTTTCTCCTGTTTTCTCCTGTATTCTCGTGTTTTCTCCTGTATTCCACTGTTTTCTCCTGTATTCCACTGTTTTCCCCTGTATTCTCCTGTTTTCCCCTGTACTCCCGTGTTTTCTCCTGTTTTCTCCTGTATTCCCGTGTTTTCCCCTGTATTCCACTGTTTTCCCCTGTATTCTCTTGTATTCTCCTGTTTTCTCCTGTATTCCCGTGTTTTCTCCTGTACTCCCGTGTTTTCTCCTGTTTTCTCCAGTATTCCCGTGTTTTCTCCTGTATTCCACTGTTTTCCCCTGTATTCTCTTGTATTCTCCTGTTTTCTCCTGTATTCCCGTGTTTTCTCCTGTTTTCTCCTGTATTCTCCTGTATTCCACTGTTTTCTCCTGTTTTCTCCTGTTTTCTCCTGTATTCCCGTGTTTTCTCCTGTTTTCTCCTGTATTCTCCTGTATTCCACTGTTTTCTCCTGTTTTCTCCTGTTTTCTCCAGTATTCCCGTGTTTTCTCCTGTATTCTCCTGTTTTCCCCTGTATACCCCTGTATTCTCTTGTATTCTCCTGTTTTCTCCTGTATTCCCGTGTTTTCTCCTGTATTCTCTTGTATTCCCGTGTTTTCCCCTGTATTCTCTTGTATTCTCCTGTATTCCCGTGTTTTCTCCTGTATTCTCTTGTATTCCCGTGTTTTCCCCTGTATTCTCTTGTATTCTCATGTATTCTCATGTATTCTCCTGTATTCTCCTGTATTCCCTTGTATTCTCCTGTTTTCCCCTGTACTCCCGTGTTTTCTCCTGTATTCCCGTGTTTTCTCCTGTATTATCTTGTATTCCCCTGTATTCCCCTGTTTTCTCCTGTATTCCCGTGTTTTCCCCTGTATTCCACTGTTTTCCCCTGTATTCCCCTGTATTCTCCTGTATTCCCCTGTATTCCCCTGTTTTCTCCTGTATTCCCGTGTTTTCTCCTGTATTCCACTGTTTTCCCCTGTATTCTCTTGTATTCCCCTGTATTCTCTTGTATTCCCGTGTTTTCTCCTGTATTCTCTTGTATTCTCCTGTTTTCCCCTGTACTCCCGTGTTTTCTCCTGTCTTCTCCTGTATTCCCGTGTTTTCTCCTGTATTCTCTTGTATTCCCGTGTTTTCCCCTGTATTCCACTGTTTTCCCCTGTATTCTCTTGTATTCCCCTGTATTCTCTTGTATTCCCGTGTTTTCCCCTGTATTCCACTGTTTTCCCCTGTATTCTCTTGTATTCCCCTGTATTCTCTTGTATTCCCGTGTTTTCCCCTGTATTCCACTGTTTTCCCCTGTATTCTCTTGTATTCCCGTGTTTTCCCCTGTATTCCACTGTTTTCCCCTGTATTCTCTTGTATTCCCCTGTATTCTCTTGTATTCCCGTGTTTTCTCCTGTATTCCCGTGTTTTCTCCTGTATTCTCTTGTATTCCCGTGTTTTCCCCTGTATTCCACTGTTTTCCCCTGTATTCCCCTGTATTCTCCTGTATTCCCCTGTATTCCCCTGTTTTCTCCTGTATTCCCGTGTTTTCTCCTGTATTCCACTGTTTTCCCCTGTATTCTCTTGTATTCCCGTGTTTTCTCCTGTATTCTCGTGTTTTCTCCTGTTTTCTCCTGTATTCCCGTGTTTTCTCCTGTATTCCACTGTTTTCCCCTGTATTCTCCTGTATTCCCGTGTTTTCTCCTGTATTCTCGTGTTTTCTCCTGTATTCTCCTGTATTCTCTTGTATTCCCGTGTTTTCTCCTGTATTCTCTTGTATTCTCCTGTTTTCCCCTGTACTCCCGTGTTTTCTCCTGTATTCCCGTGTTTTCTCCTGTATTCTCCTGTTTTCCCATGTATTCTCCTGTATTTTCCTGTTTTCCCATGTTTTCTCCTGTATTCTCCTGTATTCCCCTGTGTATTGTTCGAGGTTGTCTAGGTTGGAGTTTGTTGACTTCAGATCATTATAAAGTTTACTCACTTGGTCAGTCTCTTTGTTCAGAGCATTCTGTAATCTCGTTACCTCGGTCTTGAGGTTCACATTTTCTTTTTCGACCTTCTCCAGCTTTTCGACGTGGAACTCCAAAGATTTTCTCAGCTCTGCGTACTGCTCTTTGAGGTCTTTGTTTTCCTTCAAGAGTTGGTCCGTATTCTCGCTCTTTTAGGTGTTTGTTTTCCTTCAAGAGTTGGTCCGTATTTTCTTGTATTGTCTTTAGTATTTTCCAGATTTCCTTGTTGGAGACCGCCTCGCCATATTCGCCAGCCGAAGCGCTGCCAGGCGATGCGCTCATTTTTGGAGTTTTGGAGGGAGGCGAGCCAGTATTTCGTTGTTTTCGTTTCTTTCTATTTACACCCATTAAAAAGGGCGCATTTTGAAGTCCCAAATACCAAAGATAGCGCTTTGCTGGGGAAAAAGAAGGCCACACTGAAAATCAGCCTCCGGTCGCCATGAGACTCGTCCGGCACAGTCTCTCGCTATTGTCTTTATTGCGAAAACTGAGGGAGTCACCCTTGGAAAGGAAGAAGAAGATTTACTCGCCGATGTAATTTAGGAATTTCAGTCAAATCCCACGCACTGGATTTATAATTCACCATTTCATTCATGCCAATGTTTTCATGTCAAAAAAATTTTGTGGTGTCCCATGCAACACTATAAGATACAAGTGCTTTGTCCCATTCACAAGACTTCTTTGCAATTTCATTCCTGGACTACGCAACTGACCCACCAAAGTCCACGTAATCCACGACTTGTGTACGACCTGCAAGGAAACATAATTCTGGTCCAGTCCATTTACAGGTGCAACTACAATATTGCAGACCGCAGATCGCTTGGCCACGAGTACTTCTCTTCTTCAACATATATTTTAGACAGCATCCCAACGGCAATAAAGGAGAAGTTTCCTATCAAGCTATTTTATCGGTCTGCGTTTTCTCGAGATTTAATCGACTATGTTGTAACCCATATAGGACGAGGACAAAACTTTTTGGAACTTGCAGAGGACATTGCATCGATTAACTTTAAGACATTTGTGCACAACAGCGAAGAAGGTACAGATTCAAAAACATCAGTTTATGAAAAGGAATTGTATTCGTTCCCTAGCAATGACCAGCTTATGCACATGTTTCTATCTTTCTTTAACAATATGGAAATCTCATATCAAAACCAGATGGAAGCTATACCATGCTCAATATTGACTTGTGACCACACGTTTAAAGTAAGCAAACATATTGGTGTGGCAAGGAGCTCAGACAATGCTTTTATAAATCAATTTGAAAATTTGTTTAGTGCCCTAAATGAACATGGTCAAGTTGTGGCGTGGAGGCTAACTCGGAGCACGGCTTTTAAGGAGGTAGAGGACCTTTTACAGGATTTAAAAACCTCGCTTGATAAGAGAGGTCAACAGTTGAACATGATTATGGTGGATGACTGTTGTGCCATACGGCCATCGTATCGCAGGGTTTTTCCCGCCGTTCCAGTTAAGCTCGACATTTTCCATGCATGCCAGCGCTTTGTCAAAACCATACCAAAAGGTTCCTGCCATTCACAGCAAATCTCTAATGAATTTGGGCTTATATTCCGTGCAAATGGCGATCTTGAATCATGTAGAAAAATGGAAACACCAGATCCTGAAACTATAGATTAAAATTTACAGATGTTCATTAAAAAATGGGACTATTGCCTTTCAGAAGAAAGTAAGAATGCTATAACGAATATTAAAAATCACGTACGTAGTGGCTGTTGTTCAGGAATTCCTGCAGGAGCTGGGACTCAAAAAAATGAAATATTGTAACCTTCACATATGAAAATTGATTTCACTGTTTCTCCAAAAAACGTTGAAGATCTTAAAACTGATGTTGTACTTAACTATGTCATAAACAGGGTTCTCCACTTGAACGATGTTTTATCAGATGTTAACAGTAAGTGCATTTCTAGAGCTTTTGATGTCTTCAACTTCCCATGGAAAGGGAGCGCAGAAGAGAGAGTTCAGGGACTGGACTACCGTCCCCATAGCCCTTTCGTTTCTCTTAGCCGGCTTGGCACAATTGCAAGGGAACGAAGGCTCTAAGGACATAGGATTTTTGAATTAATTAGATTTTTAAATTGTGAAGCGTCATGACTGCATACACGAAGACCGAAAGTCATTGAATCAGGGACTAAAAATGCTGTGTCCCCAGAGTCCTTCGTTTTATAGGAGAATATAAGAGAATACAGGGGAACACAGGAGAATACATGAGAATACAGGAGAATACAGGGGAACACAGAAGAATACATGAGAATACAGGAGAATACAGGAGAAAACATGGGAATACAGGGAAAAACAGGTGAATACAAGGGAAGTACAGGGGAACACAAGAGAATAAATGAGAATACAGGAGAATACAGGAGAAAACATGGGAATACTGGGGAATACAGGGGAATACAGGAGAAAACATGGGAATACAGGGGAATACAGGAGAGTACAGAAGAATACAGCGGAATACAGGAGAATACAAGAGAATACAAAAGAATACAAAAGAATAAAGGAGAAAACATGAGAATACATTGCAATACAGGAGAAAACATGGGAATACATGGGAATACAGGGGAATACAGGAGAATGCAGGAGAATACAGGCGAAAACATAGGAATACAGGTGAGTACAGGGGAATGCAGTACAATACAGGTGAAAACATGGGAATACAGGTAAATACAGTA
Organism: Oculina patagonica; assembly: GCF_052425735.1. NCBI lineage: Eukaryota > Metazoa > Cnidaria > Anthozoa > Scleractinia > Oculinidae > Oculina > Oculina patagonica. The sequence continues at coordinate 13,291,167 of NC_135761.1, read as the reverse complement.
GAACACAGGCGAAACAGGGGAATACAGGAGAAAACATGGGAATACAGGGGAGTACAGGAGAAAACAGGAGAATGCAGGAGAATACAGGAGAATACAGGGGAATACATGAGAATACAGGGGAATACAGGAGAATACAGAGGAATTCAGGAGAATACAGGAGAAAACACCAGAATACACGGGAATACAGGAAAAAACACGGGAATACATTGGAATACAGGAGAAAACACGAGAAAACACGAGAATACAGGGGAATATAGGAGAAAACACGGGAATACAGGAGAATACAGGACAACACATGGGAATACAGGAGAAAACATGGGAATACAAGAGAATACAGGAGGAAACATGGGAATACATTGGAATACAGGAGAAAACACGAAAAAACACGAGAATACAGGGGAATACAGGAGAAAACACGGGAATACAGGAGAATACAGGGGAATACATGAGAATACAGGAGAATACAGGAGAAAACACGAGAATACACGAGAATACAGGGGAATACAGGAGAAAACACGGGAATACAGGAGAATACAGGGGAATAAATGAGAATACAGGACAACACATGGGAATACCGGGGAATACATGAGAATACAGGAGAAAACATGGAAATACAAGAGAATACAGGAGGAAACATGAGAATACATTGGAATACAGGAGAAAACACGAAAAAACACGAGAATACAGGGGAATACAGGAGAAAACACGGGAATACTGGAGAATACAGGGGAATACATGAGAATACAGGAGAATACAGGAGAAAACACGAGAATACACGAGAATACAGGGGAATACAGGAGAAAACACGGCAATATATTGGAATACAGGAGAAAACACGAGAAAACACGAGAATACAGTACAGGGGAATACAGGAGATAACACGAGAATACAGAAGAAAACAGGGGAATACAGGAGAAAACAGGAGAATACAGGAGGAAACATGTGAATACATTGGAATACAGGAGGAAACATTGGAATACAAGAGAATACAGGAAAAAACTGCATGGGAATACATTGGAATACAGGAGAAAACACGAGAAAACACGAGAATACAGGGGATTACAGGAGAAAACACGGGAATATAGGAGAATACAGGGGAATACATGAGAATACATGAGAATACAGGGGAATACAAGAGAGTACAGAAGAATACAGCGGAATACAGGAGAATACAAGAGAATACAAAAGAATACAAAAGAATACAGGAGAAAACATGAGAATACATTGCAATACAGGAGAAAACATGGGAATACATGGGAATACAGGGGAATACAGGAGAATGCAGGAGAATACAGGCGAAAACATAAGAATACAGGTGAGTACAGGGGAATGCAGTACAATACAGGTGAAAACATGGGAATACAGGTAAATACAGTAGAACACAGGCGAAACAGGGGAATACAGGAGAAAACATGGGAATACAGGGGAGTACAGGAGAAAACAGGAGAATGCAGGAGAATACAGGAGAATACAGGGGAATACGTGAGAATACAGGGGAATACAGGAGAATACAGAGGAATTCAGGAGAATATAGGAGAAAACACCAGAATACACGGGAATACAGGAGAAAACACGGGAATACATTGGAATACAGGAGAAAACACGAGAAAACACGAGAATACAGGGGAATACAGGAGAAAACACGGGAATACAGGAGAATACAGGACAACACATGGGAATACAGGAGAAAACATGGAAATACGGGAGAAAACATGGGAATACAAGAGAATACAGGAGGAAACATGGGAATACATTGGAATACAGGAGAAAACACGAAAAAACACGAGAATACAGGGGAATACAGGAGAAAACACGGGAATACAGGAGAATACAGGAGAAAACACGGGAATACAGGAGAATACACGGGAATACATGAGAATACAGGACAACACATGGGAATACAGGGGAATACATGAGAATACAGGAGAAAACATGGAAATACAAGAGAATACAGGAGGAAACATGAGAATACATTGGAATACAGGAGAAAACACGAAAAAACACGAGAATACAGGGGAATACAGGAGAAAACACGGGAATACAGGAGAATACAGGGGAATACATGAGAATACAGGAGAATACAGGAGAAAACACGAGAATAGACGAGAATACAGGGGAATACAGGAGAAAACACGGCAATATATTGGAATACAGGAGAAAACACGAGAAAACACGAGAATACAGTACAGGGGAACACAGGAGATAACACGAGAATACAGAAGAAAACAGGGGAATACAGGAGAAAACAGGAGAATACAGGAGGAAACATGTGAATACATTGGAATACAGGAGGAAACATTGGAATACATTGGAATACAGGAGAAAACACGAAAAAACATGAGAATACAGGGGAATACAGGAGAAAACACGGGAATACAGGAGAATACAGGGGAATACATGAGAATACAGGAGAATACAGGAGAAAACAGGAGAATACAGGAGAATACATGGGAATAAAAGGGAATACATGAGAATACATGAGAAAACACGAGGAAACACGAGAATACAGGGGAATACAGGAGAAAACATGGGAATACAGGGGAATACAGGAGAAAACAGGAGAATAAAGGAGAATACATGGGAATACAGGGGAATACAGGAGAATACAGGAGAATGCAGAGGAATACATGAGAAAACACGGGAATACATGAAAATACAGGAGAATGCAGGAAAAAACATGGGAATACATTGGAATACAGGAGAAAACACGAGAATACAGGGGATTACAGGAGAAAACACGGGAATACAGGAGAATACAGGGGAATACATGAGAATACATGAGAATACAGGGGAATACAAGAGAAAACAGGGGAATACAGGGGAAAACAGGGGAATACATGAGAATACAGGGGAATACATGAGAATACATGAGAATACAGGGGAATACAGGGGAATACATGAGAATACAGGGGAATACATGAGAATACAGGAGAATACAGGAGAACACAGGAGAATACATGGGAATACACGGGAATACAGGAGAATACATGAGAAAACACGAGAAAACACGAGAATACAGGGGAATACAGGAGAAAACATGGGAATACAGGGGAATACAGGAGAATACAGGAGAATACAGGGGAATACATGAGAAAACACGGGAATACATGAGAATACAAGAGAATACAGGAAAAAACATGGGAATACATTGGAATACAGGAGAAAACACGAGAAAACACGAGAATACAGGGGAATACAGGGGAAAACAGGGGAATACATGAGAATACAGGGGAATACATGAGAATACATGAGAATACAGGGGAATACAGGGGAATACATGAGAATACAGGGGAATACATGAGAATACAGGAGAATACAGGAGAACACAGGAGAATACATGGGAATACACGGGAATACAGGAGAATACATGAGAAAACACGAGAAAACACGAAAAATACAGGGGAATACAGGAGAAAACATGGGAATACAGGGGAATACAGGAGAATACAGGAGAATACAGGGGAATACATGAGAAAACACAGGAATACATGAGAATACAAGAGAATACAGGAAAAAACATGGGAATACATTGGAATACAGGAGAAAACACGAGAAAACACGAGAATACAGGGGATTACAGGAGAAAACACGGGAATACAGGAGAATACAGGGGAATACATGAGAATACATGAGAATACAGGGGAATACAAGAGAAAACAGGGGAATACAGGGGAAAACAGGGGAATACATGAGAATAAAGGGGAATACATGAGAATACATGAGAATACAGGGGAATACATGAGAATATTTAACAATTATCCTGCGAAATCGCGCGGAATATCGCCTGATACTTAGCCGACGAGGCCGTAGGCCGAGTTGGCTAAAATCAGACGATATTCCGCAAGATTGAGCAGGATAATTGTTTTATTATTCGACAAATTGTCAACGAAACACATTTTGCAGAAAGAAAAACTGTAATTATGCGGCGCTTTACAAGATTTCGGACGAATCTTCGCAACCTACGTATACCGCAGGATATCTGTTATGTACGGATGACAGATATCGTCAACATTTTGACCATATATGGGCAGCGCGCGCATGTGTTGAATAATAAAGGAGAATACATGAGAATACAGGAGAATACAGGGGAATACATGAAAATAAAGGGGAATAACCATCTGAATACACTATAATCTGAATACACTATAATAAGGGATACATGAAGTGACTGAAACCGCAGGCTCAAAGGTATAAATCCAAGATGGCAGGGGATAGCGGCTGTTTATTTCCAGTTAAATTTATATCATGTAAACTGCGTAGGTACTTCATCTATCCCTTATTATAGTGTATTTAGATTAAGCCCTTTATTAATTTCGTATCTATATATTCCCTATTATTCTAATAAGTTCCCCTGTATTCTTGTGTATCCCTTGGATTGTTCTATTATCCCCTGATTTCCCTTGCATTCCCCTGTATTCCCCTGTTTTCTCCTGTATTCTCCTGTATTCTCCTGTATTCTACTGTATTCCCCTGTATTCCCATGCATTCTCATGTATTCTACTGTATTCCCCTGTTTTCGCCTGTTTTCTACCGTATACCCCTGTATTCTCCTGTATTCCCATGTTTTCTCCTGTATTCCCGTGTTTTCTCCTGTATTCCCCTGTATTCTCGTGTTTTCTCCTGTATTCTCCTGTATTCCCGTGTTTTCTCCTGTATTCTCCTGTATTCTCATGTATTCCCCTGTATTCTCATGTATTCCCCTGTTTTCTCCTGTTTTCTCCTGTATTCTCCTGTATTCTCTTGTATTCCCCTGTATTCTCCTGTATTCCCGTGTTTTCTCCTGTATTCTCGTGTTTTCTCGTGTTGTCTCGTGTTTCCTCCTGTATTCCAATGTATTCCCATGTTTTCTCCTGTATTCTCTTGTATTCTCCTGTTTTCTCCTGTATTCCCGTGTTTTCTCCTGTATTCCCCTGTATTCTCGTGTTTTCTCCTGTATTCCCGTGTTTTCTCCTGTATTCCCCTGTATTCTCGTGTTTTCTCCTGTATTCTCCTGTATTCTCATGTATTCTCCTGTATTCTTCTGTTTTCTCCTGTTTTCTCCTGTATTCTCATGTATTCTCATGTATTCCCCTGTATTCCCGTGTTTTCTCCTGTATTCTCCTGTATTCTCGTGTTTTCTCCTGTATTCTCCTGTATTCTCGTGTTTTCTCCTGTTTTCTCCTGTATTCCCGTGTTTTCTCCTGTATTCTCCTGTATTCTCGTGTTTTCTCCTGTATTCCCGTGTTATAATCTCCTGTATTCCCCTGTATTCTCGTGTATTCTCTTGTATTCTTCTGTATTCTCCTGTTTTCTCCTGTTTTCTCCTGTATTCTCCTGTATTCTCGTGTTTTCTCCTGTATTCCCCTGTATTCTCCTGTATTCTCTTGTATTCTTCTGTATTCTCCTGTATTCTCCTGTATTCTCCTGTATTCTCTTGTATTCTCTTGTATTCCCCTGTATTCTCTTGTATTCTCTTGTATTCCCCTGTATTCTCCTGTATTCTCCTGTATTCTCGTGTTTTCTCCTGTATTCTCCTGTATTCTCTTGTATTCTTCTGTATTCTCCTGTTTTCTCCTGTTTTCTCCTGTATTCTCCTGTATTCTCTTGTATTCCCCTGTATTCTCTTGTATTCTCTTGTATTCCCCTGTATTCTCTTGTATTCCCCTGTATTCTCCTGTATTCTCGTGTTTTCTCCTGTATTCTCCTGTATTCTCGTGTTTTCTCCTGTATTCCCCTGTATTCTCCTGTATTCTCTTGTATTCTTCTGTACTCTCCTGTATTCTCTTGTATTCTCCTGTATTCTCCTGTATTCCCCTGTATTCCCCTGTATTCTCCTGTTTTCTCCTGTTTTCTCCTGTATTCTCATGTATTCTCATGTATTATCATGTATTCTCTTGTATTCTCCTGTTTTCTCCTGTATTCCCGTGTTTTCTCCTGTATTCTCCTGTATTCTCGTGTTTTCTCCTGTATTCCCGTGTTTTCTCCTGTATTCTCCTGTATTCTCATGTATTCTCTTGTATTCTTCTGTTTTCTCCTGTTTTCTCCTGTATTCTCCTGTATTCTCCTGTATTCTTCTGTTTTCTCCTGTTTTCTCCTGTATTCTCCTGTATTCTCATGTATTCTCTTGTATTCTTCTGTTTTCTCCTGTATTCTCCTGTATTCTCCTGTATTCTCCTGTATTCTTCTGTTTTCTCCTGTTTTCTCCTGTATTCTCTTGTATTCTTCTGTTTTCTCCTGTTTTCTCCTGTTTTCTCCTGTATTCCCCTGTATTCTCCTGTTTTCTCCTGTTTTCTCCTGTATTCCCCTGTATTCCCCTGTATTCTCCTGTTTTCTCCTGTTTTCTCCTGTATTCTCATGGATTCTCATGTATTCTCATGTATTCTCTTGTATTCTCCTGTTTTCTCCTGTATTCCCGTGTTTTCTCCTGTATTCTCCTGTATTCTTCTGTTTTCTCCTGTTTTCTCATGTATTCTCTTGTATTCTCCTGTATTCTCCTGTTTTCTCCTGTTTTCTCCTGTATTCCCCTGTATTCCCCTGTATTCTCCTGTTTTCTCCTGTTTTCTCCTGTATTCCCCTGTATTCCCCTGTATTCTCCTGTTTTCTCCTGTTTTCTCCTGTATTCTCATGTATTCTCATGTATTCTCATGTATTCTCTTGTATTCTCCTGTTTTTTCCTGTATTCCCGTGTTTTCTCCTGTATTCTCCTGTATTCTCGTGTTTTCTCCTGTATTCCCGTGTTTTCTCCTGTATTCCCCTGTATTCTCGTGTTTTCTCCTGTATTCTCCTGTATTCTCTTGTATTCTTCTGTATTCTCCTGTTTTCTCCTGTATTCTCCTGTTTTCTCCTGTTTTCTCCTGTATTCTCATGTATTCTCATGTATTCTCATGTATTCTCTTGTATTCTACTGTATTCCCCTGTATTCCCCTGCATTCTCATGTTTTCTACTGTATACCCCTGTATTCTCCTGTATTCCCATGTTTTCTCCTGTATTCCCGTGTTTTCTCCTGTATTCCCCTGTATTCTCGTGTTTTCTCCTGTATTTTCCTGTATTCCCGTGTTTTCTCCTGTATTCTCCTGTATTCTCATGTATTCCCCTGTATTCTCATGTATTCCCCTGTTTTCTCCTGTTTTCTCCTGTATTCTCCTGTATTCTCTTGTATTCCCGTGTTTTCTCCTGTATTCTCCTGTATTCTCCTGTATTCCCGTGTTTTCTCCTGTATTCTCGTGTTTTCTCGTGTTGTCTCGTGTTTCCTCCTGTATTCCAATGTATTCCCATGTTTTCTCCTGTATTCTCTTGTATTCTCCTGTTTTCTCTTGTATTCCCGTGTTTTCTCCTGTATTCCCCTGTATTCTCGTGTTTTCTCCTGTATTCTCCTGTATTCTCATGTATTCTCCTGTATTCTCTTGTATTCTTCTGTATTCTCCTGTTTTCTCCTGTTTTCTCCTGTATTCTCATGTATTCCCCTGTATTCTCGTGTTTTCTCTTGTATTCCCCTGTATTCTCTTGTATTCTCTTGTATTCCCCTGTATTCCCCTGTATTCTCCTGTTTTCTCCTGTTTTCTCCTGTATTCTCATGTATTCTCGTGTTTTCTCCTGTATTCCCGTGTATTCTCGTGTATTCTCTTGTATTCTCTTGTATTCCCCTGTATTCTCTTGTATTCCCCTGTATTCCCCTGTATTCTCCTGTTTTCTCCTGTTTTCTCCTGTATTCTCATGTATTCTCGTGTTTTCTCCTGTATTCCCGTGTATTCTCATGTATTCTTTTGTATTCTCTTGTATTCCCCTGTATTCTCTTGTATTCTCTTGTATTCCCCTGTATTCTCTTGTATTCCCCTGTATTCCCCTGTATTCTCCTGTTTTCTCCTGTATTCTCCTGTATTCTCATGTATTCTCATGTATTCTCTTGTATTCTCCTGTATTCTCTTGTATTCTCTTGTATTCCCCTGTATTCTTCTGTATTCTCGTGTTTTCTCCTGTATTCCCGTTTTTTCTCCTGTATTCCCCTGTATTCTCGTGTTTTCTCCTGTATTCTCATGTATTCTCTTGTATTCTCTTGTATTCCCCTGTTTTCTCCTGTATTCCCCTGTATTCTTCTGTATTCTCCTGTTTTCTCCTGTTTTCTCCTGTATTCTCCTGTATTCTCCTGTATTCTCCTGTTTTCTCCTGTATTCTCATGTATTCTCATGTATTCCCCTGTATTCTCCTGTTTTCTCCTGTATTCTCCTGTATTCTCCTGTTTTCTCCTGTATTCTTCTGTATTCTCCTGTATTCTCTTGTATTCTCTTGTATTCTCTTGTATTCCCCTGTATTTTCTTGTATTCTCTTGTATTCCCCTGTATTCTCTTGTATTCCCCTGTATTCTCTTGTATTCTCTTGTATTCCCCTGTATTCTCCTATTGTCTCCTGTATTCTCATGTATTCTCTTGTATTCTCTTGTATTCCCCTGTATTCTCTTGTATTCTCTTGTATTCCCCTGTATTCTCCTGTTTTCTCCTGTATTCTCCTGTATTCTCCTGTTTTCTCCTGTATTCTTCTGTATTCTCCTGTATTCTCTTGTATTCTCTTGTATTCTCTTGTATTCCCCTGTATTCTCTTGTATTCTCTTGTATTCCCCTGTATTCTCTTGTATTCTCTTGTATTCCCCTGTATTCTCTTGTATTCCCCTGTATTCTCTTGTATTCTCTTGTATTCCCCTGTATTCTCCTATTGTCTTCTGTATTCTCATGTATTCTCTTGTATTCTCTTGTATTCCCCTGTATTCTCTTGTATTCTCTTGTATTCCCCTGTATTCTCCTGTTTTCTCCTGTATTCTCCTGTATTCTCCTGTTTTCTCCTGTATTCTTCTGTATTCTCCTGTATTCTCTTGTATTCTCTTGTATTCTCTTGTATTCCCCTGTATTCTCTTGTATTCTCTTGTATTCCCCTGTATTCTCTTGTATTCTCTTGTATTCCCCTGTATTCTCTTGTATTCCCCTGTATTCTCTTGTATTCTCTTGTATTCCCCTGTATTCTCCTATTGTCTCCTGTATTCTCATGTATTCTCTTGTATTCTCTTGTATTCCCCTGTATTCTCTTGTATTCTCTTGTATTCCCCTGTATTCTCCTGTTTTCTCCTGTATTCTCCTGTATTCTCCTGTTTTCTCCTGTATTCTTCTGTATTCTCCTGTATTCTCTTGTATTCTCTTGTATTCTCTTGTATTCCCCTGTATTCTCTTGTATTCTCTTGTATTCCCCTGTATTCTCTTGTATTCCCTGTATTCTCTTGTATTCTCTTGTATTCCCCTGTATTCTCCTGTATTCTCATGTATTCTCATGTATTCTCTTGTATTCTCTTGTATTCCCCTGTATTCTCCTGTTTTCTCCTGTATTCTCCTGTATTCTCCTGTATTCTCCTGTATTCTCCTGTATTCTTTTGTATTCCCCTGTTTTCTCCTGTTTTCTCCTGTATTCTCATGTATTCTCATGTATTCTCTTGTATTCTCTTGTATTCCCCTGTATTCTCTTGTATTCTCTTGTATTCCCCTGTATTCTCCTGTTTTCTCCTGTTTTCTCCTGTATTCTCATGTATTCTCATGTATTCTCTTGTATTCTCTTGTATTCCCCTGTATTCTCTTGTATTCTCTTGTATTCCCCTGTATTCTCCTGTTTTCTCCTGTATTCTCCTGTATTCTCCTGTATTCTCCTGTTTTCTCCTGTTTTCTCCTGTATTCTCATGTATTCTCATGTATTCTCTTGTATTCTCTTGTATTCCCCTGTATTCTCTTGTATTCTCTTGTATTCCCCTGTATTCTCCTGTTTTCTCCTGTATTCTCCTGTATTCTCCTGTTTTCTCCTGTATTCTTCTGTATTCTCCTGTATTCTCTTGTATTCTCTTGTATTTTCTTGTATTCCCCTGTATTCTCTTGTATTCTCTTGTATTCCCCTGTATTATCTTGTATTCCCCTGTATTCTCTTGTATTCTCTTGTATTCCCCTGTATTCTTCTGTATTCTCGTGTTTTCTCCTGTATTCCCGTGTATTCCCCTGTATTCCCCTGTATTCCCCTGTATTCTCCTGTTTTCTCCTGTATTCTCCTGTATTCTCATGTATTCTCCTGTATTCTCTTGTATTCTCTTGTATTCCCCTGTATTCTCTTGTATTCTCTTGTATTCCCCTGTATTCTCTTGTATTCCCCTGTATTCTCTTGTATTCTCTTGTATTCCCCTGTATTCTTCTGTATTCTCGTGTTTTCTCCTGTATTCCCGTGTTTTCTCCTGTATTCCCCTGTATTCTCGTGTTTTCTCCTGTATTCTCCTGTATTCTCTTGTATTCCCCTGTATTCTTCTGTATTCTCCTGTTTTCTCCTGTATTCCCGTGTTTTCTCCTGTATTCCCCTGTATTCTCGTGTTTTCTCCTGTATTCCCGTGTTTTCTCCTTTATTCTCCTGTATTCTCCTGTATTCCCCTGTATTCTCCTGTTTTCTCCTGTATTCCCATGTTTTCCCATGTTTTCTCCTGTATTCCCGTGTTTTATCCTGTATTCCCCTGTATTCCCGTGTTTTCT
>NC_135761.1:13023546-13280146 GCF_052425735.1 Oculina patagonica | reverse complement strand
GCCCAAGAGAGGACCGCAACCCTAATCTTGACAGTGTCCAGCGGATTGCGTATTACGCGTTCGCGCCACGTTCAGTCACATGGAAGATTATGGAAGATTGGAAGCAAATAAACCACGGCAAAACGAATGATTTCAACAATTAAAAAATATCTTGCAACGCTGGAAAATCACCACATCTCAATTACACCGCGTGTTCGATTAAATCATGCATTCCTTGCGTGACTCGTTACTCAGAATAACTGTCTTTTGTCCAGTGATTTATCGACACCGTCTGTGAAATTTTCGCCCCCTGTTAAAGTTAGGTTAGTTAAGTCCTTAAGTTATTTGTTGTTCCACCATGAACGATTACAATGCAAAAGGATCCGAACATGTGTCAATCCTGACAGGAAGTTGAAATTTTTTCCTTCACAAGGAACGATTAGAATGCGAAGAAAATGTCAATCGCAAAAGTTTGTCAACTGAGATCGAGGCTTCTGTCACATGGGAGGCGGAAGGTGACGATGAAGGCACCTTAAGTCTTAGTGTGTCTAGGCCCGCACTTTCTAACCTGTGTTTTCCACTAGTCTTATGACTAAGTAAATATTACTCTCCTATTCTGAGAATGTTTATATCATGTTAATGTTCAGCAGAGAATGATATTTGCATGGTAAGATCTTCTTTAGTTCCTGCTATGAACGCAGGTTTTTGTTTTCCATATAAATAACGACGACAGAAAATAAAACTGACTGCTTCCTGTATGACGTTCAAACAAGAACTAGTTGTATGCATCGGAAAAGTGGTCTTAAGATATCATGTCAGCTATTTTACGGACACAGAAAAAAAACCCTCAACTTTTTCCCCCAACACACTAAACAAAACTAGTTTTAAAATACTGAGAACTTGCCGGATATAAGTTTCAATGTGAATTAAAACCTACCATTTCCAAACCTACAATTGTTCGCAGATTTCCACTTGAATCTTTCTCCTCGCCAATATAACGTACAGTTCCTCTTACTGGATGATCGCCAATGAAAGTGACGACTCTTTGATAAATTTTCAGTTTTTTGTTAGATCTTTTCTGAGATGACTTTTGTTCTAAATCTCTTTTTGGGGATTTAGAAAGAGAACTTGAGTTGGGATCTTCTCGAGATTTTAATTTATCAAGACCAACAAAAACACCAGAATTTGATCTGCAGGTAAAGTACCGCTTGCCTGCGAACGTCCCATCAGTTGTTCCTTGGCCTGGATTTCTCTAGAAACAGTTAAAGTTTATATCAGCTTTTACTATTTGTTTAACACAGTGGTCATTCTAAAATCATCACTGTAGCAGTTTAAAAAAAAACAAGGAATAAACTCATAGACGTAAAGAAAGTGCATAATGCAATGGAGCCGATCAATTGAAGGTATGATGCTTTCTGTGTCATGTTTATTTACTGATTCAATTTAGTGCCCTCCTTCCAATAAGTGCCCCTTTCAAATAAGCGCCCACCTTCGAATGTGCTTTTGTCAATAAGCGCCCCTATTCCAATAATCGCCCCCATTCTAATAAGCGCTCCTATTCTAATAGGCGACCCTATTCTTATAAGTGCCCCATTCTTTCGTGATACGAAAGTATCACGTAAGCACCGATCACGTAAGCATCACGAAACACTGTAGCCTCCTACGCAGACGTTCTTTGGGCTCGTCACGCATTTCTCCCCAACGAACGTCTGCTCAACCGAGCTGCCACTTCCGTTCGCCGGCGGTTTGTCTTTGTTTTGAAGAAACCAATCAGCATCCGTCTACGGAACTTGACAGACGCGGCTCACCTGCGGGGCAATTTCCGCAAATCGATTCACATCGAGAGCTTACACGACCATAAACATTCGCGACATTTGTACTTTTGCCGTTCTTTATAGTCTTCCGACTTATTTTACTTAATTATTGCTTGTTTTTGAAAAGCACTATATACAGTATTTCTAGCAGGCGTTTGAAGTTGAATAGAGCCGCAAGTCTGTGGCCTCGGGTCTGCTTGTTTCCTGTTTGTAGATTTTGGCAATCTGTAATTTGCTTTGTGTTTCACGTGAGCAGTTTGTTTGGCTCATTTTTGTTTGAAAGACATGTTTGAAGCACTCAAAATTTTCGTTCTGGAAGGGCAAGGTCTGAAACTTTGCGCAAGCTATTAATTACTTGCATTTAATATCTGTGACGGCATCAGATGCCTTACATCTTTTATTACGGATGAATATCTGTGACATATTTATTTTGGTCCGGCTTTGCCTGATACAAGCTTTACTTCGAGAAAGCTACAGCTTTGTTTTACGTAGTACGAAAGCCGAGGAGGGACATCACATTTCAGACTTCAAACTTCGGACTTTAGACTTCAGACTTCAGACTTCGCTTGATTTCCGCTGATCTCCGAGTTGTTGAGTTGTTAGATCAGGCAGATCCACTATTTAAAGTCAGATCCGCTATCTATAAAGTCAGATCCGGTTGTAAGTAAACTGTATAATGGCGGAACGCGGAACGGCGTAACGGCAGAACGAGAATCGGAGTAACGAGATTTTTTTCTGTTTTTTTTTTTTTTTTTTTTTTTTTTTTTTTTTTTAATAACTTAATCAACTTATTGCAATGAACAAAATTAAATTAATAAATTCCCACTTTGCAGACCTGCAGACAGCGGTACCTGGAATCTTTTTTTTTCTTTATTTCACACACAATAGGCCGCAATATCGTTTTTGGCTTATACATGACCTCTTGACTTAATTACGTAAAACTGGACAACAAACAAACATACATACAAACAAAAAAACAGTAAATATATTTCACAAAATAAAGGGCATGCATATCTTCTTAATCCTTCTAGATCGATCTAGAGCTAGGATTTCGATTTTATTTCGAGTGAGGATTTCAAGGAGAAGCTCAGTAGCGCGACTGCCCTTAGGACTTTCTCGCCCCGATCGAGACAATGAAACGTACAAATAAAGCCGAAGCAAGTAAAAAACAAATAATAAAAATAAATAAATAAAAATAATAAATAAATGGGAATTTACAGTTGGAAAAAAATATAAGGGCCTGAAAAGTTACTGATTTCGTAAGAAAAAGAAAGAAAGAAAATGAAAAGCCCACAACAAGGGGTATTTTCAGTTGGTCACCCATCCAAGTACTAATCCCGCCCAACAGGGCTTAACTTTGGCGATCGGACAAGAACCGTTGCTTTCCATGTGGTATCAGAAATAGCGCGTAAATCAGCTAATAAAAGTTAAGTCCAGTTTTAGCAGGAAAGTGCCAAATTGTCCAAAAGATCCATTTAACTCTTTCAGTGCTAAAGTCGACTTTTGTCGACATTTGGAGGAGCAGTCAATGAACCACTTGTGACGTCATTAATTTAAAAGTCAACAGACTTTGGTGATAAGCATCTGATAGAGCTAGGTTTGACCTTTTCAAAGAACTATTCATTTTGCGTATCGGTCGCATCCTAACAGAGCTAATCGAGAAAAAGTCAATCACTTTTTAGTGCAAAATCGGTGCTTAAAAAGGCCAAAACACCTGTAAAAGATCGAGGTCCTCTTGACAGGGTTTACCAATGTTTTTATCAAAACTTTTTTGGTCTAATCTTGGCTTGCACTCACGTGACTTCCCGATTACGTGTGACTTCCGTCCGCCATGATGGTGTTCCAAATACCAATATGGCGGACGGATGCCAGTCACAAACACAAGTGTTCCGTCGAGTTTTTTCCAGTTTCGCGTCCTCAAAATGCCTATATGCCTGATCGTGGGCTGTTCTAGAAAAACTGGTCGAGATAAGGGAATACGATTGTATCAATCACAACTGAGTTGTGACGAATCAGGGCCAGAAGTTGAAGAGCTCAGCATTGAGCAAAGGCGAAGATGGATCTCAGCAATAAGCCGCGATGACCTCACAGAAGAAATCTTAAGTAACGATAGGGTTTGTGATCAGCATTTTCATTCTGGAGCCGCAGCTTCTTCGTGGGACCGAAAGACCGAGTTTAACATAGAACGGCAAATGTTCAAATGTCACGAACGTAGGAATCGTGTAGGCCCGTCACCTTTATTTACTAAAGAAAACTAAATACCGGCAACTGATGAGATCCACACGGAGGATCAAAACCATGGTCTTGCCTGAACTGAACCATAGACTAGCGTAAACAAAACGCAAAATAATCAACAGACTTGCGCGTGAAATATTTCAAATCTATATTTGAATCATGTGGTGCCAACGTAACGCAATGAACAAGGGAGGTAAAAAATACTAAACATCGAGCTAAAAAGACAGAGCACTCGATCAAAATAATGCAAGAAGCATAGACTTAACAATACAGAAGGTCTCTCTGAAACCAACTTTCAGCTTTTTCATAGTAAAGCTGAAACAGTCTTAAGATTATCCGTGATAAGACAATACGTCTTGCATTAAAATGCCGGGCCCGGCGTCAATAAAATGCAAGTAGTTTATATTTTCCCGGAACATTTCAGATCTTGTCCTTCCAGGCCGGGCAAACATTTTTAGAGCCTTAAACACATCTTGCAAATAGAATTTAGCCAAAACAAACTAAACTAGCACAACATGTAGCAGAATACAGATTTAGAGGTGCCATTCAACTCTACAAATGGAAATCACGCAGCGCAATGACCTCTAGACACTTCCTTGGCCACAATCTTACGGCTATATTCAAGACATAATGCCTCCAAATAAAAACAGTACCCTCAAAAAGAAGTCAGAAGCCAATAAGGTCGAAAGACCGAACTTAATATAGAGCGGTAAAGGTACAAATGTCACGAACGTAGGAGTCGTGTAGGCCGTCGTCACCTTTATTTACCATAAACTGCTCATCGGGAATAGTGACCGGATCGACTCCAACCTCGGCGATTTTTTCTAAATATCTTCGTTTTACGTGGTCGTCGAGTTTTCTGCAATACTCAGATAATACTGGAATCGTACTACAAAGCTCATCTATTGAAGGAACACGTTCGTTTTCCGGGAAATCCATTGAAATTTCGAGTCATTCAACAGCGATGGCATATAAACATATGTAAATTTCACCCGCGGTGGAACACCAATATGGCGGATACCCAAATATGGAAACATCTCTGACGTCACGTGCAAGCCAAGAATTAGGAAGGATGGATACAGTAGAAAGTGGTGCAAATAACAAAGCCAAGAGAAACGAAAGGAAAAGGAGCAAGAAAAAAATGGAAACAATTTCGCAAAAAAAAAAAAAAAAGTCCAAATTTTGGCTTATGCGCATGCACCAAAGTACATTTTTGTACAATTTTTAATGGAATCTTCCTCAAAATCTTGCTGCATTGTGGAAAAGTGGTTTTTAAGCAAAGTTAAGGGAAATTCAGGATCGTACCATCAAAAATTCAGTTTAACGGTAGAAAAAAAACCAGTTTTTGGAGAAATTCAGCACTGAAAGGGTTAAACCAGGTATTTCTTTTTCTCTATTTGCATAACTCTTATAACCCTTTGTCTCGTGTGACGGTCCAGAGGTCATGTATAAGCTAAGCCATATGTGAAATAAAGAAAAAAAATGGTTCCAGGTAAGTGAGAATTTATTAGTTAATTTTGTTCATAGCAATAAATTAATGTAAGTTATAAAAAACAAATATCGTTACGCCGATTCTCGTTCTGCCGTTACGCCGTTCCGCGTTCCGCCGTTCCTCCAACTACTAACAACCGGATCTGACTTTATAGATAGCGAAACTGACTTTAAATAGTGGATCTGCCTAATCTAACTAACTACTTAACAACTCGGAGGTCAGCGGAAATCAAGCGAAGGCGGAAGTCTCTGAATTCTTAAGGCGGAAGTCTGAAGTCTGAAGTCCGAAGTCTGAAGTCCGAAGTCTGAAGTCTGAAGTCGAAGTCTGAAGTCCGATGTCCGAAGTCCGAAGTCTGAAGTCTGAAGTCTGAAGTCGAAGTCTGAAATGTGATGTCCCTCCTCGGCTTTCGTAGTTTTAGAGAGATTTCTGTGTTGTATAACGCGTAAAGCTTATGTTTCCTGCAAAATTTTGATCGAGCGTTTTGTCACTTGAGCGTAGCCTGCGAACAGGCTCTCCGGTCGGGGAGGGGGCGAAAAGAAAAAGGAAGAGCGGAGAGGGGGCTGGGAGAGAGAGTCTGTTGACAAAGCATGGAGGCAGCCATTCCGCCCCTTTTTATAAACCTGTCATCATCTGTCACTAATCTGTCGACAACGTGTCATCAACTCCGCCTTCTCCGCCTAGATGCATTGGAATGTAATTGGAGCGTACTTGAAAATGACAGCTCGCGGGAAAAAACCGCGCTTTTCTCCAATATGGATCGGAGCGATCCTCAAAAAAAAAAAAAAAAGTCAATTGTAAATAAAGGTGACGGGCCTACACAGACTCCTACGTTCGTGACATTTGTACTTTAGCCGTTCTATGGTAAGTTCGGTCTTTCGACCTTATTTGCTTCCGACTTCTTTCTGAAGGTACTGTTTTTATTTGGTGGCATTATGTATTGAAATGAGCCGTCTGATTGTGGCCAAGGAAATGTATAGAGGTCATTAGTCCGCGCTGCGTGGTTTCCGTTAGCCTGCGAACAGGCTCCCGAGTGGCGTTTCCGCGAGCAAAGCGAGTGGGGAACGAAGCGACCTGCTTACGCGAGCGAAGCGAGCGGAAGAGCGGGGCCTGAGGGGGAGTACGTGGGCGCGGGAGCCTGTGGACAGTCCTTTGAAACCGCCGATCCATGATACCAGATTCTGGTATCATGACCTGATTGGTCAAACCGCTAATTTTTGACAACTGAGCGATGAATATTGATAGATGCTGTCAACACAAAGTATTGCGCTACAAGTTTGCATACTCTTGCCGCCGTGATCGATTATTTCCGATTCCTTCGATAACGTTTTCCCCGTCGATCGACAATAATATAAATCTTTAGCAATAACGACGGCGACGCCGAGGACAACGCCTGGTGCAAGATAAATTTAAATTTTACTGGAGAATCTCGCAATTATTATCCAAATGTATTCAGTGTATCTATTGGTTTAGGAACAAGTTGGAGCTAAATACGTCAGAAAGCGTTCATCATCAAATAGAAATTCGAAAATTTAGCCGACGTCGTTCACTCTCTTTAAAATACGCAGAAATTTGGCCATTTGACGTTGTTGTTTTCCAGAGAACGGCCAAGAAATGTACCAGGATATAAAACGCACGTGCAGGGCTTTTATTCTGCTCATAAACCTTTTGTTTGGTGACGTTTTCGTTCACATTGCCGTCGTGGTTTGCTATTAAAGCTCACATTCTCTTTGTTGCTCAAGAGTCGATCTTGTTGGCGTTTTGCTGAAGGTGTTTCACTAGTCAGCGATCGCAGCGCCGAAGTTCTTGTAGCTTGGCGGAATCGTACACTCAAAAGAATTCTCTGGCTGTTCCAAAGATTTATTGCAACGGCCGGTAATCATTTTAACAGGAGTGAGAAAGTCGGACAAGTTGTCGAGCACAAGAAAGGCATGAGAATTCAGAATTTTCTCCACGCCGCAAGCGTTGTCCCCAGCTTTTCAATTTTCGCAGCTAAAACCACACTTTCTTGGTATAAAGCAATAAGCAATTCTTTGTTTTTCAGCGTGTTGAATACGGAAACCATTGGCACTCGTTTGCCGTGAGGCGAGATCAGTAATTTCAGATTTCTTTAAGAAACGGCAAATCCAAGTGCGCGCGAACGTTATGAGAGCCGATGCATTCGAGCATAAAATACATAATTTTTGACAGGTCTAATTACCTTTCTGACAGATTTGTTACAGGATACATTTATTATTACAAGTGGGCGGATGGGCGGAATCAAACAAAGTCTACAGGCTCCGCCTCAGGCCCCGCTCTTCCGCTCGCTTCGCTCGCGTACGCCGCTCGCGGAAACCCCACTCGGGAGCGTGTTCGCAGGCTAGGTTTCCGTTTGTAGAGTTGAATGACACCTCTAAATTTGTACTCTGCCACATGTTGTGCTAGTTCAGTTTGTTTTGGCTCAATTCTATTTGCAAGATATGCTTTACGCTCTGAAAATGTTCGCCCTGGAAGGACAAGACCTATATGTTCCGTGAAAATGTAAACTACTTGCATTTTATTGACGCCGGGCCCGGCATTTTAATCAATACTGTTGCAAGATGTATTGTCTTATCACGGATTAAATCTTGGTCCGGCTTCGCCAGAGACTGTGTCAGCTTTACTATGAAAAAGCTGAATGTTGGTTTCAGCGAGACCTTCTGTATTGTAAAGTCTATGCTTCTTGCATTATTTTGATCGAGCGCTCTGTCTTTTTAGCTCGATGTTTAGGATTTTTTACCTCCCTTGTTCGTTGCGTTACGTTGGCACCACATGATTCAAATATAGATTTGAAATTTTCTTCACGCGCAAGTCTGTTGACTATTTTGCGTTTTGTATATGCCAGCATATGGTTCAGTAATCTGTCGTATGTGGACGAAATCTTTTAAAGAATCGTCCAACGCACGTTCAAAGAGATCGTTCGTAATTCGCAAAGACGCCATGTTTTCACTTCATAATAAGCCGCATTCCATCGCGTCCGTGTATATTTACGGTGTCGGCAAATTGAGATATGTTGATAAGACCTGTCAACAATCAGTGATTCGATCAATCAGATGTTGCACTAGAATCTCGTGCACGGAACGGCGGCAAAAAAGCTTTGTCCGCAGGCTCCCCCGATTTCCTGTCCCGACCCGACACATTACTCGGCTCGCTCCGCTCGCCGAAAACATCATCGGGAGCCTGCTCGCAGGCTACTTGAGCGTGATGATCAGCTTTTGGAGCGTTAAGGTCAAAGTCCCACTTTCCAGATATTGGAAGACGAACCATGATTGGTTAACCGCCGGCGAACGGAAGTGGCCGCTCGGTTGAGCAGACGTTCGTGGGGGAGAAATTAACGCGTGACGAGCCCAAAGAACGTCTGCGTAGGAGGCTAGAAACACTGTTTTATCTCATCCAATCTCATTATGTTCACTGTATCTTGTAAGGACTGTCCTCAGCTTGAGTCAACCGATCGTGAGGTAAGTGAGATATAATACAGTAGGTCGAATTTTCGGATCAAAAGATTCAAAATTAATTATTCAGTATTTTATGGAATATTGCTCACGATCAGTTGACTTAAGCCGAGGTAAGTTGTTACAAATTACAGTGAATGTATGAGATCAAAAAGCGGCCTCAAACACAGAGGATTATCTGCCTATGGTTATTTCCTTACCACTGTCACGCAATGGTCTTTTTAATGTCATCTTTTACGGAAATTCGCTTTATTGGGGAATGTTCTTGGCCCATCCTCGTACAGTCATGTACATCAAGAAACCAAGTGTCAAGGATAAAATAATTTGTTTTTAAAGAGATTTCGAGTTTTGTAGTCATCTCCCCTCGAGTGCGAAGTTGCAACAAAAATGATGCATTTTGTACCAGGCTGCAGTCTGCAATCTGCAATTAGTGCTTAGTCTATATTTTGTACCCGGTTTGAAGACTGTAGTCTGGATTCTGCAGTCTCAGAGCGGTCTGCATTTTTGTACTGACCGATAACCTATAGTATTTATTGAAATGCATATATAATTAAGCATTTTATGCAATGCGGCAAAATAAAGCGAGATGTTCAAATGCCTCAGGATGTACCCGGTTTGAAGACTGTAGTCTGGATTCTGCAGTCTCAGAGCGGTCTGCATTTTTGTACTGACCGATAACCTATAGTATTTATTGAAATGCATATATGTCTGAATTTATCAAAACCGGGTCAAAGAAAAGTGACGTCAGTATTCTTGAACAAGTACGTTACTGCGTGAATTGCCTCAAAACGCCACAAGAAAGGGGAAAAAAAAAAAGAAATACAGCGCTGAAAGGTGAAGAAAAGAGAGGAGAAGAGAAAAAAAAGACTGACATTCCCTTTAGTTTTTATATCATCGAGTTTGGAGATAGTTTCTGGCGAGAAAAAAACGCGTTTACAGCGATTTCGCTTAAAACGATCAAAAATTTCCTTGACCTGGTTTTGATAAATTCAGACATATGATTCAATAGTATGACCGGAAAGGCCGAGAATGAGCTTCTTGAGTTACAATCAATCATTTTCTATGCATCTAGAGAGAAATCTAGGCTTTCCCTGCTCCAGTGTAACATTCACTAGCCTCTCCGGTCATACTATTGAATCATATGTCTGAATTTATCAAAACCGGGTCAAAGAAAAGTGACGTCAGTATTCTTGAACAAGTACGTTACTGCGTGAATTGCCTCAAAACGCCACAAGAAAGGGAAAAAAAAAAAAAGAAATACAGCGCTGAAAGGTGAAGAAAAGAGAGGAGAAGAGAAAAAAAAAGACTGACATTCCCTTTAGTTTTTATATCATCGAGTTTGGAGATAGTTTCTGGCGAGAAAAAAACGCGTTTACAGCGATTTCGCTTAAAACGATCAAAAATTTCCTTGACCTGGTTTTGATAAATTCAGACATATATATAATTAAGCATTTTATGCAATGCGGCAAAATAAAGCGAGATGTTCAAATGCCTCAGGATAGCTTGGGGCCATTTCATTCGGGAGGGGAGGTGATCACTGCTGAAATAGACTGATGCATAAGTATAGCATCCTGGGTTAATATAGCATCTTTTATAATACTACATCAAACAAGCTACTTACAATTAGTTCAACTCCAAACATAGTTCCAGCGGTAAACAGTATTTTACCCTTGTACCGAACGACACCAGGTAAATCCTGTGAAACTCCAGAAACTCCTTTCACTGAAACAAAAACATCACTCTCCGGTGAAAGTCGTCGCCCAAAGTCCAGACGTTTTTTGTCGATAAACGTTTCATATCTCAATTGAGCGGCAGAAATCGCCACAAGCAAGTTGGCATCTTCGTCCGAAAGTTGAGCTAAATCCTCGGTGCTACATTCAAGACGCAACTGAAATGGATAGCGATTAATTCTTGCAAGGACTGTAATTTTAGTTGAATCTAAAGATTGTTTAGCTTCAGGAAGAGCTTCCAATAAATCGCCTCGCAGTACTTGCGTTGGTTTGATATGATCATGAAGTAGAATATATTTTTTCTTGAGCTCTTCCATACTGCAGACATACTTCTGCGCACTGCAGACAAAGAAACAACTATATCATGTCCTCTGCCGTACACGTGACCTTACTAAATCCATAGAAGGTAAGCTTATCTTTCAGCAGAAGCGTTTTCTATTTTGATGGAATTTCTTAAACTACTCGTTAGCTTGCATGACTATCGCCTTTTGTTATGGCCTGAGGGACCGATGGATGGGTCGTGTTACGATTACTCCAACCGAGTTAAGCACAGGAAACTTTGCACTTTGATTGTTTGTACATCTTTGATTGTCATGACTATGGATAAACATAGACCAGACGTAACTGATCGTTGACATAAATGATATCAATGAATAATCAATTGGTAGTGTAATCGGTGCGATGTATAAGGAAGAAAGGATTTGTAAAGGAACGCGACGATTTTGGTTCAAACGGTTTAAAATTAAATAATCTGTGAATAAAGTCGACTTACCTTGTTTCCATGTTGCATTCTTTGTTCTTTGTCCCCATCTCAGGTCATTTTGAAGCGTTTTCGACGAGTAACGCTGGCTGGTGGTGTTACCAGCGAGTAACGCTGGCGGTAACGCTGAGCGGTGAACGGCGCGGCGGAACTGTAACGCTGGCGGAACACCGCCAGCCAGCATTTAATACTCGCCGAAAACGCTTCAAAATGACCTAGGATGCGGACAAAGAACAAAGAATACAAAACAGAAACAAGGTAAGTCGATTTTATTCACAGATTATTTAATTTTTAACCGTTTGAACCAAAATCGTCAAGTTCCTTTACAATTACAAATTTTTCGATCGATGAGCCATCCTCGGATAGGCCTTTCTCGATTATGCTAGCATTTTTTTCGGCATTTTTTGGGAAAACGAGCATTTTTTTTGGTTTTTTCTTCAAAAAAGAATTGCCAGCATTTTCTGTCACTTTTCATGGCTGTGATCCAGATTTTCAGCACTCAGAACTCAGAAGGATAAATAATCCTAAAGTTTCACAATTTTGATTACATAATTTGATTGTTTTCTGTCTGTTTTGACTGTTTGTGCGTTGTGTTACTTGTGTACTTGTGTGTGTGTGTTTTTTATTTTTAAATATTTTTATTTTATTTTTTATTTTTTATAAACAAACAATTATTAAGTATCACCTGTTGTTGATATGAGCATATAATGTGAGAGTTTGTTCGTTTTGTTTGAAATAAAACAAAGCATTTTTGGAATTCAAGTGGCATTTTTTAAGGAAATCAGGCATTATTTTAGCATTTTTTGGGTGTCGGTAAAACGCCGACTCGGGGTCGGGGTCGGGGTCGGAGTCAATTTTTTAATTTTTTTTTAAACAACTCACTGACTCAGAAAAAAAAATTAAAAAGTTCATATTCGCGTGTGGGGCATTTCGAGTCGAAAAAAGTATTTCCTTGACAAATTTGCCACAAATCTTGATCCTTATAAGTTCAAAAGTATAAGAGAAGGATTTCTAACAGGCGAGTGGTGAAATTTAACTTTTACATACAGTTTAGCCTACTTTGTCTACTTTTCTGTAATCGAATAATACCCGCTTTCAATGTTACGTGCATAGCTATCTTTCTACGTCCATCTTCCCACATCATCTTTCGACAGAATCTTTCGACGTGCTGTTTGAAATGAGCCTATCAGACAGAGGACCCGCATGAAAACCAGCTAGCGCTGATGTGGCTTCCTCTCTAAATATAGCAATTTATTTATTTATCAAAACCGATGGATACCCTTGTTGGTTTCACCCACAAGGTCAAAAGGTCATGCTGGTGGGCTGTGATTAGCGGATTTCGATCCGTGTTGTTTGTTACAACAAACCGCTATGTACCAAACACTAAAAGCGGGGGTAATACTTCCTCGTCAGCATAACCTAAATTTTAGCCGTTCTTTGCTCATTTTGCATTTTGTTGATCAACAGAACCACCTTGTGATTCATAAGAACTTAAAAAAACAGATTTTGTACTGAGAGGCTGTTCGGTTTTCAGTCACACTGAAACAAATTAGGTATAAACAGAGAATTCAAGAGAAACTCGCGTAGACGTTGTCTCGCAAATATTCTAAATCTGTTTACTTTTAAACATACGCGGCAGATTTTTGTAGTAGAATTTGGTGGCCATGAACTGCGGTTTGTTTTGACAGAGAAACTCGCATGTCGGGCAGTTTGTTGTAACATGTTTCAGTCACGAAAGTTCCTCAAAAATCAAAACATACAGCCAGCTTTTTAAAATTTTGTACAAATTGTGTGCTTCATTTGTGAACTGGATCGAATTTGAAGATTGTATGGTGTGTGTAGTAAGCGGGAGCGATGAAAGGCGGCCAGGCTACAACTCACCATTTGCGTCGAAAACGATGTGTACATTAAGATCAATTTTATTTAAAATGTCTTTCCGCATTTCGGTCACGCAAATTGGATAAATGGCTAAATACCTTCACTTATATTTAAAACAATAACAGAATTTAAAAAATTAAAGATTGCGAGTCATGTTAATGCGAGCTTCGCTGTCTAAACAAAACAATTCTGCTTCCTTATAAATAATTTTTGGATATGAAAGGCGGCTTTATTTTAACGATATAAACCTGAATTAATTTTCTCTTGCTACACAAACGCATGCACAATTTGATTTAAACCTGAAAAGTTCATGCTATGTTGGCGAGAAGATAGCGCTCAGAAAGAAATCGGCAGCACATTCTATCCGTCAAGCTGTTTACATGTAATAGAGAATTTCACCTGTCGCCTGTTAGACCACAAATTTCTTCTTTTATACTTTTGAACTTATAAGGAACAAAATTCCCGGCTATTTTGTGAAGGAAATGCTTAGTCCGACTCGAAATTTCCCACACGCTAATATAAACTTTGTATTTTTTTTTCTGAATCGATGAATTTTATAAAAATAAAAAATAAAAAAATGACCCCGACCCCGACCCCGACCCCGAGTCGGCGTTTTACCGACACCCGCATTTTTTGGGCTTTATGCGAGAATTTCTAGTAGCATTAAATGCCAGTTTTACTAGCATAATCGAGAAAGGCCTATCCTCGGAGACCCAGGGGCAGTTAGTGGGGGCAGGGGAAACTCTCTACGGGTGAAAAGAAAATTGGCCTATAGACTTTCCCCTGCCCCCACTAACTGCCCCTGGCTCTGCTGTGAGAACGGCGAGAAACTGGACGCCAGCGCAAAACGGAAGAAGCAAGAGGGTGGGGGGCGGGAGCGAAAAAAACAGGCTTTCGCTCGCTTCGCTCGCTCCCGCCGACCTCTCCCCGCGCGCTCGCTCGTTCGCTCGCTCCGTTTGCGTTGAAAAATCGAAAGGGTGCGGACAGTCTATATACAAATCCTTATAAATCGCATTTGTGTAACACAACACTGCTCGAAGCCAAGGAAATATCTCGTTCGCCGATTTACCTAGCAATGCAAAAACCCTTTGCTCGTCCCATAAATCTGTGTAGGGGTGCTGTGTAAATATTTGGGTGATTTTTGGATATTTTTGGGAGGAGATAGTTTTTCTTAAAGGATTGGTAACATTTAGAGAAATAAGAAAAATTGGAAATTTAAGGTGATTTTAAAATTAGAATATGAAGTTAAAAATAAATAGACGGACACCACCCACCGGTCCATTCGCACGAGGGAGCTCCAACTCGCGCATTAAGCGAATTTTGGATTACTTTCATGTACAATTCCTCTTATAGCTTACTATTATCGTCTCGAACCATTCATGTAAAGATTTGTTACAGGAAAGTCAGTCATAATTTAGAATAATGCTAAAACGAAAAGCGTTTCAGATGTATTGCATAATAATGCTATATTTAAATCAATAAGCAATCGATGGATAATTAAAAGGTTATCGATAAAATCGATAAGTAATCGACAGGCTACAAATTTTTTGTACATCGATTTCCCATAGATCATCGCCAATATTAAATGACTAATCAGCTGATTACTCAAAGATTACCCATCGACAGCAGACTAAGAGAATATATTGTGTTACCATTACCATTATTGGAAGCTAACTTTAAACAGGCTAACCGAAGTGTTACTCAGCTGCAGGCTAACCTGAGTGAATAGTAGGCTAACCGAAGTGCGTAGTAGGCTAGCCGGAGTGAAAAGTCTACGGATCTGCAGTCTGCAAGTGTCACACACCGAACTGCATTCCTATTTGTACGAAAAGCCAGAATTCTACAGAAATTTCTATCCACTTGCATGCTGATTTAGTTGATCTTAAATATTCTATCTGATAAGTTGCATTACATGTAAGTGATTCTAGTAAGCGATGTTGACTTGATTACATTTTAATGCGGAAATGTCACACAATCTTCAGTATCGACTTGATGCGGAAATCAATCCTGGGCTTTTATCATACATCAAGAGAGCCTCTCTTGCATACATGTATGCGTGCCGTTCATTGCTTATGCGCGATCCGTCAATATTTCGCGCTATTGCCGTTTCACTTTACGTCTGGTGTTTAAACAGACCAATATACCAGTACTTGATCAAGGTCTCCTTTCCAGGGTTTTCCATGGGTTAAGATCAAAACTTTTCAGGTCAGTAGAAGGGGTTCACAGAGTAAGAGATAGAGAGAATAAGAAAGCAGAGAAAAAACGAAAAGGAAAGGAGCAAGGAAAAATAATCGGAACGGTTCAGCGAAAAAAAAGGCTTATTCGCATGCGCCAAAGTAAAATATTGCACATTTTTACATGGAAATTTTATCAAAAGTTTACTGCAGTGTCAGAAAGTGCATTTCTAGCAAAGTTTAGAGAAATTTAGGACGTAGAGCCAAGAAAATCAATTAATGGTTAAAAACGTTTTTTTGGAGTAATTTCAGCATATTCAGGGTTAAACATTTTCAGGAAATTTGTCAAACTAACGTAAATAAAAATTCAGTGGAGCCCCCTTTACGGCACCCGCTTAATACAGACATGTTCTCTAGCAGTAACCCAAGATGGACACCCGTTTATAACGGACAACGGACACTTGTTTCAAGTGAAACGCTATCATACAAAGTTAACCTCGCTTTACGACACTTGTCGTTCACTGCTTATATTATCTTTGTACCATACATTTTTCCATTTGAAAAAACTGATCGAAAAGAGTGGCCTTAGTTGAAAAAAGCAATCCTCACGAGGCGAGTCTTTCCTGGTTTATTTTGCTGTTTTGGAAAGTTGTATCGGAACACGTTTAGTATTGATGAAGGAACAGCACTCAACGAGCCATCACAGAAGGTGGTTACTCGTCAGTTTCTTCAAAACTGCAGTTGGATTACCCCACTGAATCATATACAAATCTTGCCAAACAAGCTCGTCGTATCGAAGAAGTCCTGGCTTGTTCCCAGACCCCCATCGAACATGTAGCTTCAGTTGATTCTAGTCAGAAGGATAGCCGCTTGGATGCACCCTGTAGCAAACTGAATGAACTCAAAGTGCTTCTCCAAGGGCAGGCTAACCCTGAACAGCCAGAAGATGTAAATGTTCTCACATCTGCACAATCTGCCCCTCGATGGTCGACACCTCAGAAGTGTTTTTCTTGTGGAAATACCGCTCATTTTTCAAAGGGACTGCAGCCACACTCCTCTTGTCCGTGGCAGAGGACGTAAAAAAGGTCGTTTCTACCGTGGCAGCCCTCGCGGTCGAAAAAGAGCCCAAGGATCTATCACATGTTTTAATTGTGGAGGTATGGGTCATGTGGCCAGTCAGTGTTCCTCGCCACGTTTAAACTGAACAACACCGGTGCTGTGAGACCACCACCGGTGTCTAACTCTACTAAAAGTGCCTCAATTGTCCCACAATGCCCTTGGTCACAGCGGAGATCTACCCTGCATGTGGCAGGAAAATGAAAATGTGAAATGTACAAGGTTGTTGGATACCGGTTCGGATGTCACCTGTATTAGCTCTAGACTACCAGGCATCGAGAAGTGGCAGCTTGACCTTGACTTATCCAAAACCTAAATGTTCCAGCCATTTTTTATGAATAGGGAATAACAAAAATAAACTTCTATACATTCTATAAAAAAATATACTTTCTCTATTTAATATTGTATCTATTATTCTAAAAACTATTGTACCAAAATTTAAATTTATATTTGGAAAAATAACTTTTTCCCAATCTACCTTTACAACTACCTAAATCTATTTTTATTTAATAATTAGACTACAAGTTAACGAGGCACAGCCGATTTGACAATCGCTACTAAAACGAGAGCCAAGAATAGAGAATAATTTTTCCTTTCAAAGTCATTTGCTATCAATGGGAAAACAATCAGATTCGCGGATTCCCAAAAGACTGGGTCTCAGGTACAGTAACAACTGGTCTAGCGTTACTCAAAAATATGCAGTATATCACTTATGCCTGGGAAATATATTTTAGTATTTTGCTTATCAATCCTAATAATCTTAAATTCTGAGATTCGTTAATTTTATCGAAAATCTGTCTATTATTGTAAAAGCTACTGCACAAAAATTTAAAATTTATGTAAAAATAACGTGTATACAATATAACTATATATAAAACACTCTATAAAATCCTCTTTGAGAACTTCAATACGCCAATCTACTCTCATAACTTATTAATTACATTTTTTGTAACAAAAGATAAAATTGACCCTTTTTACTTTCTTTTTTATTTGGAACTCATTGCACTCTTAGGTTTCAAGACTGCCTTCTTTCGAATTCTTAGATTTTGGAGTTTTACATCAGTCCTCCGTACAAAAAAGAAAAAAAACTGATGGCCTTTTTAGAGATTTGAAGAGCTAAGTTAAGAACTCCACGGCTCTGTGCCCGGCCCCAGGGCTCCAGGATCTTTGACAAATAAACGACCTTAGGGCTCCACGCTCTGTAGCAAAAAGATATTACGGCTCCAAGCCGCAAAACGAATGGGGTTCCAGGCTCCACTGCGAAAATTTTAGAGCTCCTTAAACAATGTCATTTAGTCTACAAGCAGATATTTACAAATAGAGAATTCGAGATCGTGTTTGTTCATTTACTAGCTTTTCCAAAAACTGCGTTTAGAGGTTTATGGTACCTGCAAAAAATACTACATGGCGTCATTTAAAAAGTATTTTAGACTATTTTCTTGAAAATATTCTTAATAATCATTAATTAAAAAATATTGTTTAGTCTACTACTTTACAATTATGCGAATTGCTGAATAGAACTCGTTAAAAATATCTACTAAAGATAATCAAACTTACAGTTAGTTTGATCATAATAATGTAGCTATGACATGACATTAAACTGGTTCTTCAAGTTCCTCAATAATCTCTTCCATATTTGGTCTCACCCCAGGCTCTGTTTGTACACATTTCCGCACGAAGGCTCGAAGCAGGCGGTTTGTTACCATTGCAATTTGTTGACCACGCCTTTCAGGATCTGGCAATTCCCGGATGCACATTTCACAGAGGAGAACACCAAAACTGTACACATCGACCTAAAGACAACAACAGTTTGAAAAAAGTAAAACAAACCTCACTGAGGATATTTACAATTTCCAAAAAGCGTTTTACGTTCGCTTTTGGAACACCAACAGCGACGGATAATTAACACAACCTACATTTGCATTCAAAACTATGACTCCTCTTTAATTTTATCCAATATAGCCTGCAGAACAGACGATTTATTTTGAGGGTCGCGCGACATGTTCCCACAGTTCAGTGCAAAACTCCTGATATCTTAAAAAATATTTCCAATGAGATTCCGACAAGTGAGTGGGTTTCTTCAGCAAGAAAATTAAACGTGTTATTTACTTACGTGTTTCTCCTCAAAAAAAAAAGGAAAGAAAAAAACTTAATTGGTGTCTGTAATTAAATTTAGCGCGTCGTTTGAGAAGCCGCCAAAAGACGCAGAGAGTAAAAGGGGACGAGTTTCTGCAACAAGACCCTGGCTCCTTATGGCATGAACATTGGACTTAAATTAAACAACAACAACAAAAATTTAAATTTAAAATTTTCCATTCTTATTTTCAAAATGTTCTGATGCATATTTCTGTTTATGCGCACTAAGCGCCCGCCCACGTAAAGAAGAAAAAATGTGTTTTTTTTTTAACCACGCGTACCCAGCACATTTGCGTAAGCTCAGGCGTTTGTCTCTGGGACATATACAGACACTAGTTAAGGGGTTATCCCGGAAAAGTCTGACTGTGTTTACAGTATTTCAAAGGCACTTCGAATGTACGTTTCACATCGTTTGGCATAGCTAACCTTGACTGTTTGATTTGAAGTGAGTGCTTCAGGGGCAATGTAAATCATAGCTCCAGGGGCAACTGTCATGGTTTGTTGCATGAAATTAGCAGTACCATAATCTGACACTTTGCCTCTCCATTGGTCACCTTGTCACCATAGCAACACATTCGCACTACTGATGTTGCGGTGAATGATAGGAGAAGGTGTCTTTTGGTGCAGATAACTTAACGCTTGTGCCACATCAAGAGAAATAATGGAGATTTCTGTTGCAGTGAGAGGTCGCTGCTCTAGCAATGCTCGTAAACTTGATTCCATGAGCTCTGTTACAAACAAAGGACTTCCCTCGTCATTTGTTGCTCCAATAAACTGCAGCAAGCATGGATGGCGGCATCTTGAAGCAATGTCCATTTCTCGTTCAAACAGACCAAGGTTGTGAGCAGAAAGAATTAACTCATGGATTTGTTTCACAGCTACAACACAGCCGCAATACTTTCCCTCGACAACACTTCCCCAGCCTCCCCTACCAAGGAGTTTATCTGTCAGGTGAATTTGATCACGGGAAATGACCCAGTCAGGGGATTGGTGACGTTGTTGTTCACGTAGTGCTTGCTGAGCTGTTGACAGGGTTATCTCCAGTTCATCCACTTCCTGGTCTTTTGCTCTCAGTTGTCCTTCTAGTGTAGTCACTTGTTGATGTAAGGAAACAGCTTCGTCTTCTTTTTCTGTAAACTGTCCCTGTAAGTTTGTCAGCTGTTGTCTCATGTCCCCCAATTGCCTTTGTGAGTTTTCTTCTTGCTGCTCCTTCTCCCTCAGCTGCTCATTCAAGCTGTTCTCTTGCAACTCTTTTTCATGCAACTGCCCTTGCAAATTTGTCAGCAGTTGCATCATTTCCCTCAATAATATTTCTGAGCTGTCTAGTTCACGGTGTTTTTCACTCAGTTGTTGTTCCATTCTTGTCATCTGCTGTTCCAGTTCTCTTAATTGCCTTCGTAAGCTTTCATTTCCTTGCTCCTTCTCCCACAACTGTTCATGCAGGTTCGCCTCTTGTAACTCTTTTTCTCGCAACTGTCCTTGAACATTTGTCAAATGCTGTTCCATT
Organism: Oculina patagonica; assembly: GCF_052425735.1. NCBI lineage: Eukaryota > Metazoa > Cnidaria > Anthozoa > Scleractinia > Oculinidae > Oculina > Oculina patagonica. The sequence continues at coordinate 13,259,858 of NC_135761.1, read as the reverse complement.
TCCTCCAATTGCCTTGAAGGGTCTCCGTTAGGTACCTTCCCTGTGCACATTGTTGACAAAATAGATGAATGTATTGCATTGCGTACCCTTACTGCGCAGAATTTTACGAGTAATTAGCGCGCGCACATAGACAAAATGGCGGTTTTTTCTATGCGGCATAGTCTGCAAAAGAAGTAAATTGTCGCTTTCTCGTAAACGAGTCTAGTGACCTATTAATTTTTTCTCATATTTTGATTGTAGCGATCAAATTCTTTCTGTAAAATGAAAACTGGCCGATTCCTATGTTTGAAAAATAAATTATCGCTAAAAACGTGTACTTAGCCAGTACTCACAGAGGAATTATAAAGGAATTATATGGAATATACAAGGTCTTCCTGCTCCTATACGGATGTGGTGACCTCTTTGTACATGCTCTTTACTTTGATAACATTGCTTTGCAACACAACAAAATATCCGTCTGTTGAAATATCTGTCATTTCTCTGTAATCAATGAAGTTTTTAATAGGAAAGGTGTTACCAATGTCTAATATCACTACATTACCTGTTCCTTCTTCATGCTGTACGGCAACATCTTTATCACCTTTGCGATCAGGTTTTGAACTCTTCACCTTTCCAAATATCTTACGTGCTTGTGTAATGAAAATTGAAGTGTCAGATTGCCTGGATTCCACAGCAGCCACATTGCAATTGGTAACTGAGTAATATGAGTCCTGTCTTAATACTTTTCTGCCTACAGAAACGTCAGAAAGGTAAATGTGTATGAACTCTTTTGTAGTTTGGAGACTTTTCCCTTAGCAAATCTTCGTTAGACAAATAAGAGACTACATTACTGTGTATCGGGTGAATTTTTGTTCTGTGAACGCTCTTGGAACTCTGGCATAAACGGATTTCTGACAGAGAAAAATATAACAACTTTAGTTTTTACAGTACCTCAACTGTCAGAAACGAATGTATAAGAAATTAACAGTCGGGACCGGCCGCAGCTGTCCATCTTGAGAGGTAACATGATACCAGTAATTCTGAGATAACAAAGCTAAACCTTTGCACAATGTAACAAACCTTTTCTAACTGCAACAAGACTAAAAAATAAAAGGACCGTATTTGCTTGTAAAAGCAAAAACTGAGAGCTTCTACAAACTGTGATACTGTAAGTAGAAAACGACCTCTTTAGTGTCCATACACGTAAGCAGAGAAGTAGCCCGTTGAAGCGTCATGTTTTTCGTTAGTAAGCGTGATACTGGTATACGCGTATCCTTAGGGCGCTGACTATCTTTGCTTTGGTCGATACGAAGTTAAAAGTATTTTCACTAATACATTTTGATAAAAAACGCTTCTCCGTTAATGATTTTAAAGTGTCCGTTGTCCGTCTTAGAGGTGTCCGTCTTATAGGGAGTTTGGTTAGAGTGAAATGACTTAAAAAACGGCAGGGACCGTCGCCAGGTGTTCGTCTTATTGAAGTGTCCGTCTTATAGAGGTGTCCGTTAAGAGGTAATTGACTGTATAACTGTCACATCAGGTAAAATCACAATCAAACCTTTGAAGACCAAAAGTAAATACAATACTTATCCGCTTATAAGAACCCATTTTTTCAAATTTAGCCTAAACGGGTTCCTATGTAAATGGTGCTTAGTGGAATTTTAGGCTACGCAGGTTCTTAAATAGGTTCTTATTTAATAAGAAATATATTAAACACCTGTGAATGGTAGAAAGGTGGCATGTATATTAATTTAATGCCGAAACAGGCGTGACCTTTAGACAGTACAGTATGTGGCCATGATCCATTTTAGTAGATATTTTAATTCTCAGTATCAGGCTAAAAGTTGCTTTAATGATATATATCTAATAAAATATATACATATATGAAGATTTTTTTAGGTTAATTTCTATAAGAACCTTTCTATAAGAACCTGTTTCAAATTTTAGGCTTAATAGGTTGTTATGTAAATGGGATCTAAATTGATATTTTTAGGCTAACAGGTTCTTAAATTGCAGGTTTTTATAAGCGGGTAAGTACTGTACTAGTGTACACAGCAGGTATATATTACATTGTATTCTTGTCTAGTCTTTCTAGCCTTTTTGTTAGCCGGCTGAGTAGTTCAGTTTTGGTTTTAAGGTCAGTCACGTGCTAAGAGAGCAACAAGATGTCAAAAGATTGACACCTTTTGGCGTCCAGTTTGTAAAGCCACCTAATAGTTACTCACAACACGACACCATCTCAATCCTCATATTCCAAAAGCGATGGAAAGCAAAATTCACAGCACCATATTGAGCAAAAAAGAAAACCTTCCACCAAAAATAAAGGTCAAACCTGGGACCGACAACTAAACACCCGTCCTAAGCTTGTGTTACCTGTGCTAGTACAGATTATATTGAGGAAGCGAATTCACAGTATGGGCTATTGAAAAAGAAAAAATCAAAGGTCTCTTTGAGACTGCGACTATTTTGCATCAGTTGATTGAAATGATCGTCAATAACCGTAATGAGCATTGAAGTAAGCATTAACTGATCCATTCTCGACTGTCTTTTGACGGACGTTGTAAATCACTTCTTACGGTTCAAGAGCAGATTTATAGGTCCATTAATCACGTTACATTAATTATACACTTAATTTTTTATAAAATGTTTCTAATGAAGACTGATGTCACTGGTCAATGAAAAGTGCCCTTGTAATCGTTATATAAGTTTCTCTAATAAGCGTTATATTTATAGCTAATCGTACCTGTTTGGTACACTTCGGCGGCATATCAGGCTCGTTTGGTCTCGTCATGGTTTGTATTTTGGCGCAATCGAGCCAAAATACTCATGGCGAGACCAAACGAGCCTGATATGCCGCCGAAGTGTACCAAAACGGTGCGATTAGGATTTACCGTATCCAAATTCAGCCAACAATCCGGTGATATTAATCGCTCTGTTGTAGCCATGCTTGCCAGGTCACGGCAGTGCAAATTGTGTTGACCTACTTGTGTTGAAACTTTTTTGGTCTTCAACACTTTTATCAAGTTCCTCTTCTGACAATTTTTTTTTGTTGGTTTGGAGTTTCATTCTCTAACCTTTTCAAATTTAAAATTTAGCGAATGTTTCGGAATGTTTCAGTACTTGTCGGCAAACGCAATTGGCGTGCGCACTCAAGTCAGTTAGTTTTGGCGGGAAAGTTTTTCACTTTTTACGACCGGTAAACACCAGCTCTATTTAAATAACGAGGTTCTATTTTATTGGTAAAACCTCTTTTCGATTCATCGTACGGTAACACTACTTTACTTGAAAGTGTCCATGATATCGTGGCATATCAGGACAGTGACTCAGTGATATCGTAGGATATCAGGACAGTAGATCGCGCTTCTGATTGGCTTCTTGCAAATTTGGGTACGGTTAGAGCTCTTATAGCGTGATATAAGTCAGCGCGGTTCGTAATTGCTGTGTGCCAGGATTCCAATGTTTTTCTAACGCGGAAATTTCTCTTGTCGATCTCGCATGCACTAACGAAGTCAATGGAATGGTCGTTCAATCAAGCATGTGAAGCAATGTTCGAGCCTTTCTTAAAAGCTTTAGTGCTTCTGTAACGCGAATCAATTACCAAGACAATATTTAATTTTACTTTGAACTCTACATTAGCATTTTTACTCGTATACAACATAGTTAGTAGAGTGGACTATTGTTTAGCTCTTTGAAGTTCACCGGCTATGCCTCTACTAACTATGTATACAAGCATTTTTATTGTTTTTTTTTTATTGTAATTTAACTTTTTCACACTTTTTATAGTATATATTTCAGCGTTTGCGCTTTTTATTCATTTCTCGTTTAAGTCTACAGACTGGTAGTCAAAAGCTTGTTTTATCTTAAAATTTTTAACCAGTGATTGCTTTTAAATTTTACCTTATATCTCATCCTGTTTACTTACCCATTATTAAATTTTGGTAAAGTTTTATTCGATATGACCAGAGCAACAAATATTTTTGGAATGTTATCGTAATTATCATATTCAATGGCGCTTGTAATATTTTGACAGTTGTAATTGCCAACCAATAACCTCAGTGCACAGAATCACCACGTGACATAGTTCCTTTAAGCAAACAACCGTAATTGATATGTAATTGAGTTACAAGTAAGCCCACACTCACCTACTGCTAAGAAGATCTCATTCACATTCATAGCAGTTTTTGCAGACGTCTCCATAAACAGGAGACCATTTTCTTCAGCATAAGATTGAGCATCCTAACCAAGAGAAAACAATTTTACAATTCAGCTAGTTTAAAAAAATGAATGTCTTTCATGAACCCACACAAAACTGGTTCTGCCACTGTGCATGCACACTCACTCAATTATATAATTTATTTGTAAGAATGGTGTTTTCCGGCCCAGGCTGAATATTCTTAATTTTCTGATGTTAGACTGCGAATATTCTTGTGAATATTCTTAGATTATATAATAGCGTATGACAATTCCCGTTTGTGTTGTATAATATACATATGTATTACATGTACCATTTATCGAAATGTCATTAGCATCGAACATTTGGCTAGTGCATTTTTTTTTCGTTTTGTTAATTAGTTTTGCCGTTTAGAAAAAGGGAGAAATTAAAATGGTTTATTTAGTTTAAAACATATTAATGTATTGTATTAACACATTTTCAAGACACAAAATTATATTCTTTTAAAAATCTAGGTTTATTCTTTAAAATATTCTTTAAATTTGTTGATAGGAGTCCTCGTTCTCGTCCCTAGTGCCACTTGTCTCTCTTAGCTGGCTGAGCCTGGCCAAATCTAGCCAATCAAATCAAACATAGTAAAAGTTGATCAGGGAAACTTGATGGAAAAATGGAAACTGTTAAGAGAAAACACTAACAATTTCTGCAACTTTGTTATTTTTTAAATTTTGTACAGAACTATTGTTCCTATTCCTTTAGTTTTTGGTTTGTTTACAAAACATCCTCGGAAACCCAGGGGAGGCACTAGCCGAAACTTATCCTTCAGCCCTTCCCGAGAAAATTCTTGGCGAACAAGCAAGACAGATATGGCGAGCGAACTGGCTTGTGTACATACTTCGCATGAGAACACACCAAAAGGACAGAATTATACAAAGGGAATACAAAACATTTTTCTGCCCAATCAGGAGGCAGTATTCAGAAAGCTTTTTGAACTGGTCTGGTAAGACTTTTTTCCCAGGAGCACTTTTCAGACGCTCGACATTTTCGCGTTTCCCTCGCCCCACTAACTGCCCCAGGGTCTCTGAGGATATTTACAAAACAGATTGTTGTTCTTTGTTGTCAGTGGTCAATTTTTTTAGGCTGCATTCATTATGTATGCTACAGGGGGGGAGGGCAGAGGTTTTTTTCAGCGGCCTGTTTTTGTTCTATCCCCCCAAGGTCCATACAAATTTTTATAATCCCCCCAAGCAATCAGCCGAAAAATTAATACCCCCCTCCTCCCTCACAAGAAATATCAAAATAAATATCTGCATAATGGTACACTATATATGTTTGAAATTTCAAGAGACATGTTTAATAACAACATCGAAAGAGCTTTGACTGTTTGTGTCATACCTATGCCAGTCAGTCATAATAATTTTTGTATTTTTTGGAGCTCTGTTTGAGCAAAATGGAGCTGCACAAACAGGCTTTTCGACAAACAAATGCCACTACGAAGAAACAAGGAGTTTCGAGTATTGATATTTTCCCGCCAAACTTCAGGCTGAGCTCTTTGACGTCACACATACATTACCAGCTCCAAGATGGCGGCGTTCAGTTGTCGAGTTTTGGGAAATATTTCGTAGGGTTATAGCGCACGTTGGAGGCTGAAATTTTGGTGAATAACATATCTTTGTGTAAAATTTTTATTGGCGTAAAGAAAATAAATCGCCATTCTGGAGTGAATTTCTCCTTGAAAAACTTCAAAAAAGGTACTGTAGTCTCTCTGAATAATAGAGATACCCTTGTTGCTTTCAATCCTTGAAAGAAGCTGCTGTACTTGTCATTTCTTTTTTCACTTTTTAAAATTATTACAAAAGCTAGACAGAATCGAACGAAAAATAAGCATCCCCCAGGAAATATTTAAACAATTTTCTTATCCCCCCTTTTTGGCTCTAAAAATTTGAGAGCCCCCCTAAAATCCTGTGACCCCCCTCCCCCTGTAGGATACATAATGAATGCAGCCTTAGAAATGACTCATTTCAAGGAGCGCCACGTTAAAGAAGGGTACTAACTAGTAAGGTTAGATTAATATTTTGAGCTTGCGAAGAAAAGGTATACAACTAGCATAGAGTTACAAACTACCTCATATTCCACCATCCTGTTACTGAAACAATCTGCTTTATTTCCTGCGAGTGCTATGACGATGTTCGGACTGGCTCGTTGCTGAAGTTCTTTTACCCGAGCTTTTGCTTTGCCAAATGTGTCATGGCGTGTTATGTCATACACAACAATGGCAGCTTGTGCATTTCTGTAGTAAAAAGCGGCCATGCTGTGAACTCTTTCGATGCTTGCGGTGTCCCATATTTCAAACTTGAATTTTGTATCATCAAGACATACTGTCTGGCTAAAAAAGGCAGCTAAAGAAAGCAGGATAAAGAGATAAAGGAATGGCAGTAAAAGTGGTTTTGTTGACTCTATAGCAAAATGCTTTTAAAAAGTGAACATATATGAAAATAATCCAAAATTCATTGTAACAAAACATCAAGAGCATTTCCAGCCCATAGCTCTGACACAGAGGGCACGTAGTTGAAATGTACAGTATTTTTTTCGGGTTGATAATGTACAGGAAAATATGCAAAACATCGTTGAAAAGTTTCTTAAGCCTTTTTGCATCAACAGTTACGTACGTGAAAAATTTAGCTCAAGATATTTCACGGACGATATATATCATCTGTCACATTTATTTCGCTTGAAAAGATAATTTGCTGGCCGCTTAATGGAGGTAAAAAAACATATAAATAATACACCTGCGACAGCAAAAAGGTGGGCCGCGGCTGCTTAATAGAGGTGGCCGCTGAATAGAGGTATCAAATACAGCAGTTTAGTGACAAATAAATCGTGACTTTGGAAAGTGACCGCTTAATGGAGGGTGGCCGCTTAATAGAGGTCGAACTGTACTTTTAGTTTGATCGTCTGGTTTTTTGTAACGCTTTTCATTACCAGATTGAGTCTTGGGTTAAATAGTCGAAACGACTAGATTTGTGCCATTTAACGTTTTACCTTACTCTCTTCCATACAAATGGTTTGTTTTAATTTATCATCTTTGTTTTCATTGTATTGGTGTCTCTTATGACGAAATTCGCATCTTTCCTTTCTTAGCCATTTTAAAGTATTTACAAGTACTCTTTACGAGAAGAAAAAATGCCGTTTACTGTTTTCCAATATCTCTTTTCTTTCCAGAAATATTCAAGTTTTTAAAATATGCAAATTAGCAAAGTGACGACGTCATCATAGACAGTATAACACTCAACCAAATTTTAATCAAATTTTTTTTGCAATAACACTCTGACATAAAATTGTGACATTGTCACCTGTGGCCAGCAAAGTAATGGGGAGAGTAATCATCGAGAGAATACAAAACGGAGTAGACCATGTGCTTCGAAAAGAACAAGCTGGATTTCGAAAGAATAAGAGCACAATAGATCAAATATCCATCCTCCGTAACATCATAGAACAGGTCAATGAATGGCAGGCAACATTCTATGCACACTTTGTCGACTTCGAAAAAGCTTTCGACTCTGTACACCGTGAAGGACTGTGGAGAATCATGAAGGCATACGGCATCCCTGACAAGCTGATAAGAATGGTGAAGATCATGTATGACGACTTTGAGTGTTCTGTACTGGACGAGGGAGAGCAAACAAGATGGTTTAAGATCACCACTGGCGTTAAACAAGGATGTGTCATGTCAGGCTTTCTCTTCCTGCTTAATGTTGACTGGACAATGCGTAGAACAACAGAAAGGCATAGAAATGGCATCAGATGGAATTTCACAAGTACACTTGAAGATCTAGACTTTGCAGACGATATAGTCCTAATCTCATCAAAATACGAGCACATACAGAACAAGACCAACCGACTGGTAGATAATGCAGGAAGAGTGGGACTGAAACTGAATGCCCATAAATGCAAAGCGATGAGAATGAATACACGAATAGAAGATAAAGTAACGATTGGAAGAGAGGAAGTAGAAGACGTCGAAGAGTTTGTGTATCTGGGTGCGACTGTGACAAAAGAGGGTGGTGGCACGGAAGACATCAAGAAACGTATAAGTAAGGCGCAAGGAGCATTTTTCAACTTGAGAAAGATTTGGAACACACGGAGCATTGGACGGAATACAAAAATCAAACTGTTTAAGACCTTGGTACGACCAGTTCTTTTGTATGGGTGTGAGGCATGGAAACTAACAGCTGCTGAGGAGAAGAAACTGGATAGATTTCAGTTCACGTGCCTGAGAAGGATTCTAAGAATTTGGTGGCCGCAATGCATCCGAAATGACACAATTTCCCAAGTAACAGGCATAAAGAAGATCAGTGATGAAATCCGAAGGAGAAGATGGAATTGGATTGGCCACGTGCTCAGAAAGGAGAGGAATGATGACTGCATGGTGGCGATGGAGTGGCAACCTGAAGGGAAGAGAAAAGTGGCGACCTAAAACCACTTGGAGAAGGACGGTGAAAAAAGAATGCGGACAAAAGGGGTGGTCTAGCTGGTCGGAAGTCAGGGGCGCAGCGCAAGACAGGGCTAGTTGGCGAGAGACAGTTACAGCCTTATGCGCCTCATGGCGCGAAGAGAACTAACTAACTAACTAACTAATAAAATTGTTTTGAGTTGATGACGTCTTTACGCCTTAGTCTCCTAATTTGCATATTTTAGGATTTTTTTAAGCTTGAATATCTCTGGACTAAAAAAGATATTTAAAAACGGAAAACGGCACGTTGAATCTTTTGTTAAATACTCTATAAAACGCCTCAAAATGTCAGAAGTGACAGTTTAATCATAGAAGGACTTTCAAAAGAATCCTCAGTTAATATTAAATATATGAATATTATTTTTTCCATTCATATTTCTTTTATTCACTTTGACTTAATATTTAATGATGTAAAGCAAACGTCATCGTTTATTTTAACCAAAATGGTTTCAAGTTTTCAATTTTATCACAATATTAATTTTGATAGTAAAATTACATCGTGTTGCCCTTTTTTTAATTGTAAAATTTTGTTTGCAATGAATGTATATGAGGAAAAAACGTCTTACCTCCTGATGTTGGTGGCATAGATTCATCAAACTGTCCTCCAGAAAATCTTGAAGCCAAACTTGAATTGCCTACTGCGGCTTTTCCGCCTGTTGAATGAAAGAAAGTCAAAGAAAGTTCAACATGGTTGTGCACCTGGTTTATAAATTTGTCTAAAGCACAGGAGTCCAGCAACAAAGAATTTAACAAGGAGTTTTTTTGACAAGCAACTGCTTAAATTGTTAATGTAGACACCTTAAACTAATGTAGACTAACATTTTTGCTAACATTAGCCAAGTAGATAGTGACAGCTTTGATTCCACTAGCCAAAATTGATTTTCTACTAGCCAGAATTTTCACGTATACTGGTAGTTCATTTTTCTTTTACCATGGGGGGGGGGGGGGGTGGAAGGGGACATATTTTAACATTTAAATTATACAAAAAAACTCAAACCATCTAGACGTGTACACACAATGTCAACAGGTGTTCATCTTTATCGGTAGTATTTGTCGTGTTTTTTTTTTACCTCACTCTTTCAGCTTTTATCCGCAGTTATATACCCTCGGATATCCATAACATGCGCGTGGTGTCAAATAGTAATAATGCTTTTATTACATCAACAGTTTACTTGTTAGTTCTATTCTCTCAGAGACGTGCAGTTTCTTTGCACTTATGCAGTTTCTTTGCACTTATGCCTGAAACTTTCACTAGCCATTTTGGCTAGTCAAAGTCCAAAACCTACTAGCCAAAACTGCAATTCTACTAGCCTTTAGCTAGTTGGCTAACGTTAGTCTCGAGCCCTGGACAGTTCTAGTTAATTCTTATTACTACATTATAGGGGGGTTCTTCTTGACCTCACCTTCTATAATCTTTTCTATACAATATGAGCGGATTATAGACTTTGTATCTTCAAAATAATAAAGCCACCGAATTTGACCAGTTTTTCACTGTGCCTGAAAGACCTGAAATTTTTGAAGCCGTGAGTTTTGTATAGGTTTAGATGCTCCTGTTGGAGTTTTCTTGTTTTCTTAATCTCCATTTTTTCATTTTGAATCTCTTTGTTTCCTTAGCTTTTGCCGTCCCTGGTTTTCTTAGTTGTGTTTACCCTTGAACGTGCACGTGGGGGGTTGTTTTTCGAAGTTTTGAAATGAACATTTACTCTATAATGCTAAAGCTTTTAGTAGCTGTTCATTCATCTTGGGAAAATTTTGATTGGTCAACCCACAGGTAGCCCAAGCCCCCAAACCTCATAAATAACAATACAAAAACCACACAACTTAACTGAATTGTCTTATATTGTAAATTATTTGGAATTTGCAGTGATTCAAACGTATTTCTTGCATTCCATACAAACTTGTATAATTTTTCCGAGACTATGCATAAAAGGAACAGGGCTCATACAGAAAGCTTGGGGTACCTGTGGTCAACCATGTGTCATATCGCATAACGTTTGACCTTACCATTGCAATGTCATAATTACACGCAGGTCTGGCCAAAAATCGTCATATTTTACATTTTTCTTTATTTTCTCAAGGTGTTTTTTAAAACAAAATTGCACAATTTGCCTAATTTTACATTCCATGTGTATTTTGGCTCTATTTGCATCAATTAACGTTATTTTCTGAATTTTTTAAGAAAATGGTGAAGTTCCAGATGGCAGATTCAAGATGGTGGCTCTAACGACGTCATATGATGTCGTATGATGTCACAGCCGACACGAATAAGGTCATCTAGTAGAGTAAGCTAAGGACTTTTAAATTTCTCTCTAGCGAAAAACAATTTCACTAGGCATTAATAGAATAAAAAAACCTTAGCGGGGGTTCCATTCACAGCCACCTCCTCACAAATTTGCTTTGCTTGTACAAATTTGCTTGTACGTTTGAGGGTTAAAATAATAGAACAATTTGTTTGGCTTCACTGAATCTGCCATTTAAAGAAACACATCGCTTGGGTGTTACTTTTCAGCGCTAACGTATGGTTCAATTCTAGCTGTTACCATGTCCCCCCTCCCCGGGCATACCCCCAGTGATTTGTCATGTTTTAATGTTTTGGGGGTCACTTCCCCACCCCAGGGCACACAAAAAGAGACAATTTCCCACCCCCAGGACACACTATGTACCTTGTTTTGTGTACAAAATAAAAACAAGAATATTGATTTCTGTATAATAACAAAATCCAGATGCTTTGTCAAGAACTGAAACGCAAGAAACCAAAGAAAAAACTGACTAACCCGCACTTCCTCAAAAAAGCAATCTTTGAATCAGCCACTGTCTTATTCTTAATATCGGCGCATACGCACACGGTGGGCCCGAAACAAATTGATAGCAGCAATTAAAAGTAGTTCTTTTAAGCTTATTGCCTTATAAAAACGCTAAACCGCTGAGATCTGCATCGGTGTTTAATTTAAGGTGTATCAAGGTCTAGCCGTTTATAGTAGTATAGTATACTAAAGATTGTAAACACTGAAGATTCACACATTTCATTACCTGCATCGCTGATACAAAAAACAATTAATTATCAATGTACCTTTGAATACAAAATTTAATTTTGAGACAACCTTCTCTAACCTGTCGGCTATAAATTCTGGAGATTTTCCATGCAGATACGCAGTGTTCTCCACGCAAACATGTCAACCAGAAAGTGAAGCATGTCACAAGAAGAACGAAAAGTTGTCTCCGATTTTCTCTGCCCCCTACCCCTGGGACAAGGCCGCTTCTAACAATTCCGCACTACCTGGGCCCAAAGGGCCGGATATATCTTAGTCTCCTTCGCAGCCTTTCTTTGGGAAGCATTGGTTGACATCCCAAATAACAACTGCGAAGGAGACTTGTCCTTGGGGTTGCCCCTGGGGGGATGGTAACAGGTAAAATTGAACGTGCATAAAATGCAAAACAATATGGCGGAGAAACAAACGTTTGTGTATGAATCATTAACGACAATTAATGACTGGATATTACACTTAACCTTTCCTCGTGCAGAAATCTTGAGCCAAGATTATAATTTTAAAGGTCATTCAACTATATATTCTTCATATCTTCAAGAGGTTGCAGCTTTAATTAGTTTGCCCAGTGGGCAAGCAATATTCTGCAATTTGGCACAGGGGGCTCTCACATCAGATACGAGGATAAATAAAAATAAAAGTTTAACTTCTTAAGTCGCATCTTTGTTTCTTTATACGCGGTCTGCAAGTTGCTGGTCTCGAGCCGAATAAATTATAGGCGGTCAGCCGGAGCGAGGAGACTGGAACCGAGAAATCTTCGAGAAATCTTCGAAATCTGTCACATGAAGACAAGGGAGGAAACTTAAATGACAGCCTTCAAATTTGATATGAATTTACAGCCAACTATTTCTCTGAATTTAACCATACTTACTCGGCAGACAGGAGAAAGGTTGAACTTGATACCCATGGGCTTATTTTGCCCAATTGTTCCTAAGGTATACGATATTTTGGCGTCGTTTTAAAACCTTTGATTTGGTTGAACATTTCTGCCAGTTAAGGATCACGAAAGTAAAAATTTCGATTTATTGATTGACAGATTAAAGGCGGAAGTAAATGGCATTGTTTGTACTTCTGATTGGTTCTTTTCAATTCCGGAAGTATTTAGTTTTTGTTTCGAAAATAGAAGATTTGTTTATTTTTTATAAATCTATATGCCTACCATTCTGTTATTTTTAATTTGCTTGCCGAGGAAAACACCGCCTATTCCGAAACTTATCGTCATTAAGCCGAAACAAGAATTGCAAATCAGAAGGTCGCAGAACAAAAGGCGTAATTACCTGAACACTGCCTGCACGTTCTGTGCTAGACAACAACGAGAATGGATAAATACAGGCTATACTTTTTACAGAACGTGTAATTTTACAGAAATTTTTATTTGGATTTGAAAAGTTGCTTTTAGTATCCGGCTACAGTGAGGTACTGAACTGACAAACCAAATGAATACGTTCAAACAAAAGTATGATAGACTAGTTTCTTTCAATTTTTTCAACTTAACGCTTCTTTCAAATCAAAGCCGCCGCCGAAGTTGTTTTTACAACTTTACGCAAACTATATATAAGGATTTAGAATTTTTGGTTGGTATTTTTTGGTGGACTATTTTTGACAACTCGCGAAGATATTACTGTCGATTGCATCTACCTGTGAACGCACGCGCTGAAAACATGTTTTCAAATGATGTCAAACGTCAGCGTTTCAGGTGTCAAACTTTGAAGTTTAGCAGTTCGTAACGGCAACTTTCGCGCCGAAAATTCAACACATTCCGGTTTCGAAATGGCGGAAAGATTAGATATAGAAACTTCTTCTGAGAAACTGATGCTGATCTGTGTCGATATGCATACACAGGTTCACTTGAATCATTTCTAGTGTAAAGTTTCGCCCGTACTCAGTGTTTATGGCGAGTATTTTGAGTGCAAAAGTTCGCGTTTCGGTCGGCTAAACTTCACAGTTTGACACCTGAAACGCTGACGTTTGACGTCATTTGAAAACATGTTTTCAGCGCGTGCGTTCACAGGTAGATACAATCGACAGTAGGCCATTTTGCATGTATTGCTGTCTCTTCAGCAAGTTACATTTTTACTTCCGGTTGTAAGATGGTAATCCACTTCCGTGACTGTTAACTGGCAGAAAGGTCCGGTCATGAAAGTTTCCTCCCTTTTCATTATATAGCACTCGTATAGTGATTGGACGTCGTCCCGAGAATTAATATTTCCGAATGTTTTCGACCGTCCCAGACCCCACACCTTTCTCGATTCCAGACCTCCAACCTGCAAGACCAAGTATTAAAAATTCAAAACGGCCGCGAAGCAAAAAACACGACGATACCTAGGCCTAGGTAAGGTAAGATTTATTTTCTATTTATCCTCATAGCTGATGTGAGGGGCTCTGTGATTTGGTCGTCAGTGGTAAATTACGGGCGTCTCTGACGACTAGACAATCCTGAATTTTATTTATAGTTATTTGTAATAAAGTGACCCTTGCGAGTGCTAGAACTTGGTTGTTCATTCAGATTCTAATATGCATCTCCCACACCGTGTATAATATACATGTAATTACTATTGACATCACTTAAGTTTTATTTGTTTGTATAAATACATGTACATTGAGATGATAACACATGAAGAGACCATACAGTATGTCCTCCCTTTAACTCTTGAAGAAGTGAGGATAAATCACCATTCCCAAGATAAGAAGCAGTAAATTACCCCATTACTACAGGTTTTGCAAATCAAGAAAGTAATGACACGGGAAAATTTGATAAAATACAGTTCCTGAAACCCCCAGGCTTCGACTGGGTGCAAAGGGTCAGGACATAAAGCACACTAACAATAACTTGACCCATTCTTTTCAACAATTATCATCATTTAAAAATTACCAAGACATATATACATATTTCCAACTACATGTATAGCTGTAAATTAAGGTAAAGATTGGCCATTTAAAGCTGGAACAAATGTTATGACCTTGTCTAAAAGGTGTTCCTTTCCCGAACACCTTAAGCAGTTATGATAGATAAGGCAGAGATGCCAACCTAAAAAAATCGAAATCCGAGAGCCCACCAATACCTCTTCTCATTCACTCAACCCCCAAACAGGGTAAAAAATAGAGCGTCGCCGAGTCATCTACAAAAATGTGTCAAATATTTTAAAAATTTCTTCCAGAACCAGCCAAAATAAGTGTCAAAACATTTTGTTCTAAGCACATTCCTTCGTATCTGGGAGATTTGGTGACCCGTACAGGGGACTGGGAGATGGGCCTGTATCCGAGAGACTCCCAGTTAATCTGGGAGAGGTTGCAAGGATGTAAAGGTTGCAACAACATGTTCTTTATCATGCCGGACATGGACACTCACCTAAAAGCACCAGTTTACACATTTTTCCCTCTACATTTGGGGGTTGTGCCGTTCCCTGTGCAGCTGCCATTGAAAGATACTTGACGTTTAGATGAGTTCTGAGTCAAAACTTTATGATCCCAGCTTAAAAATGTTGACGACATAGATCACACAACTATAAAATATCAAAGACATCACTGATTAATAACAAAGAAAATGCACATGATGCATAATTTTTTGAGACCATTTCTAGGAAATACCCACAGGATTACCACTTCTCAAATCCTGTTAAACAGTTAGACTGATAAGTGTACTTTAAGTTTTACAACACCTCTCTGTAACAGAACCAGTGAAATCTTTATCTTGACCGGGTTTATATGGAAAAAAGTCACAGGGTCAATTTCCCATTGGGTCGGTATACTTAATGGTATACTAGTGAAATTAGGAAATACTTTCACTTGCATTTTGAATTAGAATTTTGACAAAACGCGCGTGAAAGTGTTTCCTAATTTCACTCGTTGATTACCCTTACAAACAAGCTTGGTTGAATAAAGTTAAATTTGGTTAAATTGTCCTGTTTTATCGTCATAAATTCAATCTGGAGAGCTTCCTTGGATGCACTTAATGAATTTCTTTAGTTTTTAGTTAGAATTGGAATTATAAGAACTATAACATCACCTTTGAAACAAATTGAAATGATTCAGACTCGTACAACCTTTTCTTTTTCATTTTCCTCTCATAAAGTGACATTCCATGATAATGAGTGGATCCGGCAGATATATATTTTTCAGGTTACATTTCAGAAACAGTACAATATTCTGGCGTAATTTGAGTGCAATCAGCTCGCGCTGTTATGCTTTTAAACTAGATGGAATATCAAACGCGAGTTGTGGAAATATGATTTTTTTCGGCTACATTCCAGATGCGGTACTCGATTCCTCGATGTCGAAGTTCCACGCGTTGTGTAAATATTTGTATTCTGCACACGAGTCCAAAACTTTAACTCATTGAATTGCTTTCGCGCACTTCAAATCGCCAAGAAAACGGCATAAAAACAAACTTAAACATTGCGAAAATATTTTCTCTTTTTTTTTACCCAAGAAATAAATAAATAAAACGGAATTAGCGCAAAGAACGCGCTGCTTCAGCCAACAAACCACACGCCTGGAACAGTCCACGTGACTTCCCGATTTATTAAAATTAAGCGGTTGACAAGTGGTGGCTGAAGCTCGTAAGCTTTAAAACTTTGGTCGTGGAGCCTGGAGCCTCATCGTTTTTCTGCTTGGAGCCCTAATATTAATTAGTGGAGCTCTGAAAGCCAGTTTGCCACAAAGACTGGAGCCCTGTTTTTCGAGGGTTCTGGAGCCTGGAACTCTGCTTGTTTGAGCCTGAAGCCCTGGAGCCTAAACCTTTTAGGGATCCTGAAAAAATTCGTGAATGAAAGAAGTGGAGAAGGAATATGGAAATTTGCGTCGAGAAAGTAAACACTTAGATTCGATTCGTTTCGCAAGAACAGGCTTGTGTTCTCCTTCGTTGATCGCAATTAGCAAGCAAAGTCTATCGCGTATGATTGGAATCCACTTAACAGAATAATTCAATAAGCGAAGGGGGAAGTGTCTTTAAAATGCACTAGTAGAGACTGCTTTTTCCTGGTACAGCTAATAAAATCACAAAAAAAAATAAAGAGTTAATCGAAGCTAAAACAAGCAAGGAGAGAAGACTTACCTTTTGTGGACTCTGCCTCTCTCTTGTTCTTGCCTTATGGAAGCTTTTCTCGGAAGGACATGTGTTCCATATATCACCGGTACACTCCTAAGTCAACAGACATTACATCACTTGGCCGACTTACAATGATATGGCGGGCCATCGCGGTCAAAAGTAAATATCATGATATCACTGCTTGATATCATGATATCTGTGAGATATCATAATATCTTGATACTTGATAACATGATGTCATGATATCATGCAAGATAGCATTTCGTCATGATATCTCTACGATAAGATCTCGCTTTTGCAAATTAATCGCTAAACCATTTTGCAAATCGCTAAACCATTTTGCAAAATGTCACGTCGGTTTTGTTTTTTTATATGTCTGACTTTTGATATCACTTGACGGGTTGTCATTTGTGGCTGTTCCCGGTTTATGACATAAACCTTGTATAGACCCTTCTTTGCATAGAGATCTATAGACTTGAGTAGACCCCAGCTACCAGTTCACAACCCACAACACACCGTGTGCTTTTAATTTTGGTTTAGAATTTCATGTTTTTAAAAGTTCATTCAGCCCTGGAGCTCCCTCTTAGTTTCATGGTAGAGTACAGTTTTTTTGAAAAGAGTCCTTGGTTTGGAAAACGAAGTAGCCCCACTAATAGCTTACAGAACTTACAATTTAACAGAGTCGACAGTTTTTCAGTGTTTTCCTTTTTTAGGGCACTCGGTAAAAGGGATTTCCATCTCATTTTAAACTTTCATCGAAACATATGCCTCTGTCACGCAATCTCCGGCGCGGACGGCGGTAAATATCCTGTCCCCTACCGTGTCTACCCTCACATGGAGGCAATGGAAGAGAGTTGGTCAAAAGTTGTTTTGTATCTTTGTCGTCCAGCCATGGAACTTAATGAACTGGATCGAGAACAGGAGCGTTGTGAGCTGAACTCGATCGATTTTCTACCGCTTGTCATTTATATTCCACAAAGTTGTTTATCATTTTTTTGTAGACTACTGGGCTGTACTCTCCCATGAAACTAATAAGGAGCTCCAGAGTTGGATGAACTTAACATCGAAGTCTAAACCAATATTAAAAGCACAAGGTTTTTTGTAAGCCATAGTGTTGAGGATTGTAAACTGGTAGCTGGGGTCTACTCGAGTCTTTAGATCTCTATGGGAGAATCGAAGGGTCTATATCCAAGGTTTATGTCATAAACCGGGAACAGCCACAAATGACAACCCGTCAAGTGATATCAAAAGTCAGACATCTAAAAAAACAAAACCAACGTGACATTTTGCGAAATGGTTTAGTGATTTGCAAAATGGTTTGCAAAAGCGAGATCTTATCGTAGAGATATCATGACGAAATGATATCTTGCGTGATATTATGATATCATGTTCTCAAGATATCCAGATGTTATGATATCTCACAGATATCATAATATCAAGCAGTGATATCATGATATCTACTTTTGACCGCGATGGCCCGCCATACAATGACACCTTCGACGAAATAACAGATGGAAATCGACAGAAACTGCCATCAGCGACCGTGTTCGGCCATTTTCTCGCTGATGCAGACGAACAATGTCACACAGTGCATATATAATTACACAGTAGCAAGGCGCTTCATGCATGAGCTATAGGATAAGTGGAGTTTTTCTAAGTTAAAAGCTAATATCTTACCACTAAAGTCTTTTCTTTACTACTCTGTTTACCTCTTTCGTGTTCGATCACAATACATGGGTAACCAGGCTTTAATTCAACCGACAAGACCTGGATGCTAAACTAATTTGCATTTGGAGTGCCCCTGGCCACTCCCCGAAGAAAAGCACCATTTCATGCCTTTGGGGGTAGGTATTCCTACACGTGGACCACAAAGCTAATTTGCATTTGGGACTATGTGTATAATACCAAATGCAAATTAGTTTAGCATCCAGGTCTTCTCGGTTGAATAAAAGCCTGGTTTATAAAAATGCGATTTTTCATAATGTTTATTACCGCTGTTTGTGTTATATTTTTAATCTGGTTACCCATGTGTTGCGATCGAACAACCAAAGTAGTAAACAGAGTAGTAAAAAGACTTTAGTGGTAAGATATTGGCTTTTAATTTAGAAAAAACTCCACTTATCCTATAGCTCATGCTTCATGCATGAATAAGCAACTTCAAATGTGTTAAAGAAAAAGTTATTTTGGTCATCACGTGACGTTTCTCCCCGCGCTCCGTGAAGACCCAAGTAACGGCTGTTTGAGGTACCTCAAAGTTTGTAAGACTTGTAAAGACTTTGAAACTAAAATGTGTAAGGAGCTTACAAGAACACGTTATAAAAAGAGCAGTGAAAAACTACCAGCTGATAAACTACAGGTGGATAATAATCATTGAATTATCTTTGCATGTGCGGAGTACTTTTCAGTGACTTTCTCTTTCTTTCTTTTCTGAGAGACTTTTTTTGCTTTCAACCCCCCTTCAAAGTTGAGGACTTCAAGCGGCAGTTAAGGCGCTGTGGAACTATGGTATTTAAATGAGTTCTTAAAGCATAGAGCGGAACCTTTACAAACTATTTAGAATATGGGTAAGTTTATGTTATGTTTGAAAGGAATACACGACTCGTGAAAAAAGAAAGAGATGCGCAAGTTCTTGTCATGTCACTGGTCACATTAAATGGGCGACCGGCGAAATACAATTACTTTGAACTGAAGAACATTGCTTTTGATGAAAAGAAATTTCCAATACTGTTTTAGGGATGCTTTGCAGTGTTTTATAGTTATACCTCAGTAATTCCTCGGATAAGGACCACATTCGGGAGCGGCCCTTGCTAGCTTTTTGTCCCAAATGCGGCGCTTATTCGAGTAAATACGGTACATACAGAAGATGCTGCATTTCTTCTCCTTATTTTTCACTTGGGTAACCGCTTTAAATACTTAATTAATCGACCGGTCGGTAGGTCTGTTCGAGATATTTCTGAAGGTCTATTTATTACCCAAATGACAGTTTCCCCACTCTTTTGTATTCTCAACTCGTGAAACTGGTACCTTTACAGACCTTAAACCTGAAAGCCGTATAGTCCACTACAGGGAGAAGTCCCCCTAGGGCTGGAAGAAATATAGGAAAACTGATAGAAGGCGGCGAACAGTCTAATTTCGAACTCCTGTTGTAGTTTCATCAGCATTTATTTGGGCTTTTCCTTTCTGTTTTAAACATTTTACTTTAGCACAAAAAATGCTTCCTACAATACGATTTGTTTCACTACACTCTTTTTTTTTATAATACAGTTTTTCCTACTCAGGCTGAATATTCTTATTTTTTTGCCGATTTTAGGCTGAAAATATTCTTATGAACATTCTTAATATGCACATGTACCATTGCTTTTCGTTGCAGCCTGGCCGTTTTGACCCGTTTTGGCTTTAAACAAACGCGGCATTCCTCGCAGATATAAAGTGTCGGAAATGAAAATACCTGATTTTGTTTCACCTAAAAACTATATTCTTTTCAAAATCTCAGCCTCGGGTTTATTCTTAAAATATTCTTAAAAATTCGCAAATTTCAGCCTCGATATTCTTATAAACTAGATTCTTATAAAATAAAAAGAGACTTACAATACGATTGCTGAGACTACATTAGGACAATTACAAAACCCTTTCTGCTTTATAAGCTTACAAAAAATACACGGTCAGGTTGGTGGCTTGTATGGTTGTGGAATATACCGTGTACACATGAAGCATATTTTCACGTTAAAATTCACTTCATTAAAAAATCTATCCTTTGAATTCCTTCAAATGCAATCAACTTTTCCCAGCGTGACGGACACTTATTTCGACGATAAGTAGATTTCACCAATTTCACTGTCCCTGATCAGATTTGGTCGACTTTATAGATGTAATACTGACAAGTCTAACTAATAACACAACATGCCGCTATTCAACAATTGGAATTTACACGAGAATTTTCGTAAGCATGCAAAGGTTAGTTGAATGATGTGGAAGGAGGCGCGAACAGGTAGGCTCTTACCGAAAGTGCTCGTAAAAAAAGCATTAAATGCTAAAAGCAGTGCTTGTCTTTTGCCAAAAAAGTGCTAAAATAATGCTATCTTTTTTAAAAAAGTGCTCGTGGTTTACATAAAAATGCTCACTTTTTTCCGATTTTTTAAACATAGAATATTAAATTTTTCAGATTTTCAGGAACATTTTTCACTTTCCTGCCTTGGCTGACTGACTTCCACTGTTCCTCGATGACAACGTGGATGACGCCATCTTGGAACGAGTGTGATGGACTGGGTTTCTAGAGGCAACCGCTGACCAATCAAACCTATTCCCTATGCCTCCTCGGCTCCTTTGACTAAAATGAGGGCAAAATGCATCTGGGAGGCTTTGGACGCCATGAATAAAGCCAGATTGTGCTTTTTAGCACAAAATTATACAAATAATCAGTCGAAAATCCAAAATAATGCTAGCAGTGCTTTTTGGGATAAAATGTAGAAAAAAATGCTCGTGAAGCCAAATAATGCCAAAAAAAGTGCTAGCACTATCGGTAAGAGCCTACGAACAGGCTGGCGGGAAACCTTGGAGTAAATATTTTGCAATAGAAATAACGCAAAAAGCAGGAACCACTTAGGAGGTGACGGGAGCTGGGAGTAAAAGGTAAGACATTTCTTAATTGGCCACCAACCTGACACACTTAGCTTTAAACCTTACAAAGGTTTATGCAGTTATATTTGTATTAATACAAAGGACTCGATAAGCTATTCTATCTACACTCAAGATTACGCAGTAATTTAGAGTCCTTTTTACGAGACTTTACACCTAATTGCAATAACGTTGTCGGAGGAAAAAGAAAAATGAAAAAAGGCAAGAAGAAATTGATTAGGTGATGTTTGAAATTCACCCGAAAAAATGGCCTCAAAATGTCTTAAAATACACATAAATCAATTCATCTTAATACACGACTAATAAGAGTACAGATAAAAACTCGTGAGTTTTTTAAAAATGCTACCAGTTATGATGATTAAACCTAATTTATTCCTATTTGCTCTTTTCATTTATCTTTTTTCTATGACAACGTTATTGCAATGAGGTGTATCTGTTCTGAAGTAAAGCTCACTATTAAAAGTGCACGTCAAAAAAAGAAGGCAATTAGTTTCTAAAATAACTGTTGTGTTGAGTCTTTGGCCAAATAAAAAACTTCGGGTTCGATTCCCGCCGGGGAGTAAGATTTTTTTTTTTAACACGCTCGTGACGTGATGAACATTACATCTTTTTCCAAAAATTATTACTGCTATCATCCGGATACTCGTGGGAAAACTTTGAAAAGAAGCATTGCAAGATAATGTTTCCTTCAAATAACATTCTATTCTTCCGAATTTCTTCGGTCTTGCTCTGTGTTTCTCTTTAGAAAAAGTCGTCTGGACATAACTTGTTGTGAAAGCTACCTTTTTGAAAGAAATATTTTCTGACGGGTGTCTTCTACCAGAATTTATCATGTGGAAATGCCATGAAAATCCTCCAAAAGGGAAGTCTTGTTGCGTAAAAAATTTCAGAACGTTCTTCATTGAATAAAAACTGTTGTGTAATTGATAGTCATACCAGACTGCTTGGAGAGAAAAAGATTCTCTTGCGTATCGCCTGTTGTGATACTGATTAATGAGAGGCCCTTTAGCTGAAGATGACTGGAAGTTGATAGTTAACCTGCGAAAGCGCCTGATACTTAGCCGACGAGGCCGCAGGCAGAGTTGGCTAAGATCAGACGATGTTGCGCAAGACTGATTGAAAGATGGTAAATTTCAAGCTCGGTGATAAATAGTGAAGAAATTATTCAACATGACACGAGCGTGGGACAAAGAAAAAACTGAGTCCCCAAAGGGAATCGAACCCATGGCCTCCCAGATACCGGTTGGGCGCTCTAACCAACTGAGCTACGAGAGACTCGTTGTGAGCTGGGCCATTTACTAGGTTGATATATGACACGCGCCCTGCATACTGCTAGGATCAGCAATGTCGAAATCATCAAATGTGTAGTAAATAATAAAGATGGTAAATTTCAAGCTCGGTGATAAATAGTGAAGAAATTATTCAACATGACACGAGCGTTGGGACAAAGAAAAAAAACACCGAGCTTGAAATTTACCATCTTTATTATTATATTATCATGAATAATTTCTTCACAATCGTTTCATTATTCAACAAATTGCCAAAGAAGAATATTTTACATGCAGCCAAACATCCTGTGGCGCTGCAGCGCTTTGCGACTTCGGACCAATCTTGGCAACCTACGTATATCGCACGACAGATCGCATATCGTAAATCTGATCGCAGGATATTTGTTGTGTGCGGTTGACGGATAACAACAACTTTCTGACCATATATGGATATCGTGATATTTTTTTGAATAATAAAGGCAAATAAACCACCGGAGCGAATTTTACGAATATCAACTTCCAGTGTATAATCAGCTAAGTGTTTCATTTGCCCGCCGACGCCGACTGCAATAATTACAGTCTGTAATCTCAACGAAAACGTCTCTCTTAGTGTCTTACATGAAATCATTTGCATACAAATTAAAAAAAATGCAAGAAAAATATACCTCTAAACTTGTTATAAAATCTAAGATTAAGATTTGGGAATACAAATATATGTTTATATAAAACAGTTTACTACTAAAAGTTAAATGCTGGAAGAGCCTGTTCTCTAAGCCCAAAGTCTTCCATCACTGAAATTTGGAGCGCGTTTTTTATCCACAATTCTAGAATGAGAATGGACAGAATGTGAAATGCGCGTTTTTTTTTTCTATTCCGTATTCCTATTCCGGAATGGACAGAACGTCATTCCATCCATTTTGCTCCGAATTCATTACAGTCTCCATACTTTCTTCTTCCTCTTTATTAAGTACAAAAATTGCTGCGATAATGGCTGCAATGGCAGCCTCTTCGTCGGTCGTCATATTTGTTACGCAATGTTAACTCGTGCCACGATCATGCATCTCGACGGGCGTTTTTTATGCAGGCAATCCGAATTATTCCTAGCATTCTGTACGAACCGTTCTTATTCCAGAATTGTGGGTGAAAAACGCGCCCTTAGTGTAACTTACTATTATTTACTACAATAAAACTATTAATTATTTAATACTCTACCTTTATATAATAACCTAATCTTTTTTTCGTTAGACCAACAGAACCTTACAGGGGTCAGGTCTATTTTTTTTTTCATCCAGGATATTATGCTATTTTATACGATCCAAGGGCAGTATTCACGAAGCCCTTCTAAAAGAGATATATCCCAGCGTTCTTTTTTTATATATAGCCTGTTGTTGAAAGACTAACGAAATTTTGAGAATTTTCAAAGCATCACTCGTAGCTATTCAACATTAATTGAACTCTAGTCGTGCGATTTTCTTTATAACCTTGCATTCTATCATTTTAAATTCTTGAAATTGTTTTAAACCTGACAGTGAGTTGCTTTCGTAAAAAAACTTATTTAACTTTAGTCTTGTAGTCGTTAGGTAAATCGTTACCATCAAAAAAACTACAGATAGCAAATCTTACCAAAAAGATACCTTGGAAACGATAATCAAACTTCTTACATGCCACGTGAGAAAATATCATAGCTATGACGTTTTATTCAACTCCTCCAGTTCCTCAATAATTTCTTCCATACTTGGTCTGTCCTCAGGGTCTGATTGCACGCATAGCTGTATGAGGGCTTTGAGCTCCTGGTCTTCCACCATTGCAATCTGTTTAATACGCCTCTCAGGATCTGGCAATTCCCGGATGCACATTTCACAGAGAAGAACACCAAAACTGTACACATCAATCTAAAAGACAAAACCAACTGATCAACAGTGATGACAACAAAAACGTCACTAAAGAAAAAGTTCCGTGAAAGTAATACAATGACTGCTACATTTCTTAGCATTCCTTTCCGTTAAACAAACAAACAAGCAAGCAAGCAAGCAAGCAAACAAACCGACAAACAAACAGCTGAACTTCTGCAAAGCACTTGCGAAAAATCTCGCCAGTTATTACGCACGGCAGCTTAGTTGATCACGGGACTTCGATTAACGTATAGAACTTGAACCCGGCAGCTTTGGATTACAAGAAGAGCACCCTCAACCAACTGACCACGCTGCCCCCATGAATAACGACGCGAACTGACCAAATCCTTTAATTTATGGAGAACATCTATGCCGTTTACGATCGTACAATTTGGGTTTTAACGTTATGGTTTTGTAAACGCTCTTTGGGACGTACGTGAGCTGATTCCTTCATGGAGGATGAATGTTATAAATATATTGTAACCGTCGCATATACATAAAAAGTAACCAAAGGTCTCTATGAGACTACGGCTATTTTGCTAAATTTATTGACATACTGAAATGTGTGTGTCTGGAAGAATTCGAAAAAATGATTATTTACTCGTGTTTAGCGTGAGTCACGCAATCAATTGTCACGAAATTAAGTGCATTAGGTTAAATATTAGCGCCGCTTCAGTGTGTGAAAGACTTGTACCAGTACAACTTTAAATTCTTAATCCTTTTAGGTTAAATAATAGCGCTGCTCTAGTGTGTGAAAGACTTGTACCTGTTCAAATTTGCGTTCTTTATCGTTTCAAACTTCGTTTCCTTCGTGCGTTTTGAACTGTTCAGGCAAGAGGAAGGACAATCGGTAACCTTTAGTAATTTCGTTTCGTTTTAATTCATCATGTCATGGTTTCCGCTGAAGGGAAATTAGCAGATTTCAAATCAACGAAATGAAATGTTAATGCACAATAAAACTTAAAAAAAAAAAATTATCTACGCGTGTAAAGAGAAGGACGCCGGTTTAATACATGAATAAGCTTACGTATTAAAGTAATCGCATATAAGAGACATATTTCTGTTAAAATAGATATACATATAGCCTTAAGGCGTGTGCAAGCTTACTTTCATTCATATACCTCTTATAAGTAAGAGTTAAACTGAATTTCTGAGACGCAAAATATAAGCTTATAAACACTTACGGGACAAATAAAATTTACTAGAGCTCACCTGTTCTGGAACGCGGGTGAAAAAAAGAAAAAGCTGGCATCTAAAACACAAACATGATATATATTAGCACCTAAAATGCAAACTTAATAAAACCCTCTACCTTTGAGAACCGACATTCACAGTTCGCTTGCAAATACACCACAAAATAATTTGCAAATTGGTGTACAAAGCGCAAGTTCATCCTTGCAACTCATTAAAAAATAGAGACATTTATTTCTATTAACTGCCTTGCCCTGCTTTAAACCCAAATCCCAAGCATAAAAATAGAACTTCAAGAGTTATGTGAAAATGTGAAAATGTAAAGAAACTAGGTTAACGAATTTAGTAGACAAAAAAAAAAAAAAAAAATTGAATGCCGTCGAAAGCATGAATGACTCGTCTAGGCGACACGAAAATTCACTGCGGACAAAAAGGCATCGGATGAGACTCTAAAGGTCGAAAATAATTCCTCCTAGGGATGTACATGCCCTGAGAGGCCTGAGAAGTATTTTTTATTTAGTCTATTTTTTTTTTATCTTACGGAGCTTTCGAAATATCAATAAGGTTTCACTTTGCACTCACCTTGACGTATGCCTTGATGTCCAACTAAAAAAATAAAATCGCGATGCGACATTTATACTAAGAAATGGCGGGAATTTTTGCGCTTTGCACGTACCTGATTCCCGCCTTTTCCCTCGCGTACGGGACGTGTACGGGCGGTTCTTGATACATAGGAAGACACTTGATGACAAATTATACCACATGATGTACGCACGTCATTTTCGGTGAAGCTACACTGTATGGAAAGGCTATGACATGTAGAATCCAAATATATAACAATGTTGAAAATTTATATCAGCGTTTATAGAAAAGGTAAAAGAGTCAATTCTCTATTTAACGTATTTTTTCTATTGCACTGCGGGCACAAGTGCTTTTCTAGGCTAGTCCGGACTAATGAAAAACACAAGGCCGGGGTCCCGG
This sequence comes from Oculina patagonica, assembly GCF_052425735.1. Taxonomy (NCBI): domain Eukaryota; kingdom Metazoa; phylum Cnidaria; class Anthozoa; order Scleractinia; family Oculinidae; genus Oculina; species Oculina patagonica. Next base: position 13,233,143 of record NC_135761.1, on the reverse strand, counting down.
GGTATGTACAAAACCTGGGTGGAAAAGGCGGGGTACCGCGGTCTGAAAATAAAGAGATGTAGACGGTGAAAAAAATTTCCGCTTTTAAGGACAAGTATAATAGTTTATCACCAAACTTAGAACATTCGTAAAACGTGTTTCCTTGCATTGGAAGCCTATTATGTCTATTATTCATGTCGTAAAAAAGCCATTCTTTTGAATATCGTCTTTTTGCCATTTTAAAAAAGAAACTATATATGAGTTATATACATTTTGTCAGTTGGAAATAATTTTCTGCAAAAAATTAACCTACAAATGTTTATCCCAAACCTCGTCCATGACTGTCACTGGCGCTGATATCATTCACCTACTAGAGTACTTTCATTCACGAATCGGCGTGCAGTGCCGTGGATTAGGCAGTACCGAGTATTTACGATCAATAAGTCGCATGAGGAATATCTGTCATGTCAATCTCAAATGTATTTTTAACGCTTTTGTCATTTCACGCCTGGATTACTGCAACAGTATTCTCTACGGCCTCGTAAGCGGGCTTCAGCATGATAAACTGCAGCGAATACAGAACATTGCGGCGCGACTGATTACTAGAACTTAGCAGAAAGAACACATGACTCAGACCCTTTTAAAAAAGGACCTGCACTGGCTTCTGTAAAATCACGCATCGTTTAACGTGCATGTACGAAGCCCTTAACGTCATTCACCAACCTATTTAACGTGTCTTTTTATCGCCTATAAACCAGCTCGTTCCCTGGCCAATAACTCGTCTGTCTCTTCTAGCCAATTACCCTTACAAGTTCCTGACGTGAAAAAATGTACATACGGTAAAAGATGCTTTTCTTTTACGCCACTAAACTTTAAAACGAAAACTCTTTTTATATCACTGAAAAAGTCTGATAACATAGAGATTTTTAAAAAAAGAACCTCTAAAACATTTCACAAGCTGCTAGTAACCCGTTTGAAAAGAAAACATAAATTCAACTTTGGAATAAAAAACACGTGGGACCCGGCCGCGTTTTCGACAGAAGTCACAGACCCCGGGATCCGCGTTTTCCACACCCCGTGTTTTGCACAGACCCCGAGACCCCGCGTTATCCACACTCCGGGTCCCCCGGTCCGTGTTTTCCACTAATCCAGATACACTCTTTTTTTTTTTTTTTTATAAGAGTACAGTTTTTCCGACCCAGGCTGAATATTCTTATTTTTCTGCTGATTTTAGGCTGAAATATTCTTATAAACATTCTTAGAAAATACTGTTTGACATTTGCGTTTTAGCAAGTATTGGGTAATCAATTACGAGTGTTTGGTGTCCAGAATTGTTTCGTGTTATATTGTGCACATGTAACATTGCTTTTGGTTGCAGCCTGGCCGTTTTGGCTTTAAACAAAGCATTCCTCACAAAGATAAAGTGACGGAAATGAAAATACCTGATTTTGTTTCAACTAAAAACATTTAATTGTATTGTATTTACAAATCTTCAACTCAAAACTATGATTCTTTTCAAAATCTCAGCCTCAGGTTTATTCTTAAAAATTCGCCAATTTCAGCCTCGATATTCTTATAAGCTAGATGCTTATAAAAAAAAGAGTGTAGTTCCTTTAGATTTACATGAATGGCAAAGTGAAATACTGGCGGAGTGTACTTTTAGGTTCGGCGGAATCTGATTGCTGAGTGTATGAACGGCAAATAACCTGGGAGCTCCGCTTTTAGGCTTGCCTAAATCTATATATTACATTTTTTTATGACTTACCTTTACTGTCTGCCTTGGGGTGGATGCTTCAGGCGCACTGTAAATCATAGCTCCAGGGTCTGCTGTCATGGCCTCTTGCAGAAACCTAGCAGTACCATAATCTGACACCTTACCTCTCCATTGGTCATCACGTCAGTATAACAGCACATTAGCACTGCTGACGTCACGGTGAAGGATGGGAGTGGGCTTCTTTTGATGAAGATAGGCTAATGCTCGAGCCACGTCCAACGAAATAATGTAGACTTCTGCTGGGGAGAGAGGTTGCTGCTCTAACAATGCTCGCAAACTTGATTCCATGAGCTCAGTTACAAACAAAGGACTTCTCTCGTCATTTGTTGCTCCAATGAACTGTAACAAGCAAGGATGGCGGCATCTTGAAGCAATGTCCATTTCTCTTTCAAACTTTTCCTGGTTGTAAGGAGAAATAGCAAACTGGTCGAATAACATTTTCACAGCTACAGTACAGCCACAATATTTACCCTCCACAACATACCCCCAGCCTCCCCAGCCAAGGCATTTATCTGTCAACACAGTGATTTCCTCACGAAGAATAATCCAGTCATGTGTCTCTTTGCATTGATATTCCTTTAGCTTTTCCTTCGTCTCGGAAAGAAATTTATTTAGGTTAACCACGTCTTGGTCTCGGTCTCTGAGCTGTCTTTCTAGGTTATCAACTTGTTGCTGAGTATTTGTAAATCGTGCCTGTAAATTGCCAGTTTCTTTTTCTTTGATCCTTAATTGTCCCTGTAACTGCTGTTCCCTCACCAAAAATTGTTTTCGTAAGCTTTCTTCTTGTTGGTTTTTCGCCAACAGCTGCTCATGCAAAAGGGCCTCTTGTCGAACCTTTTGATACAAATGACCTTGAAAATGTTGCAACTGTTGTTGCATCTCCCTCAACTGTCTTTGTGAGTTTTCTTCTTGTTGGTCTTTTTCCCACAGCTGCTCAAGCAAATTGGCCTCTTGCTGACTTTTCTCCTTCAGTTGTTGTTGTACTGTTCTCAACTGCATTTCAACGGTCCCTTTTTGTTCTTCTGTCACTCGCAATCGCTCTTCCGTTTTTGTCAGTTTTTCTTGCAAATACTGTTTTTTCCAGTAAAAAAAATAAAAACCTGATTGTAAATAACAGAAATAAATGATACTGCGATTATCTTATCACTTACTGTTCCTAAAGGCAGGAATCGAACTTCTCCCCAGTAAACTCACCCTTCGTCGGTAACAGGTATTGGGGGGAAAGTTGTTACGACACTAATCTTTGCACAGCACGGTTGAACTAATCAGTCCTTACCAGCATACCCATCCTCCATCAGATGCAGGCTGTGGGGCAATTGCAATGTTTATATTAGCCCGAGAGTCGGGCACTCTATCTCAGGACAGTACAATGGGGACACCCAGAAGAAACCTGAAAAAGAGAATGGTCACGCAGATTCCCCTCACATTTGCAGCAAACAAGCCAAGAGATTTACTCCGCTTCACAGTATGCTCCTAAATGATTTCACTTACGAAAAACATTTTTTTTATTCAGAAATTTAAATTGGAATTACGTTCCAAAAACTACGCGCAAAAAATACATTGCTGCTTATGCCGTCCCGGAGCGAGATACGTATCATCATAAAACCTTTCCTGCCGTACCCAGTAAAATACAGTCGACCCGAGACGAGAAAAATAGGCCTTTGTGCGCCGCATTGCGGGCCTATGATGCTAGATTCCACACTTATTTTTGTTTTGTTTTGTGTTTTTGGTCTGACTCTTTTTTCACTGCCTATTGTGAGAGTCTATTCCTGCATTGATTCGCAGCTGCTTTTCAAAGACGTAAACGTTCCTCGGCAACTGTTAATTTTCCTAATCCTAACAGATTCCTACCTGTATTAATTGCACACAACTCAGGTAGGTGTTCTATTTCAATGACACACCGTGAAAATTGACATGGAGTTTAAAAGTATTACCATTTCGCAGCACTTAAGCACCATCTTGTTGCAAATGACTGCGGACTATGGACTGGGTATAAAACATGGACTAAGGTATAAAATGCGGGCTACGGACTGCAGACCAGGTATAAAATAAGGACAAGGGTATAAAATGCTTACAAACGCCAAATGAGTGTAACCAGTGTAGAACCAAGCCTATATGCAGAAAATTGTCATTTACCTTACCTTACTGTGCATACAAAACAGCTCAAAGTTTTCACTCAAGGAAAAGCTATTAATCATTCACCAATTAAAAATTTTACCAAAACTCTGCACTCTGTCATTTAGCCGGTGTGAAATAAACATTTTTTATTCAAGCGTTTGACATGGGGCGAATACTGAATACAGCAACTTAATGTTTATCACTCATGCATTTTGAGTTTATTTTTTTAAAAAAAAGCAACAACATGTTGCAGCACAGGATTCACATCATCATGACATTGTTTGACTTGCGTGACTGCTTCCCAAAAGCAACTGATAGCCATGGTTTTTTGAGTAAAATGGCAGTTAAACTTGAAGAGCTCGCTTCTACATGTAAGCTTGTTTATTTTTCTGAATTCTTTTTTGTTTTGGCGTGACAATTTTTTAAGCCATTCAACTGTCTTGTGTTTATTTAATTCAAGACTCAGAACAAAACAAAAATTTGCAAACCTTATAGCTAAGCAGGAATTTGTCCAGTGAGGGGCATTTTGGCACACTACTACAGGGCACACAAACGGCATGACTCATGTAAACCTGGGACCCCGGGGGGGGGGACTCGCATATGAAAGTGACGGGGATGCTCGTCGTCTCGCTTAGGGGTGTAAATTTCGGACTTTTGGTCTCGCTTAGGGTGTTCCGGGAAAAAACGCCCAAAACGCCAATATTTTTAGCCATAATGGTCTCGTTTAGGGTTACACACAAAGAAATATACAAATATAAACTCCATTCTTAGTTTTTTGGTATCTTTTAGGGGTCAAGAAAGGCTTGAGCCACACCCAGATTGGTCTCTTTTAGGGGTTCTTTTAAAAATTTCCGACGAGCATCCCCGTCCGTTTCATATGGGAGTCCCCCCCCCGGGCCTGGGACTTGTTTGTGCCATGGATACTCACTCCCAAAGCTCTGCGGACCGACACACACACCAAAGTGCTTGGTGGCGGGGGGGGGGGGGGGGGAGTGTGGAGGGTAGCATGCCTGGTAGGAAAGGGTAAAGTGAGAGGCTGCAGGGGAAGATAGGGAAGGGGAGTGGAAGAGGAGGGATTGGTACGGTAAAAGGCTAAGGAGTGGGAAGTGGGTAAGTTTAAATCTATGTTTGGTTGTACTGTGCAACCCTTGAATTCTAAGCCAAATCAAGTGGTTAAACATTAACTGCCTAGTTTTAAGCTTCCTCAAGCTTCTTGTTTAATTATAATAATTTAATAATAATTAATAATTATAATTTAATTTTTTACAGCGCTTTTTACATATTCTGATCGGAAGCGCTTCACAGGAATAGTAATTTGTCCATGAATACATGTTGAATTTAATTTTACATTATTGTTAGTTATCCGCAACTGATAACAATTTAACCAATTCCATACCTGCATTCACATCATTTCCAAGATTTTCAATCTGGGAACGGTCCACATACTGGTAATGGGTAGGATGTACAGGTAAAGCCTGCAGTGGCAGATCCAGTCTTGCAGTGGCAGATCCAGGTGGCAGATCTAGGCCCTGTTCATCCAGACCCTGGAAAAAGTGGGGGGGCTGCTCTTGAAGAAAATTTTTCTTGGCACTTTGAGCCTCAGTCTGAGGGGCCCGCCAGGCCCCTCTCCTAGATCTGCCTCTGGCATGTGGTCTATTTATCGCCCTCCGTTCGTCAGCATAAGCTGAAAGGAAAATTTTACTTCCATTTGCATCCATCCATGAAGTGTGACGAATTTAGCAGGGAGTTTTACTTTTACAACGTTAACAGTTTTATCTGGTTACCTGTCACTGAGACCAATGAATCAAGCAATTAAAATCTTGCTCTAAAGCAAATCCTGGAAGATAACTTTTTTTAAACTTGCTAATTTTTCTCCTCTCCATTGCAATAGAGCAGACTTTCATTGAAGTGAGCAAGCAAATCTTGAAAGTCTTGAAACATGGTCGTATGACACTAAACCATTGTCAATTTCGCGACTGCAAACGTTTCATTGGTTGAAAGTGACACATAACAAGACCAAACTGTCAAGGTATTAAAAGTAAAAGTACGCATTAAATCGCCACGCTTCAAGGATGGAAGCAAATGGTAGTGTTATTGCTGTTCAGTTAGTTTGTTTGTTTTCAGCTTGGATTTGTACTTTTGAGTTAAGTGTGGACATCAAGAGTAATAAATTTCATAATCTCGTATAAAATGTGAGGTTAAATGTATTGTCATGTACCACACTGTTTATTGTCTTTACTGCTTTTCAAAACAAAATTATCCACTGAAATGAAATTAAATCACTGAATTTCTTTCATGTATAATACACCCCTAATAATTGAAAAAAAATGAATGAAAGTCATCTGTCATGACTCAACAACTTGAAGGTCACAACTGGATTGTTTGATTTATAACAAAGGTCAAGTTAAATTACTGTTTAATGCTAATCCGTGACCGTAGAGTGAATGAAATAATGTACTTTGAATGTCCTTTGTTTCTATACTCATGTTTTATTCAACTCACAGAGTGAACACAGCCAAAACATCATGACATCTAGTTGATTTATAACTTTAGAAAGGAAATTGATTCCAGTCAATTCCAGTCAACATCCAGCATTTGATTTCAACTTATTGGTGTTAGGGAAAAAGACTCAGCCAAGTTCCAGTGTTCAATTTGCCTTAAAAATTCCTCAAAGTTTCCCACAAAAAATACTTCAACCTCCAATCTGCAATGATGTAGATTGCACATTTAGGTGAAACCCAATCACAAATATTTTGTTTCTTTAAGGAATAACAACATGACAGAATTACATAACACTTCGAAATAGCTGCAATTTATTATTCTAATCCATTAAGTGCCCTTTAGGTCATAGGAGTGCAGTCAAGGACTGTGTATTATTTTTGTGTAGTAAAATATACATGTATGGCCTATAAAAATAGCATACCCTTCCCATTGTTTTCTTTTACGACTATACCCTATTTTGTACTGGCTATTTTGCTACACAAAAATTGTGTGCCCTTCCCTGTTGGGTTTTCTAAATTTTGAAATGGCATTGTACAATATTGGTTTCTTCTTTACGTGTATGTATACTGGACATGTTGCACTGAGGTTAAATCTGTTTCTGACCTAGATTAATCTGCTTCAACTTGAAGATAACACTTTTACAGTGGCATGAAATAACTTGAATTGATAAAAAGGAAGTCCAATAGATTGTTCCTTCAAGTTGAAACAGATTAAACTATGCTGGAAATGGATTTAACCTGAAAACTGATTTCACATGCAACAGACACAGCACAGGCAGCCCAGGAAAAATGAGGGAAACTTTCATATCTGCATCAAATAGTGGTTATACAGCAGAACCCTGGTAACTCGAACTCAGATCAGGTGGGGATCAAGGAAAAATGATGACCGTTTCCCAATAACAAAAGCACTAAAAGTGCAAGCCTTCAGGTCCGGGAACATACTCCCCCGACCAAAAAATAGATTTTGACTCCCTCAAGTGCCATTTCCGGGTATTTTCGGACAGGATGATAACAAATTATTTGTTTTTTGGATGTTAAGACTTGGAAATTTTCTTTAACATAATAAACACTAAAAATATTTATTTGTAATAAAAAGTTTGACCGATTTCCGTAAAACGGTGAAAAAGGGTCTGGATCCGCGCCTGCGGATAACTCAAACACCCCGTTAACTCGAACTAACTTCCATTTCCCTTGGATTTGACCCCACTTTTCAATCATTTTTACACGGTTCACTCGAACTCAAATATTTGAAAACCCCGCTTAAGTACTCGAACTAAATTTCATTTCCCTTGATGAAAATTTGGGTCAAATTTACCCCGATAACTCGAATTCTGGTTCTTGCAACTGGCCGAAAATGCCCATTGATTAGAGTAACGAACAGATCACGTAATGGACAGCCATTTTCTACTCTTATAATAAGAATTAATGATCGTGTTAGAGTTTCTGGTGAGTTAAGTTTAATTTGCACTGTACTGTATAAGGAAGTGCTGAAAAATAAGTAAACTTGGCAAATTTAATATCCAATCGACCCGGATAACTCGAAACCCCACTAACTTGAACTGTTTTTCGTTTCTCTTCAGAGTTCAAGTTACTGGGGTTCTACCGTACTTACAGGCAGTTGCAAGGCTACACAGGGTAATTTTTTTATGGTCCAAACAGCAAAAGAAAAGTTTAAATTTACTAAATAAAGGTTCTTTACCTTTACATCATTGTTCTTCTGGTATGTCCTGGCTGGTTTAAATACCAATAATAATTGCATGGTTCCAGAAAATATTCATACCCTCCCCATGGAGGGTCATTGCAAATTCCAAGGGGGAGGGGAAAAAGAAAAGTACATACAGTGTATGATTTTTAGATGGGAGGTGGGGTTCAAACCAATAAACCCCTTGAGGAGGGGAGTATGGATATTTTCTGAAACAACACATTTTGTTGCTTTTTGTCATTAATTTTTGATGTGTGACAAAAATCCACCTCCAAGTGACATAAGCGACTAAATGGCATTTAATTGTCCACACTCTGCCTAGTTGGGTAAAAAGCATAATCGTTACACACTTCAGACTGCTGATCGCAAACACTTTTTTACAATAAATTAAGTTTCATTTATTTTGAGCCCACAGTTAAAGGAGCCCAAAAGTGTGACCACTTTATAATTTATTCACATTCTTTTGTGTAGATCCAATTAGATGGAGAGGATAGCTTCTAGCAAGCCAACACAAACCGCAAACGATCCTGCATATGAAGAATGGGAAGGCGAAGTTGACTGTTTTTTAATGGCTACCTGTTTTTGCAGCTTTTTCATATAACCTTTTTAGTCTATGGCTTGACCTACCCTAGACTAAATTTGCAAAGTTCTACGAACATTTTTCTATGAGAATTGTGTAAGTAGGCATCCACTTAACAGCTTTTCTACTGTAAATATAAACAGCAATTCTCAGTCATTAGGCTGTAAGCGTTACTAACTTTAAAGGCCAGCATGCATTTATTTATTATTACTTACTTAACTCAGAAATATCATGAGATTATTGTGCATATTTTTTAAGGTCAGTTTTTTGGGTATAAAAAAATTATTTTTTCTGCAGAGACATCAGTCAAGGCTGATTTCTCAGCAGGTTGACTTCTTAAAAGAGGTGATCCAAACTTTTTTGAAATGGCTGAGATAATAGGCTTAATTACCAGCCACTGGTTGGGGAAATGAGCCTGCACTCCTATTGGGGAAAAACAAAGACCTGACTGGAGAAAGCGGTGGAAATTAAGCCTACTGAGACAACACCACAAGTCCACAACATGTTAATTTGTCGCTTGATTTTCTTCTCCAAATTAACAATTTCTGAGAGAATAATTGTCTCCTGAGTAAACTGTTAAGGTATGTGCTGCTGTGAAGGGTGTGGTTTTCAAGCAGTTTTGTCTGGGATAGGGTATAGAAATCAGAGAGTTTTGTTCTAGAATAGGGAAACATTTGCTTGAAAAACAAAAGAAACTTGGAAGAGAAAGAGGCTTTCCTAAACGTAAACAAAATCATCGCAGCAACGTTGTCGACAGATCGTTTTCCATTAAAAACACTAATAGTGATACAGTTCTAAACAAAAGTTGGGCTAGGGCAGGAATTTTCGGTGTCTAGTCTAGTATAGGGTTGCAAAATTAGCTGAACATGGTCTAGTATAGGGTAAGGGTTTCAGAGTCCCAACGGCACACCCCCACCCAAGAATATACAGAGTTCCCCCGGGGGGTACTTTTGAAGACGGATATATTTGGATATATTTTGCTGCCGAGCTAAATGAGCCAAACGAGTCACTAAATCTACACACCGAAGACTTCAGCGCACAATGCAATAAAACGCATTACAACGTCTTCTCATTCTTTACATCCACTGCCAAACCAAACAAGCAACTAAGGGCCATTCCATTTCATATTCACCCCCCCCCCTCCCCCTATCGATGAGATTTTCTGAAGGGTTTTTTTTGAAGTCATTTCGGAGGGGGTAGCCATGTCGGCGCTTTTGATCTTTTGAATATTTTTGAAGGGGTTAGAGAAAAGTTGGCTTTTATTCTGAAGGGAATTCAAAAATTGGATTATTTCTGAAGGGGGGTATTATGCCGGCACTTTGATCTTTTTTTCTAAGGAAGTAAATTTTGACTTACCTCATCAATAGGGGGGGGGGGGGAATATAAAATGGAATGGCCCTAAAGCTACACACTGAAGACACAGCTCATATAATTGACCATAATTTCTCGTTCGTTACATTCACTGCCGAGCCAAACGAGCCACCAGATACACCGTCTTCAAAAGCGGCCTTGCATTCTATAGTTGCTCAACTTTTAAGATGCATGTCGATTTGCTCACGGTGACGCCAGCCGCCATTGAATAATAATCAGTCAATCGGTAAAAAGAAATTTAGATCAATGGAACGTTAGTTTTGTTAAAGAAAAGGTAAAAGCCTACCTTTAGGCTCCGAGGCTTGATACCAACTCATTTCTAGAATCTGGTGTGACGACTATCCCAAAGAGAAAGGAAAATTAAAACGACTGCCAGACAAAACGTCTTGACCTCCTTGATGTATAAGCTGTCACTTATTTCGTGGTGTATTCTGCACGAAGTGTCTCTTTGGACTTATCGTCCCCAGGGCGACAGGGCCCCAGGGGGGTACTCCGGCTTGTAAATGACGGGGATGATCGAATGGAGGCAAAAATCAGGACCCAAAAAAATCCCTTAGTCTTCCGACATTACCCAAAAAAATCCCTGGACCAAAAAATAACACCCAAAAAATCCCTTGTCAAATTACCCCTAAATTGCCAGGAGGGGCAATAATATAACACAAAGAAAATCATAAAAAATTAAACGCTCGTGTTTTTTTATTCATCACACCATAAATACTCCAAGGCCGCGCCAAGGCACTTTAGTTCGTTTCTTAATACCCAAAAAAATCCCCTATTCAAATCAAGTTACCCAAAAAAATCCTTGCCAAATTTTCCAACCCAAAAAAATCCCGGAATCGAAAATTTCAAACCCAAAAAAATCCTTCGATCATCCCCGTCATTTACAAGCCAGAGTACCCCCCCTGGGGACAGGGCCCTTGAAAGAGTAAAACGCCCTGAGGACGGGCTGGAACGACTTATTCTACACTCTGTACCGAAAATAACATTTATAGTTTCAACTCGCACTCCTGAAACCACAGGCCGCCCAGACGTTGTATTCGATTTAAGTGATTATAAGACAATGTATGAGAATACTTTGAAAATTGCTCTAAATAGTACTTAAATGCCTTACCTTATGTTTATCTTGCGTTATTTTGACATTTCTGTGCTTCTGGAGTGGGTTTAAAGCCCTTTAGACAAGTTTTCTTTCCGACGTTGTGCTTCCCTGTCGGAAAGAAAAACTTTAAACTAGGTTTATTAATAAAGCAAATTCCATTCAGACTGGCTCCCCGACAAGCAAAACTTTTCTTCCCATACGCCGATGGTTAAAGAAAATTCACTTTCAAGTCTTGCCTTCTGTTTATTTTATAAAATTTTTGACACCAACATTTGAAAGACATTCGATATAAATTGCTGTTGATTAGTGCATAGGGTGAGGAAAACAATCAATATAAATGGTATATAATAGCAGTACATGGCATTTGATATTAGCCATTTTTAATACCGTAAAATTCCGGCTATAAGTCCCTCCGCTTATAAGCTTAAGCTCCCCGGTTATTGGTCCATCTACCTGGAAACAAAAAAAATCATCCGGTTTTAAACCCCCCGGATATAAGCCCCCCTCTGCTGGATGACAGTACTGAACAGAGCTAAATATTGCTTTTTTATGGCCTTTTAACATAAAAACGTAATTCGACCAACACTGCCGGGACTCGTTTTGAAACGTTTTTTTCATTACGCTTATAAGCCCCCCCCCCCCCCACCAGATATAAGCCCCTCTGTTTATAAGCCCACCCAAAACCCCTTTCGAAGTTGTTTTAGCCCAGGGCTTGTAATCAGAATTTTACGGTATATATTTTAAAAAAATTTATAATGTTCAAAAATGGTCTTTAAGGAACTGGTCAATAAGTGTGTGGGGTTTGTGGGCCGGAGTAGAAAGTGGTGGTGTGTCAAGTAGATTTGGTCTGCACATAGGGGGTGGGTCATCTTAGCGACTTAAAACTGTTATAGTTACAAGAAAATCCCCAGTGTTATTCATCAGTATAAATTGATAAATTTTTTGAGGTGAGCAGTTTTAGATGTAATTCTAGCGATTTCTGAAAGCCCAAATATAAAAATTTCCCGGGGGAACATGCCCCCGGACACCCCTAGAAGGCTTGTGGTCATAGCTTCGGTTTTGGTGCGCTCTCTCAAGCTACCATTTTTCCAATTGCTCCGACCAACCCCCCCCCCCCCCCCCCAGTACTTATTGACCAGTCCGTAAAGGATTAAATCGATGTATAACAACATTTTGGGGGAAATATTTAAACTATATATTTAGTAAATGATCAACACTGAAAACAACATTCGTCAAAAGCATGGTATAAAGTAACAACAGGAGCCATAATTATGGCTCCCGGTAACAATATATGACATCCGGTCTAAAAAGAAAAACTTGTCTAAAAAAATTTGTCTCAAAAAAAATTCGAGCAAAGGGTTACACCCGCCAAAAAATTCCTGTACAAGCAATGGACGTAAAAAAATTCGTGCAAGCCGAAAATCCCCCTCCCTATCACTTTTCTAATCGTCCGTCCAGTTAAGGAGGATTTCCACTGTCGCGTTTTTGTTGACGCACGTTAAGGTACGTAAAAATTGTAAACGTACGTAAAAATGAAATTTTACGCGCGCGATTACGTGCGTCGAATTCACGTTGTCCAATTTCCAATGCCACGTTTTTTTCTCGGTATTTACGTACGTTACACGCACGTATACGCACGTAGCGATCGCGAGTGTTTTTAAAAAAGTTGAACTGAGTTCAACTTTTTCGCGGCTGTCTGCGGTTACGCAGCGATTTACCCAATCATACTTTTGGATTTTGTCACATGCCACCACTTACCATGTGGAAAACCATTTTGTTTTAAATCGCCGTCGATCTACATGGGAAAACAATCAGATGTAGAAGCACTTCTCATCGAGAAAGTCCGAAAATTTCCAGCAATAATCTATAGAACTGACTACAGAACCAAATTACACGAACGAAGTAGTGAAAGAAAACGCCTGGCGTCAGGTCACGTAGGCTTTGAACCGGTAATCCGGGAAGGTCGCCTCAAATCTTTTTTTACTTGATGGTGTCTTTCGGAAGTATTTATAAAATGCCTCTTGGTCATATTCACGCATTTCTTTTACTAGCGTGTGGTACAAAGTGTTTTCATGGCAGCCATGTTGGAAGAGTCTGACAAGATATTTGCATAGAAATGTTAATGATTTTTTCCCAAAGGAAAAACAATTTATTGTTTCACTCCTCCAATATGGCCGCCAATAACACACTCTATTCACCAACTTGATAATTCAGGATAGCGGGCATTTACGTAGATTCAACGCACGTAAAAAAGAAACGCTTTTTATTACTTTTTACGCAACAGTGGAAATTTACCTACGTATCTTTTTTTACGCACGTTTTACGTACGTAAATATTTACGCGTCAGTGAAAATCCACCTCAAAGGCTAACCGGAGTGCTATTCAGGCTTACCGGAGCGCTTGCTAGGTTAACTTGGCTCAGATCCTAGCTCGAATCCTGGCTCGAAGTTTAGGTATCCCCATAATTTTGTACAGATAAGTAATTAAAGTGGTACTAGGACCAAAATTTTACCTTCCCTTTTCTCGTTCAAATTTTCCCATGTAAATGGGCGATTTAAAACACAATGGTTTTCTACATGGTAAGTGGTGGCATGTGTCAAAATCCAAAAGTATGATTGGGTTATAAATCGCTGCGCAACCGCAGACAGCCGCGAAAAAGTTGAACTCAGTTCAACTTTTTTGAAACACTCGCGATCGCTACGTGCGTATACGTGCGTGTAACGTACGTAAATACCAAGAAAAAAACGTGGCATTGGAAATTGGACAACGTAAATTCGACGCACGTAAAATTTCATTTTTACGTACGTTTACAATTTTTACGTACGTTAACGTGCGTCAACAAAAACGCGACAGTGGAAATCCACCTTTAGGCAATCAGAGGTTTCGTGATCGTAACACTGCAAACTGCAAAGGATCCAGACGAGAATTATTCAAAATGTTGGCGTGATTGACGCAAAGTATAAAACACCTCAGTCAATCGTATGATTTTTACTTTTCCTTCCCGCCATCTCGTTTAGCTGTTATCGAAGAAACGAACCTTCCTCCCGTCAGTGTTTACGTTTGCTACAATAGTCGGAGTGAGATAAAAAACGGAAAATGCAAGCTCACCTCCGTACAAATGTTAACATGCTATCAGGTGCACGGTAATAGCAAAGCGTGCAAGGTCTAAAAATAGAATGCAAATGAATATAACCCCCACGAGGCTCAGAAAACACCAGTGTGTTCTAAGAGAAATAGAAGAAATCTAGGCGAAGTTTTCGTGTTATGAACGTGTTTTAGGAACACCGGCTGTTCTGGAAAGTGTTTTAGGAAAGTCGTCCGCCATTTCGGTTTGTTTGTCTGAGTCTTGTCTGAGTCGTGACGTCACTCGCGCGCTTCGCTATTGCAGACAGCAAATAAACTCGCACGAGGCGGTAAATTATGTGAAGTACATACAGAAGGATGCAAAGCTTATTTTCTGCAATATCGTTTTACTGTTTATATAGGTACTGGGGATATTCCCCATGCAATCTCCTGTATACTCCACAGTCTTAACATTTGAAGTTTTTTTTGCTCACCAGCACGTCTTCTGTGCCGATTACTTGTTTTTATTTCTGCCATGCAATGTAGAAGACTACAATGGGACTGTACTTTATTGTGCACTTAAGAGTAGTATGCATAAACATTTTCTGAGGAGTAAACTCAGGATAGAACACTGAAAGCCTGTCTCAGATGCATTATAAGGCTATCCTGATTTTACTTAGAAAATATATATTTATACTTAAGTACAACCAAGGCCATAAGCCATATATTTTTGGTGATTTTTAAAAACAGCATGGGCAATATGGCCTGTGCCAATCACTTATGTTGTGTGCAACAGAGCACTGTTGAAATCCTAGCCACCCAATATTTTAAGTTTTCAAAATATATATTTTTTGCATGCTGTCTTTTGTTCTGGTTTGTTGTTGTTGTTATAATGTTATAATGTCATCTTTACTGGTGTATTAAAAGGAGTTCATTATTTATTGTTAAATTTTATTTTTTTGATGTTATTGCTGATTATTTTAGTTGTTGTTTTATGGTAAAGATTTCATCTTTATTGGTGTATTGAAAGGAGTTTATTACTAGTACTGTATTGTTGTCTGAAATGATCATATTTTTATTTTTATAATGGAGATTGTGCTAGGTCTTATGTTAAGTATGATGTTAGGTCTGAGCTGAAAATGTATTATCCCAATCCAAATCCTATTAAATCTCAAGTGCCTCATATAAAAAATAAGTTTTAAGTCCTGAAATCTATGCACATAATATTCATATTGGTTTCTGACCGATTGATTGTTAGTGACTATGAAGTTCAGATGGGCATTTCCCAAAACAGTTGTATCTTTATTCTAATAAAGGTTGAGTCCTAAGTGCCGAAACCCAAGTGTCGAGTCCTAATAAACCTTTTGAGTCTTGAAAATGATGTACATAATACATATAAATCTGTTGGCTTTGACTTCCGACAGATAAATTAATAATATATCATAGTAGATAGCAGTGTCAGTTCTTGCCTTTTCCTTTTCCATTAAACTGTAATGCCTGGTTCTGTCTTTTGCTTTTCATTTAAAGCTGTAATACTTAGTTCGGATTTTTGCTTTATCTTCCTTAGATTGACCAGACATTTTACCCGGGGGGTACTCCCATATGTGGGCTATATAGGTATATGCCGCGGGATAGGGTATGGTTTTTGAGGTTCTCAGTCCTTAAATAGGGTATCATTTTTGCTCCTTTTGGCAATGTGTTCCCAGTATCCGTGTTCCCTCCTTATCCTTAGATAGGGTACCTAAATTCTATCAGCTAAAATGTTTACACTTCGAAATCCTTGTCATAGTACCACTAGCGCTTTTTTAATGTTCAAAATACCTTGACTTTCCTGGTGAATGCTTCTGGGGTCTCCATTGTCCTGATGCTGGCTACAACAATTCTGTTGGCTTCAGTTGGCTTTCGTGCGATGCAGGTTGAGAAAATGACCGAGTAAGTACACTTATTATTTGTGCAATTAATCAAATAGATGCCGACCCTACCTAACAGTGACAATAGATTCCCAAAGCCTTTAACACGTATTCGTTCAGCCGACAGGCAGGAACGTTTAAATTAAAAAGCGCAAAAAGAAGTACTTCATGGGGGAGGGGCCTCTTGGCTGAAAATTTCATTGCTGTGTACTAGCTGAAAATAGGAAATTGGCGTTGGCACTATATCAAGAATTGATTAGTATGTGAATGCTTGTAATCCTGCAAAGTTTGGTGCTTGTATCAAAAATTGCACAATTCAGGAGTTAAACCGCCGGACTACAAAAATCATCTCCAAGGTCCTCCATTAAATTATAAAAAAAAAAAAAAAAAAAAAAATCTCCAAGGTCCTCCAAAAAAAAGCTTTGTAAAACTATACACGAACATTCTTAGGAATAAATCAACCGTTTAGAACGGCAGAAGGTGATCAATTAACAGAGAATATTACAAGCTAAGTCTGCTTGGAGCGGCTGTTTTTCCAAGTTAGAAACAACCTTACCAGAAATATCTTAGCTGGTGAAAACAAAGGTATAAGAAAATACATCTCTTTATTATATAGACGCAAGTATTTTACTTGAATATAGAGACTGATACAATTCATACGAAACTACATCCGGGACTGACCGTATAAGTGGCCTTCACTAGTGAGGATATCGATGACATCATTTCGCGAAATTGCACGGCTGCCAAGCTTTGCCAAACGCCGGTTTAAAAAGGTGGCGAGTGATAAATCTGAAATAGACAAGTAAAGTTCACTGAAGCCGACTTAAAATCGTTCACTAAGAAGCAATTAGTACAAACATGAAGAAGAAAACTTCACATGACTCAAAACAATTCAAGGAGTTTCTTGCAAAGTAGACCAAAATAAAGATATTTAAGAAATTCCAGCTGCCAAAGTGCAAGACTTTACATAATTTATTTAAAGTTTGTGCTTTCGACACTTCTGTAGTTTTTGTCTATATAATTAAAAGAACATTACACGTTGGCCCAAAGATATTAATTTTATGTTCTCGTGGAAAAAACAATCTCACTCCTTCAATGCGCACTCGAACATAAAATTCATATCTTCTCGCCACCGTGTAATATCCTCTAAATAATGTATTCTACAAACGAATCTCATCCACATTACTAGTACACGGATCGCTACTTACTACTGATATAATGTCATTCAAAAACTGTACAGTATTTACTGACGACTAGAAAATTATATTCATTGTATTGTTTATCAATTCTAACTGATAAACCCCAACGCTGGGGGATTCCTTACCTCTTTACCAAAAAATTATCCTTTTGTAAAAGCTATTGCGCAAATAGATAAATATGTAAAATATATTTTCTGTGAACTTCAATAAGGCTACCCTACTTTAAATATTACCATTTTTGTATAAATAGAGCCTGGTTTTCACTAGCGACGCAAGCACAAGCTCAAGCACAAACGCAAGCGCGCGAACAGGAAAAAAAAATGACCCTTGTGTTTGAGCTTGACACAAGTTATAAGGGTTATTAAAGGAGCTCAGTCACGGACAACTCATTTTGAAAAAACTGGCAAGTTGTTTCAAGTTTGTCGTTCGTAATCCGTCTTAATCTTAACCTGCGTTCACATTTAACCCGAAACATGTTTAGAATAAACATGTTTCAACGGAACATGTTTCACCTAAACATGCTTGTTTTTGCATTGTTCACATTAGGTGTGAGTTTTAAACACGTTTCATGCCTGGTGTGTAATTTATGCGGCTTCACGGTTCTTGCATAAATCTTTACACTTAATTTAACCGTAAAAATATAGCTCGAAATTACAATAAAGTTTCCATTAAATCTTTGTCTTTCTGTCTATTTTCAAGCCCTTCGATGAAGCCGGGTTTTCAAGCGTTTAGCAAGAAGACAGTTTTGTCCGAATTTGCGCTATCAGTCGGTAACAGAATATTTTTATTTTGTGAAGTTTGTTTTTGCATTGCAATGCTGCAATGATGCGCGCTTGTAGCCGCCGTCGTAAACTTTCCTGGCGATATTCTGCCAAATATTCTGCTTTCTTTCCATCACCGATAATTCATATTACACCGCTTTATTACGCCATATTTTAAATAAACATTTTGTCACATAGAAAGCCCAAATTTGTAGCTTTTGGGCACTCGCCTCCTCACCGCATGTCCGCCATTTTTAACTTGTTTAGTCTGATCATGATTGAAACTACCTCGTGAGGTAGTTTCAATCATGATCAGACTAATCATGTTTCAATCATGATTCGCGCAATGCACTGCCTGATGTGAACACTATTCACAACGAAACATGTTTCATTCGTGATGAGACTAATCATGTTTCGGCCTAATGTGAACGCAGCTTTAGTCAGTCAAAACCATCCTTAGTTATTTTCGCGTTTTGTTTACTCCTTTGTTGTTTCCTACATTACACAACTATTATTTTGAGGTTTCCTTGAATTTGGAAGTAACCAGAAAAATGACTTAAAATATCATGAAAATGCTCCTTTAAGATGTTATTTTGCTAGCTTACGAGGATACTCATGCTTGGGTCAGACGCACAAGAGAACGAATCGGCGAACATGAAAGGCAGCTCCGTTCCCAAACGTGAGCCTATTCGCAAGCTATTATTTTGCAAAACTTTTCTCTTATCATGTAAATTGCTAAAGAAAACTCGTTCTAAAAATAAATTTGAAACTTACATGTAATTTGATCATAATAATGTAACTATGACATGTCATTAAGCTGGTTCTTCGAGTTCCTCAATAATCTCTTCCATATTTGGTCTCGTCTCAGGCTCTGTTTGCACACATCTCCGCACGAGGGCTCGAAGCAGGCGGTTTGTAACCATTGCAATTTGTTGATCACGCCTTTCAGGATCTGGCAATTCCCGGATGCACATTTCACAGAGGAGAACACCAAAACTGTACACATCGACCTAAAGACAACAACAGTTTGAAATAAAGTTACAGTACAGTCGAACCTCTTTAATATGGACGCCAAAGGGACACGGAAGAGTGTCTATGTTATAGAGGTGTGCGTATTACAGAGGTAGAGTTCATATAAATTGTTCTCACTTTCGCACCAGGTGAACTGTCAATAATAGGTAGGTTTCCGTATTATAGAGGTGTTCATAAGGAGAGGTTGGACTGTAGATTTCTCACAGTCATCCAGGCGAAGTCCTATATTACTTATTTTGTAAGGGATCTTTTCAAATAACTGTACATGTAACATGTAACAGAGCAAAAAAGGAGCGACTTGGAGCAAGACTTGGAGGTTTTGTGTGAACGAAACTTCGACAGATAACTAACACAAGAGCCTCCATTTCCCCTTCAAAAAAACGTTCTCAACACTTTACCCAATATACAAAAATATAAAGATTCTAGGCTCATCCTATTGTTAAAATTTCCTGTTACCTAATGAAATATCCAATGAAAATCCGACCCGTCCGGCGGTAACTCATTTTTAAGTTATCTCGTGGATCACTCATTACATATACCGCTCTAACCGGACTTACATTGTAAACATGGCAAACTGATGGAATAAACCTTAGAGCGGTTTTCGCATGAGTGCCAAAAGAAATTTGCATTCGCCTTGGTTTGCATTAACACGCTTAATGATTATGATTGGTTTAAAACACTCGCACCACTTTCTCAGCCAATCAGAAGTAAAACCAAAGCCAATCGTGACTGGTTCGCAAACGTTTTCGCACGCTTCGTGCCGGCTACATATATTTACTTGGAGTTTTTTTTGGTCCAATTGGAATATCTGTATCCTTTGTGATTTGCCAGAGTGATTTTTGGTTGTGTTAGTTTTACAAAACTTGATTGAAAACCGCTCTAAAATAAGACATAGCTTACCTTGAATGTTTGATTTGAAGTAAATGCTTCAGGGGCGCTGTAAATCATAGCTCCAGGGGCAACTGTCATGGTCTGTTGCATGAAATTAGCAGTACCATAATCTGACACTTTGCCTCGCCATTGGTCACCTTGTCGCCATAGCAACACATTAGCACTACTGATGTCTCGGTGAATAATGGGTGGTGTCTTGTGATGAAGGTAGCTTAACGCTCGTGCCACATCAAGAGAAATAATGGAGACTTCTGTTGCAGAGAGAGGTCGCTGCTCTAACAATGATCGCAAACTTGATTCCATGAGTTCTGTTACAAACAAAGGACTTCCTTCATCATTTGTTGCTCCAATAAACTGCAGCAAACAAGGATGGCGGCATCTTGAAGCAATGTCCATTTCTCGTTCAAACAAACTTCGGTTGTGAGCAGAAAGAATCAACTCATGGATTTGTTTTACAGCTACAGCACAGCCACAATACTTACCCTCGACAACACTTCCCCAGCCTCCCCTACCAAGGAGTTTAACTGTCAGCTGAATTTGATCACGGGAAATGACCCAGTCAGGGGTCTGTTGGCGTTGTTGTTCAGTAAGTGCTTGCTGAGCTGTGGACAGAGTTATCTCCAGTTCATCCACTTCCTGGTCTTTTGCTCTTAGTTGTCCTTCTAGTGTAGTAACTTGTTGCTGCAAATTACTAGACTCGTCTTCTTTTTGTCTAAGCTGTCCTTGTAAGTTAGTCAACTGTTGTTCCATCTCCCCTAGTTGTCTTTGTAAAGTCTCTCCGTGTTCATCTCTCTCTCTCAGCTGTTGTTCTATCTCCCTTAACTGTCTTTGTGAGTTTTCTTCTTCTTGCTCCTTCTCCCTCAGCTGCCTATACAAGGTCGTCTCTTGTAACTCTTTGTCTTGCAACTGTCCTTGTAAGTTTGTCAACTGTTGTTCCATCTCCCTCAACTGTCTTTGCGAGTTTTCTTCTTCTTGGCTTTTTCCCCTCAGCTGCTCGCGTAAGCTGGCTTCTTGTAACTCTTTTTCCCACAAACGTCTTTGGGAATCTGTCAACTGCTGTTCCCTTTCCCTCGATACTCTTTCCGAGTTTCCCAACTCAAGATCTTTCTCTCTGAGTTGTTGTTCCCTTCTTGCCAACTGCTGTTGCACCTCTCTTAATTGTCTTTGTGAGTTTTCTTCTTGTTGCTCCTTTTCCCTCAGCTGCCTAAACAGGTTTGCCTCTTGAAACTCTTTAACTCTCAACTGTTCTTGACAATGTGCCACTTGCTGCTCCATCTCTCTTACTTGTCTTTGTGACATTTCTTGTTGATGGACTTTTTCCCGTAGCTGTTCATGCAAGCCGGCCTCTTGCAATTCTTTTTCACGCAATTGTCCTTGGAAATGTGTCAGCTGTTGACTCATCTGCCTCAATTGTCTCTGTGAGTTTTCTTCTTGTTGATTCTTCTCATCAAGCTGCCAATGCAGCCTGACCCCTTGTAAATCTTTACCTCGCAATTGTCCTCGAAAAGTCTTTAACTGTGACTCCCTCTCCTCCAGTTGTGTTCGTAAATTTTCGTTTAGCGCAACTTGTTCTCTCAGCTGTTCGTGTAAAATGGCTTCTCCGGAATGGTACAGTGCTGCAGAAAGGTGACCAAAAAAGAGGTTTTGCTGTGTTTAAAACAAGTTTCATCCCTCGGTAAAGTCTGCGTTCGAGCTTAGTGGCCCACCAGGCCGGAGCTTATCCCGTTTTCCGTAGCATGAAGCAACCAGGAGTATTTCTACTCCCCCCTGGATGGGATGCTAGTTCATCGCAGGGTTACCCCAGCAGTAAATTCGCCGGTACCCATTTATACACCTGGGTGGAGAGAGGCGCTATAAGAGTAAAGTGCCTTGCCCAAGAACACAACACAATGACCCCGAAGAGGGCTCAAACACGGACCGCTCGATCCGGAGTCGAACGCGCTTACCGTTAGGTCACCGCGCCAGCCATACGTTTCATCCCTGTATAGCTACAATTTTCAAAAATGGCATGCATGAAGATCGCGAGGTGCAGTTTACACACTCTAGAAATGGTTTGGTTTGTTTATTTGGAGAATTTTAAATAGGCTTAATTTTGGCACCATGCCAACAGTGTTTTTGCAAAAAATAGCCTATGGAAATTCCTTTAAACTTTCTCTAGGTTTCTATCGCTCCAGCGCTTAAAATGTCTGAATGGTCAATAGGTTCTTAAAGAGTTACGTTGTCAGTACACTACAATTTGGACGTCTGAGTTTGAAAAAATATGTTTCACAAAAATGTTTTTAACTTTACCATTTGACACTTGGGATGAATTGAGTCCAGCCGGTTCTGGGATTGCAAACCGAACTTGAAAAAGTTCAAACATGGTCTCAGTGAGAACTCTCGCCTGTCAAGCAATTTAAAACAAATTAAACGGTGTTACACACACTGTCACACACTGTAACATTGATACGTGTGAGAAGTTGGCTAATGTTTCGTACACTGTGCTAGGTACGTTTGAGCTTACGCCATGGCTTCATTGTATTGTGTGTTTGATTAAACCAATAAAAAGTATTTCACTGAGCCACTTGGATTTCGGTACTATTCACCATTTTGTTTTTTACTTACAGGTTTTTCTGACTTTACAGCAAATAGCTTGTATCCATGGCGAGGTTGACTGAAAACCCACGCAAATATATTCTTGTCCTCTGGGTCAGGAGTTACGTATGATATTTTGTTGAGTGGATGATCATGATCTACTTCCTGCAAAAATGTACGAAAAAACATGGTTTGAAACGCATCTTATTGGAACTGTTCTATTCTGTCTTATCCTTTTGGACTGCCAAGCAAGCCAGGAATCAGGAACACCGGCCAGAGAACACATGAAAGTTTTGGTTAATATATAAGGAGCAGGATTATGGTAAGTCATAAGTGGTTTGGTGTTTGTGTTGAGTTGTCAGTGGTGGTTAAGGGTCACTGTTCTGGGCTGATTCAGAGAACTCTTACGATGTATTATTTAGGCAGTTTAGGCTCACTTATTCCAGGGTTTGTGTGTGCTTTTATGTCCATTTATTGTGGTTTTATAACTGCTATGAAACCTGACACTTTAAGGTCTATCTCTCTTTGTTTTAGTTCATGAATATGTGTTTATTCCCAGTGGCGGATCCATACCTTGAACTAAGGAGGGTCCCGAGACACTACTGCACTAAATCCGCCACTGAATCCTATCCTATTTCCCCATTTGGGGAAAAGGAAGACATTGCGAATGCCATGATATATTTACTTACAATACCAATACATGTGTGGTGAGAATAAAATAAAGAAAGTTATCAAATCATTAACAAGTTGATGTTTTCTTGCTGGATTGAAAAACAACTCTGCCAACTGTATGGCAAACAGTTTTGTATATCTTGGAAGGAGAGATGATATTTCTAGCTGGTTTATAGGTACACTCACCTGAGTTTTTTCGTCCACTATCCTGATACCATTTAATGTGACATACATCACAATCCTCTGCTTATGTTCACCATTATCTTTATTTAATTTTGCCAGTAACTGGATGCAAAACATGTCGAGAAAAAATAAAAAATACCTTTGAGTTCTAATACAAACAACAGATACGTTTGGTACAGGTCGCTGTATTTGTACTTCCATTGTTTCTCATAACAAGTCAAGTTACGTTACAAAATGCAAAAGCAGTCAGAAAAAAGTTCCCAAAGTACCGATAATAGTTTAACGTCTCTTAGAACGATTTTCACTTGAATGTACAAAGAAGTTCGCGTTTGTTCTGGCTCTCCATTACTACTCCTAGTGATTGCTTTGAAAAACGCGCAAGTGCCTCGGTTCAGTGCCTCAAAGCGGCTACGGCCCTGCATCTTCTCAACCAATCAGAACAAAACCGAAACCAACTGTGACTCTCTCGCGCACGTTTTCTCGCGCTTCCTGCTGGCTACATGTATTTCGTCAAGCTTTAATTGGTTTACGTACTGTATTGTCTGTGTTCATTGTAATTGGTCAGGGAGATTACTTTGGCTTTGGGTTTACAACACTCAGTCGAAAATCGCTCAATCAGTTTGTTAAACATAATTCATGGCGTGGTGAACTGTACAACTGAAACCGACCTTTAATGTCTTGATTGCATCGACGCACATGCCATCGCCTTCCGCACTACCGACATCTATAGCACCTACAAGCTATAAATAGAGAAAAAAGAGGGTTGTTCAATAAGCACCATCTGACTTGGGTCGTCCGACGTCCAAGACGCGTGTCGACTCGGATAAGAAACGATCCGACTCAGTTACTTTATATTGGACGTGTGTGAGGCGAGAAACTCGTTTGATATGAATCCGGCGAAGAAGGAGTTTTTTCAGTCTTAAATTTTTCTGGGATAGAATGAGCTAAAATGGTTACTCTTTTGAAAGAATTTCGTCTAATTTAAGACGAGAACTTCGTCTTTCCCTCTTCTTTTATGAATTCCATAAGTATGTGCTCAACGTCTAATTTTGTACTTCAGTTGTTGGCTCGCAAAATCGTACAAAAATTTTGCTTTTCTCCACAACCTCGAGTTTTGCCGTTGTTAAGTTTCGCCGCGGTTTTTAAGGGCTTCCTCATGACGTGCAAGTCCAAGGTTCAAGCAAGTGTCGCTCTAGTTAAAGAGTTTTAAAGGGAGGTGTCACGTCAAAGGTTATCGTCCAATAAAAAACTATATTTCAGTTGGAGGAATGACAATACTCATTGTTTCGCCTTTGATCTTTCGGCTCGTAACGCAATCTTTCCTTCCTTCAATGGGGAGGAATGATTTGTGACGAGCTGAAAGATCGTCTGCGTAGGAGGCCACCCGTCACCCTTGTGTTGTGAAATAACAAATATCTGGCTCATTTTTATTCAGTAACAAACTAATGGCTAATGAGTACTCGATTTAGGTGACCTGGCGGAGAACAACGGAGAAAGAATTGGTGGAGCGTGGCCTCACGCTCGAAACGGCAAGACAGCGGGCAGAAGACCGGCAGTAGTGGAGTACCCTTACGGAAGCCCCATGAGCCACCAGGCACTCTGGTTCCTGAAGAATAATAAGAAGGGGGGACTCGATTTCATGTTCCTTGTGAGATACATGCAAATCAAATATAATTAAATACGAGACAGAAGAAGGTCCAGACCTTGCACTTGAACTTTACGCCATCTCCTCGGAAGCGGTCAGCATTAAAAGGAACTTCCTCTCCTAGACATCATAAAGAAACTGTAAAACTAACATATAATGTCAATAATCAAGGATTATTGTATTACTGAAGTGCCTCTTACGCCTTTTAAAAATTCGGGGGGAATACTTCCCTACATTCACGATAATTGAGTGTCGCAAAAAATAAAAAAAAAAATCAATACCCCTTTGAGCCCCAGACTCAAAGGAATGAGACCCTATTCAAGGGTAAAACAATAACTCACCGCCAGGTCGTTTCTATTCCCTTTCTGCAGCATAAAAGTCTATCTGGTAGTTCAGTTTTTAGCAGATCGTATCTTTTTCGTCTAGCTTGACACCCTTTCTAAGGACGATTACACCGGCATCATAATGCCAAAAGGGACAAAAAGATACCCCGATTATGTCCTGAAAAGCTCAAAAAACGTCTCCCTTCCCGAGGCACATATCTATATAGCACACATATAGGAGTACCCCCAACCCTCTGGCCCTTAATTGCGTTCATTTGATTGTTTCTTGTATGTCTAAATTCAGCCCTTTTCAACTCGTGAATTACGAAGACTCCCTCTACGAAGCACAAAGCTTGCTTGCTTACTTCTTCAGTCAGTCATTGTTTTTGAATGTGATTTTGCTTCCCACGACAGTGGCCCATGGGGTGACAGTAACCAACGGCTAACATTTGGTGAAAAAAAAAAACGCCATCACCACGAAAGGAAAATTTTCGCGTGGCAACAAAATAACTCATCAAGTAACCGCGAACCTTAGCTTGTTTCAGGCCTCCGGTAGTTGGGGAGCAGCGCGATAAACGGGATAAGCGCGAAAAACGCGCTGCTTCCCAACAAACCGCACGCCTGGAACAGGCCACGCGAGCCTCGATTAATTAAAATTAGGCGCTTGACAAGCGGTATGATTGAAAGTCAGGGATTGGCTGAAGCTCGGTGGCCCTAAAATTTTGGTCGTGGAGCCTGGAGCCCCTTCGTTTTGCTGCTTGGAGCCGTAATATTAATAAGTGGAGCTTTGAAACGTTTGTCACAAAGCCTGTAGCACTGTTGTTTGAGGGTTCTGGAACCTGAAACTCTGCTCGTTTGTGCCCGAAGCCTTAGAGCCCTAAACCTTCTCGGGACCAAAAAAATCCGTTTAGAAAAGCAAGGCCAAGGTCCTGAAAAACATCTTCGGAAATTTGCGTCGAGAAGAGTTAACAGGAAGATTCGATTCGTTTCGCAAGAACAGGCTTGCGTTCTCCTTCGTTGAACGCAATTAGTAGGCAAAGCGTATCGCGTATGATTGGAATCCACTCAACAGAATAATTCAATAAGTGATGGGGAAGGGACGGAAGTGTCTTAAAAACGCACTATTAGAGACTACTTATTCTGTTACGGTTTATACTTCATCACATAAAGAATAACGAGCTAATCAAAGCTAAAATCAAGCAAGGAAAGACGACGTACCTCTTGCCGACTTTGCCTCTTTCTTGTTCTTGCCTTTTGGAAGCTTTTCTCGGAAGGACATGATTACAAAACTGTTCCATATATATATTACCGGTACACTCCTAAGTCGGCAGAAATTAGTCACTTGGCCGGCGACTTTCAATGACACACGTTTGTTTAAAAAGCCTTCAACGAAATAACAGATGGAAATCGACATAAACTGCCATCAACAACTGATTAACCGTGTTCGGCCATTTTCTCGCTGATGCATACAAACAATGTCACACAATGCATTATTACTCAGTGGCAAGGCGCTTCATGCATGAATAAGCGACTTCAAATGTGTTTATCAAAAAGTTTACAATAGTCACCTTCGCAGCCGTTATTTGCATGGGATATCACGTGACATTTCTCCCTGCGTTGCCTGATGAGCCAAGTAACGGCTGTTCACAGCGTGTAGCGGACAAACGCCACTTCCCGTTTTAGTTGCCTCAAAGTTTATGAGTTTGAAGCGAAACGTGTAAAGAGTTTGCGAGAAAACGTTATTAAAGAGCAGTGACAGACTAAACTACGAGCTGATAAACTATAGGTGGATTAATTATCTTAATTATCTTATCTTAAATTATCTTATCTTATCTTTATGAATCGACCGGTCGGTAGGTCTGTTCGAGATATTTCTGAAGGTCTATTTAAATACCCCAATGACAGTTTCCCCACCTTTTTGTATACTCAACTCGCAAAATTCGTACTTAAACCTGAAAAAGGTACTCCCCGTATAGTCCACAAAAGGGAGAAGTCCCCCGCCAGGGCCCGAAGAAAAATACGAGAACTGATGGAAGGCGGTTAGCAGCATTTATTCGTGCTTTTCCTTTCTGTTTTAAGCATTCTTTCATTTAAACACAAAAATGCTTCTTACAATACGATTTCTTACACTTCCTACTGTACAATACGATTGCTGAGACTACAATAGGACAATTACAAAACCTTTTCTGCTTTACAAGCTTACACAAAATACACGGTCAGGTTGGTGGCTTAAATGATAGTGGAATACACATATGAAACAAATTTTCACATTAAACTTCACTACATTATAAAATCTATCCTTTGAATTCCTTTGTATGAAATCAACTCTACCCAGCGTGACGGAAACTTTCTTCGACGATATATGGGTTTCACCAATTTCACTGTCCCTGATCAGATTTGGTCGACTTTATAGATGTAATGCCTGCAAGTCTAACTAACACAGCAAGCCGCCTGTCACTTAAATGAAATCTACAACTGGAATCTACAAGAGAATTTCCGAAAATCTGTATAGGTTAGCTGAATGATATTGGAGGGGCGCGAAAAGGCTGGCGGGAACCTTGGAGTAAATATTTTGCAATTGGAATAGCGCAGAAGGGCCGGAACCACTTAGGAGGTGGTGGGAGCTGGGAGTAAAAGGTAAGAAAGCGGGCAGTTCAGACGCCCCGTCCCCCTCCGAACAATGTTTATTTCTTAACTGGCCACCAACCTGACACACTAAGCTCTAAACCTAAGAAAGGTTCAGTTAGAGCAGTTTTCAATCGAGTGCCGTAAAACCAAAAGCAAATTAATTACTCGGGCCAATCACAAAGGACACAGATAATCTAGTGAGCCAATAAAAACTCGAAGCAAATACGTCACAAGCACGAAGCACAGGAAAACGTGCATGAGCGAATCATGATTGGTTTTGGTTTTAGCCTTGTTCTGATTGGCTAAGAAAGGAGCGCGAGATTTTTAAACCAATCACTAAGCGTAGTAATGCAAAACCAAAGCAAGCGCAAATTACTTTTGACACTCAAGTGAAAACCGCTCTATATTTGTATCAATACAAAGGACTCGATAAGCTATTCTATCTACACTCAAGCTTACGTAGTAATTTAGAGCAAGAGAGTATAGTTTAGAGCAAGATAGTTGTTAGGATCCACGCAACGCGCGTTCACATCTGCGGAAGTACTGGGTACCATGTCTAAAAATAACTTAAGAGGGATTACCTTTGGAATAAGGCCTATATGGGGGATAGACTCTCTTATCTTTATACTCTCATGTTTAGAGTCTATTTCACATGACTGTAGTTTCTAAAATAACTGTTGTGTTGCGTCGGCGGCGAAATAGAAAAATCTTTGCTCAGTTATCAGCATGAAGTTGATAAGGAAGAATTTGAAAGAATTTGAAAAGGTGACGCCTTTCGATCGAGCAAAATAAAAGTAAAAGCACTCTTTATAAGGTAATCTTGGCAGTCATTAGTTTGGTATTTTTGGACATCACGTAACTCTTTCTTCTGAGCGTTGCGTGACAAACCAAGTGATGGGCTAGCTGTTGGCCAATTAGAAATTGAAGCGAAACAAATAACAGAAACGGGTCCTGCAGTGCTTGTAGGCACGTTCAGTGTCACATACGAACCTAGTAAATAGCCCTACTCATTATGAGTCTTTCTGTAGCCCTGCCCAGTGTTTTGGAAGGTCTTGGGTTCGATTCCCGCCTATGCATATCGCACAACAGATCGCATATCGCAGATCTGAATGCAGGATATTTGTTGTGTACGGTTGACGGATAAAACTGACTGTCTGACCATATATGGGTATCGTGATAACTTTTTGAATAATAAAGGCAAATAAATCGCCTTAGCGACTTTTACGAATATCAACTTCCAGTTTATAATCAGCTTTAAGTGTTTCATTTGCCCGCCGACGCCAACTGTAATAATTACAGTCCGTAATCTCGACGAAAACGTTTCGCTTAGTGTCTTACACGAAATCACTAGCATACAAATTATAAAAGTACAAGAAAAATATACCTCTAAACTTTCTAAAAAATCTCATCCAAAAATACAGTACCTTTTTAACACGATGCCGTATAGACTTTCTCAAAGTCCTTTTAATTTTTTTCTCTCTGGTTGGTTGGGCCTCGCTCGAGACTGCGTCGCTAGCTCGGTCGCTTCGCGACCGTGCTCGCTATCGATCGCTTCAGGTTCTCATCTATTATTAAATACGAGGTCGACTTGGAGCAAGTCTAGATGCCGTACGAAGCTGTACGGTATAATTAAGATTTAGGAATACAAATATATGTTTATATAAAACTGTTTACTTCTAAAACATTAAATGCTGGAAGAACCTGTACTCTAAGCCCAAAGTCTTCCATCACTGAAATTTACTGTAACTTACTATTATTTACTAGTGATGCTTTGTAAATTTTTAAAATTTCGCTAGTCTTTCAACAACAGGCTATACAAAAAGAAGAGTACTGGGATATACCTCTTTTAGAAGGTTCGTGAATACGGCCCTTGGATCATACACAAGAGCAATTTATCCTTGATGAAAAAAAGGAAATAGGCCTGAATAATAGATTAGGCTATTATTTAAAAAGGTAGAGTATTAAATAATTAATAGTTTTTTGTCGTAGCTATTTAACAGGAATTGAACTCAAAGTCGTGTGATTTCCTTTATAACCTCGCATTCTATCATTTTCAATCCTTGAAATTGTTTCAAACAATGAGTTGCTTTCATAAAAAAAAACTTACTTAAATTCAGTCCGTAGTCGTTTGGTAAATCGTTACCATCAAGAAACTACAGATAGCAAATCTTACCAAAAAAGATACCTTGGAAACGATAATCAAACTTCTTACATGCCACGTGAGAAAATATCATAGCTATGACCTTTTATTCAACTCCTCCAGTTCCTCAATAATTTCTTCCATACTTGGTCTGTCCTCAGGGTCTGATTGCACGCATAGCTGTATGAGGGCTTGAAGCTTCTGGTCTTCCACCATTGCAATCTGTTTAATACGCCTCTCAGGATCTGGGCTTTCCCGGATGCACATTTCACAGAGAAGAACACCAAAGCTGTAGACATCAATCTACAAAAACAAAACCAACTGATCAACAGTGATGACAACAAAAACGTCACTAAAGAAAATGTTCCCTAAAAGTAGAACAATGCCTCTGCTACAATTCTTAGCATTCCTCTGACCTCCTTTAAACAAACAAACAAAATAAAAGTAAAAAAAAAAATAATAACTGCGAAAGCACAATTACTGCACTTCTGCAAATCTCGCCAGTTTCTGGCAGTTTTAGTTAAGTTGATCTCGGTGCTACCATAAACGTACCCAGCTAGTGGCACGATGCAAGGCTTAAACCCTGGAGCTCCAGATTACAAGAAGAGCTCCCTAAACCACTTGACCACGCTGCTACCATGAACAAAAACGCGACGTGACCAAATTCTCGAACTTATGGAGAACGTCAATGCCATATACGATCGTAAAATTTGGACTCAAACGTTGTGTCCTTGGGTTTTAACTTTGTGACTTTGTAAACGCTCTTTGGGACGTACGTGAGCTGATTCCTTCATGGAGGATGAACGTGATAACTAAATTGTAACGGCTGCATATTCACAAAAGAAAAGAAGAGGAGAGGAGAGGAGAGGAGAGGAGAGGAGAGGAGAGGAGAGGAGAGGAGAGGAGAGGAGAGGAGAGGAGAGGAGAGGAGAGGAGAGGAGAGGAGAGGAGAGGAGAGGAGAGGAGAGGAGAGGAGAGGAGAGGAAACAACCATAACATCCAATGCGCATTTCCGAGAATAAGCGAACAGGTTAATAAGTCAAGTCAGATCGGGCTAGATCGAATTGCAATCGTAGAATATTGAAAATACGCTTCTGTTTACTTGTTCGATACTGTGGCGATAAAGGGCCTTTTGCTCTGCTCCTGGGGTTTCTGAGGAGAGATACCCAGGAAAAACAGTACTCTTAAGCAAATCCCATTCGTGCTTCTTATTTTAATTGGAAGGGCGAAGCGCTAATAAGCCCGCGCACGCAGGGAGAGTGAGGCGACTTAGAGGGTTAAGACGTATCTTTCCGGTCTTTTCCTCTCGCTTCAGATCCTTTTCACAACCGCGTTTTGCCAAACTAACTAGCACTAAAATACAGAATGTTTTGCAGTCTGGCAAAAAGTAGAAAATCACTGACATCAAGAAAAAAGATGCACTGAACATGTAGCCTAGGAGCAGCCCGCCTCTGGGGATACCATCCCCCAGATTTTGCACGGCTATTTTTCCACAAGCGCTTTTTTTTCACTTCACGCTCGACGAACTGGGGAAAAAAGGACTGTTCCTAGGCTACATGTACATTTAAAGGTTACCGCTAAAGGAGAATGAGCAGATTTCTAATCAACGAAATGAAATGTTAATTAGTGCACACTGAGACTCAAGGCATAAAATTCATCTTTCTCATTTATGCATGTAAACAGAAGGAAGCCCATTTAAATACATTTTTTATGACTAACCTTAACTGTTTGCCTTGGGGTGGATGCTTCAGGCGCACTGTAAATCATAGCTCCAGGATCTTTGGTCATGGCATCTTGCAGAAACCTGGCAGTGCCATAATCTGACACCTTGCCTCTCCATTGGTCATCACGTCGGTATAGCAACACATTAGCACTGCTGACGTCACGGTGAAGGATGGGAGTAGGCTTCTTTTGGTGAAGGTAGGTTAATGCTCGAGCCACGTCCAACGAAATAATGTAGACTTCTGCTGGGGAGAGCGGTTGCTGCTCTAACAATGCTCGCAAACTTGATTCCATGAGCTCAGTTACAAACAGGGGATTTTTTTCATCGTTTGTTGCTCCAATGAACTGCAACAAGCAAGGATGGCGGCATCTTGAAGCAATGTCCATTTCTCTTTCAAACTTGCTCCGGTTCAAAGGAGAAATAGCCCACTTCTTGAATAACTTTTTCACAGCTACAGTACAGCCACAATACTTGCCCTCCTTGACATACCCCCAGCCTCCGCTACCAAGTCGTTTATCCGTCATTACAATTTCCTCACGAGGAATTATCCAGTCATGTGTCTCTTGGGATTCATATTTCTTTAGCTTTTCCTTCACTTCGGAAAGAGATTTATTTAGTTTAACCATATCTTGTTCTCGGTCCCTCCGCTGTCTTTCTAGGTTATCAACTTGTTGCTGAGTAGATATTAATCGTGCCTGTAAAGTCTTTTCGTGTCTATCTCTTTCTTTCAACTGTTGTTCCATCTCCCTCAACTGTCTTCGTAAGTTTTCTTCTTGTTGCTCCTTCTCCCTCAGCTGCTCATAAAATTGAGAGGATAAATTGAAATCTTTGACATCATAGTTACAACTGAGAAAGAAGATTCACCCAACGTGCTCTAATAGATAAAGAAAATATCTCTTCCATGTAGCAGTTGAATCATTTTAAAAATACTCTCTGTAGCCATCCTAACCTCAAAGATCTAATCATGCAATCAACATCTATCATTTTTAAACCGCCCCTCTCATAATCGTTTATTACAGACACACGAGTTACTTTATCTACACCTTTCCACAGAAACTTGAAAAGCAATCGATTCAGTTCACTTACTACTTCTGTTGGTGTTGGTAATATCGAGCAAACATAAACAAACTTCGAGATCAAGAAGGATTTGATTATTGTTACTTTTCCATAAAGAGATAGGCCTCTCGAGGACCAGATATTAATAAGCTTTTTGATACTGTCAAGCCTTTCAATAAAATTCTTCTCCTTTAGAAGTTTCGGATCGTATTTGAAATAAACTCCTAAAGCTTTGATCGGGGTTTTAGGCCACTTAATGCCGAATGGTTCTTCTATTTTTCCTCTAAATGAACCGACCCACATACCTTCCGTTTTTGAGGAATTGGTATTGAGGCCAGAAATATTTTGAAAAATCTCCATCAGTTTAAAGAGTGATTTTGCTGAATCGACAACGGCGAATGTTGCAGTTATATCATCGGCATATTACAGGACTTTTGTTTCCTCTTGTCCAATAACAAAATCTTTGATATCAGGATTCTGTCGAATGGCGATTGCCAGCGTTTCTACCGCAATTACAAAAAGGTATGGAGATAAAGGATCTCCCTGTCGAACGCCACGTTCAAGTGGGAAGAAGTTTGATGTTGAGCCGTTGTTTATGATACAGCTTTTTATGTCTTTGTAAAAAACTCTAACCCAGCGAATGAAGTCTGGACCGAAATTGAATTCTTCGAGACATTTTAAGAGAAATTCCCATTCAACACTATCAAAAGACTTCTGAAAATCGATAAAAACCATTAAACCGGGAATATTTTCCTTTGCAGTGAAATCCATACTATCGTAGATAGATCGTATTGTTTCGCCTATAAAACGATCTTTTACATATCCAGTCTGATTTTGATGAATTATATCAGGTAGAACATTTTTTATCCTCCATGCAATTGCTTCAGTCATAATTTTTGTATCTACATTTACAAGAGAGATAGGGCGCCAATTTTCTAGAAGCGAACGATCTTTCCCTTTTTTTTCAATAAGAGTGATGACAGCTTGTTTTTGAGAGTTAGACATCTCACCTTTTTCAAAACATTCATTGACACATCTAATAAAGCTATCCTTAAGTACCGCCCAGAAGGTTTCATAGAATTCAATGGGAATACCATCATTCCCAGGGGTTTTATTAAGATCAAAGCTGTTTAGAAGACGAAAACATTCCTCTGATGAAATGGACCCTTCGCATTGCTTTTGCTGTTCTTCAGATAATTTTGGAATAGTTAGATCGTTTAAGAACGCAGAGATTTTTTGTGTAATTTCTGGATCAATGTTTTTACTCTTATAGAGGTCTCGATAAAAGCGTTCCCGCTCCTTTAATATACAAAACGGATCTGTCTTAATTACGCCACTAATAAAAAGTTTTCGTATATGTTTCTTTACGTGATTTCTTTTCTCCAGATTTAGAAAATATTTGGTGCTTTTTTCCCCGTATTCATGCCAGCGCGCACGCGCTCGTATAATGATTCCTTTGGTTTTTTCTTCGTAGAAGGTTTCCAATTTTTCCTGAACAGCCATATCGTGATGCGTTTAATTCACTTGGTGTCGTTTCAAGTTCTTCCTTTGCCTTACTTAATTCTTCTTGAAGAGTTTTTTCTTTCTCATTCCTTTCCTTTGATTTTCTCTTGGAGAAATTTATTGCGTGAGCCCTTATATTGTATTTAATCCAATCCCAGACACTCCGATGGTCTGAAAGTTCCTTTCTTCCCTCTGCGGCCCATTCTGGCAGCAGTTCTGTTGCACTGTTTACATACGCATCATCCGCTAACAACGAGCAGTTTAATTTCCAATATCCAGGACCCTTTAGCCCATTTTCTAGCTTTCCAATTTCTAGCGAAATTGTGTCATGGTCTGTCCTAATGGCAGGAATTATCTCAGTCGATCTCACCATGTCAAATAAATTGTTAGATATCAGATAATAATCAAGTCGACAAAATATTCTTGGAGATTTTTGACTCCAAGTGAAACTCTTTGTATCTGGGTTTTTGATTCGCCATAAACTTTGTAAGCATTCGATACAATTAGTAACTGATTTTCTTTGGAGCAGCACGCCCCCTTTTTTGTCAAGTTCAGGATTTAATGGACAGTTGAAATCCCCTCCTATGATGATATTTTCTTCTGATTCTAGGTTTTTTTTTTGTAAGATTGCAAATAGATTTTTGAAGAAGATTATAAGATCTTTGTCTTTGTTTGGAGCGTATATGTTAATTAACACATACGTTCTATCTTTGATGACAGCTTTTACAATGATATAGCGCCCCATAGGGTCAAGAATCTGCTGATGAATAGAACAATCAAATCCAGCTTTAATCAAGATTGCAACTCCACGTGCGTTAGAGCCTCCGTGGGATGTTATGATAGATTGATATAATAGATTGTCTCGAACTTTGACAACCAGAGCGGTTTGCGGAATCGGTCTGCGGTCGTCTTCAGAAACACCAATTATGACGTCACAAACTCGTTTCATTCCCTCCTTTTTCAGTGCACGGTCATTCAAGAAACGTTTTTGTGAAGCCTTCGGAAATCTTCTTATTTTTGTGCTGTAATTCACGCTTTAAGGCTCGGAAAGCAAAATTTTTCTTTAATTTTACTACAAAATGGATAGTTTTAGTTGGTTAAAATGGCATTTTAAGATTTTGGTTCATTTGACCTTTAACGTGGATACAAAAATAATGACTAAGGCAATCGCACGGAGGATATACACAGGCACGCTAAGCGTGCAAGAGTTATTTTTAGGTGATGACAAATCGCCTTATGCTGTGGCCCTAGTTTTGGTGTGAGAATTACCCTCGTCCCCAGGTTCTTCTCGGCGACGAATGTTCGAGGTTGAGGATTGGTAACTAAACACATGCGACACGTTTATCTGCATTCTCGTCCCCATAGCCCTTTCGAAACGAAAGGGCTATGGGGACGAGAATGGTCAAGTTTAGGACAAGAAATCCCCGCGAAAAACACAAAGCAAAATACTCCTTGAAAGTTAGAAAGGACTTATACAAAATATAAGCGAAAGGGTCAAGTTCTATCAGATTCAGTATACAAACTTCTTCTGTAATTTTTTCTGTTTTAAACAATTACGAGACCGCGTTTGACCTCGGTCGTTCAAGAGATTTATCTTATATCATATATCAGGCTTATACGAGATGTCACGCAAGGAGATAACACAACTTTTGTTTCGATTTTGATGAACAGTCATTCAATACAGAAGTTGTCATGTTATTTAGTGTACGTTATTTTTTTAACAAATTTTCTGAAAATATTAAAGATATTTATTTAAATGTCATCGCCTCTGCATGCCGTTTATTTTAATTGATGGGGTGGCTTGGGGTGAGACTAGGTGATAGTCCTATTGGGATAGTTTATTTCATGGGTTGAGCTGTTTGTGTATGGTGGCTCACTGACTACATAGCCTCTTGCGACGACTAAGAGGCTTTTTTTTGAAAAAAAAACTGCTTGCAAACAAAACAATTTTTACGAGCACTTTGTTACGTCAGAACTGTCTCGTTCAATAGTAAATTTTCATCATTTTAAAAAACAAGAACTAATTTAGTTCTCAAAATGTCACGAAATGGGACATTTTTATTCTGTTTATAGCGCTTATTTTGTTGCTAGCTTTTTTACAACCGTAACTAGACTTGCTACAGGTTGACTCTTGTCTTAAGCGACGAAATCGCAATAACGAGCGACGAAACGGGCTTTGAGAAAGTCTAAACCGTAACGTGATACTTTTGTTTGTTACAGAATACTTTCGTCTTTTTGACAAACACTGGCTGTGGTCACATCTACGACGTAACTAAAGTTTAACTTTAGTTAGTCTCAAGTTACGTGACGTCATACCTAACTGTAGTTACTGCTTTCTGTCATCTTTGCGATCACATTAATGCAGTTAACTATAGCTAGTTCTGCCTAGCTTTTGGATAATTTCAAATTCAAATTAGTTCATGGCAGCCCTTGTTGTTGATCTGTGTCTTATTGTTCCTTTTATTTTTTTTCTATTTTTGCACGGCATCTAGGCGTTAAATAAAATAAAATAAAGTTAGAATGCTAGACGCCGAAGAAGTCAAGCTTTATGTTTGCTAACATTGGTGATATGTAATTTCTTGGCATGTTGTTTTTTTTCCCCTTCCCTTCACGCTTTGCATATTTATGTTCATCTTACACATGCGAAAAGAATTGTCGCATTCTGATTGGTTTTTCGTTTGTAAACTTAAGACCAACCCATGAACCCTGCTTGGGTATAACTATAGTTAGTGTGTATTGTTTTGGATCAGCGAGGCGTAAATTTTCTAACTATAGTTAGAGTGAACAGAGAAGCGGTCACATAACCGAAATAGCTTACTATAGTTAACGCCGTCTTAACTATAGTTAGCAGTCCAGATGTGACCGCAGCCAATGTAAAAGATACTTTTGTTTTTCTTTTAAGG
Organism: Oculina patagonica; assembly: GCF_052425735.1. NCBI lineage: Eukaryota > Metazoa > Cnidaria > Anthozoa > Scleractinia > Oculinidae > Oculina > Oculina patagonica. Next base: position 13,195,816 of record NC_135761.1, on the reverse strand, counting down.
TGGCTCGACCCAGTTTTTTTCTAGCGATACCTATCAACTTTGAAACCCTCATACTTAAAGGGATTAATGTCAATGACATATCCACTATATCACATGGATTACACATATACTGAACTGCAATATGATATAAATTTTTGGGAGATCGGAATCAATATCACGTGTCAATGACGTCAAACAGGTTTTTGGCTCTGAATCGAATTTTAGCCCGTAACCGCATTTTCTCTCGAGATCCTCCACGCTACGTATACCTTGGGTGTTTGCCTTCAGCTCTGCGGAGTATCATTGAAATCTACAAGAGGAATTTTGAAATATCTTGGAATTTCTTTTTAGATGGTATAATTTATGCATAAAATAAAGACAAGACTTCATGTAAAGAAATTTGCTTCTTTTTTGATGTTTAATGAGAGGCTTTAGCCCTCATTCCTTTTAAAAATGTCCCATATCCGCTATCCAAACCGTAAGAAGTAGGTAGACCTGCGCGATTTCGAAAAATATGAAATATATGAATCATAGTGAAGCTCAATGTTTAGCTCTATTTACCAATTTTACGCCTACTTTCGCAAAAAAAGCGATTATTTTAAAACTCGTCGATGAATTTTCTCCAAAATTTATCAGGGTGGCATTTGATCAGTACACTACACAATCCCTGAATTTCATGCTCATTGAAAACTTCTAAGGTTGTCTAACATAAACGCAAAATTGAGTAAATATTGAAGCGATCTCGTAGTTTTGAATAATTTTGTGCTCTGGGATTTCCTATTGTTTCGAGTTGAGCACAACATCGAATTCCTGTGCACCACGCGTGAAATGACTACGCTTGGCCACCTTCCGAAAGCTTTCCGAAATCTTTCGGAATATGGTAATATTCTCGAGTTCAAGTAAACAATAATGAATGAATAAAACTCAAAGCCGGTTATGTTTTGACGCCATTCCAGTCATTTACAAATGACTTGACAGCATACTCAGAAACTTACCTCGTTTACACTTTCTTTCTTTTGATGTTTAAATCTCTTTAGCGAAGCATTCAGTACGGTGCCCTTTTTTGTTTTGCTTTTCTTGCTCTTGGCATTTTTAACTTTCAACTCAGCCATGACGTCGACCACACAAGAAAAGTTGTTGCGTGACAATTTATTTTCAATTGTTTTCTTTAAAATGTACCATATTTCGGAAAGATTTCGGTAAGCTTTCGGAAGGTAGCCGAGCGTATCATATTTTTACACGTGGTGTACAGGAATTCGATGTTGTGCTCAACTCGAAACAATAGGAAATCCCAAAGCACAAAATTATTATAGAGCTGAAGGCAAACACCCAAGGTATACGTAGCGTGGAGGATCTCGAGAGAAAATGCGGTTACGGGCTAAAATTCGATTCAGAGCAAAAACCTGTGTGACGTCATTGTCACGTGATATTTATTCCGATCTCCCAAAAATTTATATCATATTGTAGCTCAGTCTATGTGTAATCCATGTAATATAGTAGATATGTCATTGACATTAATCACTTTAAGTATGAGGGTTTCAAAGTTGATAGGTATCGTAAGAAAAAAACTGGGTCGAGCCACCTTAAATGCATGTAACATGGCACTTTTTATCTCACTTTTGTAACATGATACTTTATTTGTTTTTCTTGAAAACGCCATGTCTCCATTAAGTAATTGAAAAGTAATAAACAAAGTAATAAACGAATCAAATCAAAAACCATCTTTTTGGGAAAACTTTAAAGCATAGTACATCTGGAGTATTTGTTTCCTGTCGTAAACGTAAATTTTCATTAAACAAACAAGAACTAATTTAGTTACAGTTGTATCAAACTGTCACCGAATGACATGCTCTTATTCTAGCCTGTGGCCACTATCGATCGTAGTTGACTTTAAGAGCAAAACCATTTAAAATTAATACCCATACCGGTTAATTAAATGTCTAAACGAGGTGTATGAAAGGTATAAACATAAACGCTACTTGCCCGAGAGTTAATTCTGAATTCTGAGTCAGTTGGCACCACGGAGTCTCAAGCAATATTTAGGATGTTTTCTTGTCACAAACTCTTAAAACAACACACTCTGTAGAAGATTCCTTACCATTTTGACGATTCTTTGTTAATATACCCACAGTATTACTCTTCAAATCTGATTTGTGCAAATGCTTTATGCAATTTCTACTAGACCCTTCTAAGGTTAGCAAAACTAGCCCGTCCTAAACAAACGCTCGAATAACTATTTAAGTGTTACTGACAGTAAGAGCCAAAGAAATGGCGGTCACAGGCCCAAATTGGATTTCGCCCATACTTTGTATATTGGTAGGCCCAAGTCCCATACATATGCCAAGGATATTTCTTTACCGAAACATTGACTTGTTTGGGAGAAAAAAATTAAAACAATTTGCAATATTTTCTTCAAAAAATTTTCGCAAATTGACACAATTCGTGACATTGTCGAGTCAGCCAGGCGACAGTTTGAAATGATTTTCACACACGTCCAGTTCGATTGATGCTTCTGTAATTGAATGACCGTAAAAGCGGCCCATTATCTCTGCTCACAAGTTTAATATAATTTTTTTAATAAGTGTACCTAAATCCTCTCTGAAGAGTGTTCGTTGGGACTTCAAACAAACACGCCAAAAATGCATGTGGTACGCAATGAATCTCAAAAGAAAAACCTTCTGAGGGAAGTTTAAGGATGGCTTTAACTTTTTACCGTTAAATTTTATTGGGATCTTTTATAGCAGTACAGTAGAGCATTCCCGAAGTTAGCGAAATTACACTATCCGCCATTATCCAATATGCAAATTAGGTCAACACTCCAAAGATTGCCGCCTTCGCATCGGCAAAGAATTTGGCAATACAAATCCCCCTTCGCATTTACTGAGCGACGTAAAACAAGCAGAATGAAGCAAATATATGTCTGAGCGAAATGTAGAATTAAACTGGTAAAAAATTCGTCGAGCATTCGTAAACATTTTGAAATTTGCTTTCACTCACCTCATGACCACATTCAACAATCCTTCGTGATGTTAAGCTGCGTTTGTTCGTTACGCGGTAATTTCTGCCATATCCTTAACACAAGTAATACTGCAAGAAATCCACCTCATCCGACAATGTTTCCTATCAGAGCAATGTTCGCTGTTGCCTGGCAGAACAACATCTCGCCGTAAACATCCTGACAATTATTTGCAGTTTTCACGGTCCAGTTCCTAAATGTCACGCAATACGATAGCCGTGACTAGGTTAGGAGAATTTGACGCTGAAATAGGCCGGACTTTTTATTAACATATTAAATAAAAGCGTACACAGAGTGTGAAGTTTGTTCTTTCTTATAAACTGCTAAAGTTTGGCCCACTATACGTCCTTTAAATGACCTGGTAACATACCTACTTATTACCCTAATATTGGGGTACAACATAATAAAAGATTGTCAGAGATTAAAAGTATCATAAAATTTCAAATAAGCAATTAAGATTGCTGATTTCAACGCCCTTTACGTATAATTTATATATACTAGCCCTTTACAAACAAAGGGTCATTAAATCTCATGGTTTAACGCCAGAGTAAAGACATCACGCTATTTTACAAATCAATCACAGTTCCCAATCGTCTCTTATTGTTGTCGATTTTTTTTTTTACCAAAAAAGACGAAAATTTACTGGCCAATTATCTTCTAGGGAAAGTAGGTGAAAAGTTGCGCGCATGAAAGCTTTAAGATGATTTTCTGGTTGGGGAGATCGTTCAAAATCTCGCCCTAAATGTCTCAATTGCTTCCACGATTTTCTCCTTTTTTGACGACTTCTCAAGTATTCTGCCTTAGCTCGGCAGTTACATAGAGCAATTAGCTTGCGAGAATCTTCTCCGTTATTTGAATATTCCATTTCTAACATACTTGACCTCTTCTTTAGATAACTAATTCCAATCCTGAAATAATTAATTAACTCAAAATGTGCAGCTTTGATTGCTCAAAACTAGATCAGGGATACAGTGTTTAAAAAAATGTTAAAAACATGTTTGTTTGAGTAAACCATTAAGCGGATATAAAGACAATCACCTCAAAAACCCGCCAATATAAAAGAAACATAGATAAAACTCCTGAAACTCTTTTGAGCTGGTGGCTGATAATTGTTTCAAGCACTTGCCAGGCCATAAACTTGGATGGATAAATGCTAGGCGACTCAGTCCTTACTGTGCAATCGTTGGTGAAAAAGTGATGGTCTTCTCCTAGCTACAAAAGAATGCCCAAGCAAAATGTAACTTGTTAAAATTAAAAGAGCTCTCGCGACTTTGCGGAAAGTTGATTCTGGAATATTCAGATACAAAGAAATAAATAGGCAAAGTCGTTTTAAAGCTAAAAGTCGTCTTAAAGCAAAAATTGAGGGTGATTTATATTGTTGCTATGGTAACCTGTTTTATCACGAAAATGACTGTGACTTGTTCAGTTGCCAGTCATTTCTTTGATTCCATTACGGTAGCTCCAATTCATCCATCACAAGTGTTAGAAATTGCTGGAAACCATTACCAACCACGGTAGAAATCCGCACTATGCAGCTCAGCTGTCTTCAAACGAATCAACAACGTTGTGTTATTTAATCTTGACTGTAGTCACTTTCTTGCACACGAACACTCCATGACAACCTTGGTTATTCGTTCTATCAGTGGCTTTTTCTTCTTTTGTGTAATGTCATCCACGTTTAACCCGAGATCCTCGCAAATCTCCCTCAGCATTGCTACAGTTAAGGTTAATAATTTGTTCGCATACATCAGATTACAAATGTTGCGAGAAAGGGAAACGATAGGGTGCTGCAAAGCAACCTCGTTTTCGACGACTGCGTGAAGCTGTGAGTGCAAAGATTCAGCAATAGCTGCATTCTCTTGTTCTTCGTCTAGGTCGTCACTGTCAGATTCCTCATCCTGGGTCGGTGAAGCTTTGCGAATTTTTGCCGCTAGGCGAGAAAAGAAGCCAGATATTTGTTGCGGCGAAAGAACATCTTTCCCAAGAAAGAGTCGAGCTCCCGATTCACTCCTAACTTTTCGCATGTCCAGCGAAACCTCTTTTGGATCAGCCTTTTTACCACTTTCCTCTCCAATGAGAAATTGTTCCGTCAAGTATTTGTTTTGTTCGGCTGAGAACTTAGTTTTCTTCTTAGCTTTTTTAAGTGCCCATCCCATCTGTGGCGGGAACTTGAAGTCCCCGACTGCACCTTCTGAAGCTACAGCATGGAACTCTACTGTTGGAACTTGCACTCTTTCTCCAGTTATTTTTGCCGCATACCCTCTTTTGGCCTTGTCAAACAATGTCTCTTTTTGCAATGCGTATTTATGCCTTCCCGCATCTAAATGCGCCTGCAAAGCTGAAGACCGCTGGTATGTCTTGATACAACCCTCTTCTGGGCATGCGAATAACTCGTTCTCCTCTGCCAACTCTTCTTCATCTTGGATGGCTTCTGAGTTTTGGGGAGAGGAACTAAGATCTTTGGTACTGGAAGACGCATGATCTTGTCGGGTTTTTACGACCCTAAAACATGACTTCTCGGTCCTTACTGGGAATTCCAAAACGTCTAACTTACTAGAACCCACATTACTCTGTATGTTCTCCCAAGGAACAAGTTTTCCAGGCCCAATCTTGAAAGCCTTCCAGACCCGTATACCACTTGGCTCAAACTGGAAATTGTTGAGAGTGCTTATACCATCCCACTTGATCGTTACCTTGTTGGGAGACGATTCCGACATTTTCACATAGTTGACGATTACACCAGGGATCCCACCATTTGATTCAATTGCTTCCTTCATCTGCACAGCGCTGTTCACATCATGGCCTTCATTTAAATAAATGTTGATGTGACCTTTAATCGTAGCTGCCTGGCGGTCCGCTTCTCCTTTTCCGCCTTGAGGATCGGAAAAGTCAAACCTTTCTACTTGCACACCCGATTCTTGGAAAGTTGATGAGCCTCCAACGATAGTCGCACCACAATGATAACATCCAGCGTTGTCTTGCTTACAATAAACTTTTTCTAGTTCTGGATGCTGCTCTTTAAGTGTAACCAAAACATCTTGCAGGATAGCTGTTACCGCCACATTGTCTTGAGGACAGGTTTGGAAGACGTGCACCAAGGTTTGCTTCTCCAGGGGACCACTTTCATTTGACCGCACGAGAGCAACAGTGATGTGCCAGGGTATGCCTCGTTTTGCGAACCAGTCGCATTGGGATTCCCTGAATTTGCGGGGTAAGTACTTCATTGCCCAGTCCATGACCAGCAATGCTGTCGAGCGGTTGAGGATATCAAGCACGTCAAATTTTGCTTGATCTTGATTAACTGATTTCAGCTGATGAGCTTTCCAAGCCATAATATCTTCCTTTGCTTGCTGGAACATACACATAGTGTCCTCTCTTTCTTCCTCAGATACAACTTCGGTACAGACAATTTCTATGTCAGCCAAAACCTCGTTTAACTTATAGCATTCACAGCAGATCTCAGCATGATCATGGTTGCATTTCCTCTGGAATTGGCCATTACCAGGATCACTCAAAGCAAACGACTGACAGTGGTCAGGTACGTTTGATTCCATGGCCACGTGCACCTTGTAACGAGAAAAAATGTGGAATTTAAAAAAACTTAGCGTACATTAAAAAAATGATGATGACAAAAATAATGATGATGATGATAACATGGTTAGAGCCTTAATTGGTAGGATGCAGACCGGCTTCAGTATAATCGAGGAGTTGATCTAGAAACTACGGCAGCGAACAAGTCCAAATAGTGGTTGGGTGGAGGGCTGGAACCAAGGGCGAAGTTTGCGCGGACATTCACCCGTGCACTCGATCAGTGGCTTAAAAAGAAAACCTTCACCTATTCGTGCTCAATTGTTATGATATAAAGAATATTGTACATTGGCAAAGAGTATGATTTTATATTCGAGTGACAAAAGCAATATCTCACGAGTGAGATGATGTTTTTGCCATGAGAGCATAAAATTAATATCTTTTGCCACCAAGAAATGTTCTTTTTATTATATAGACAATAACTACAGAACTTCTCTATTGGTCTACTTGCTAAAAACTCCAGAAAATTGTGCAACTCTTGACAAGTTTTGTTCTTCCTGTTCGTACTTCCCTACGTCTTAGTGGACGATATAAAGTTGGCTTCTGGACTCAATTAACTTCTCTATCACTCGCCATCTTTCAAACGGCCTTTGGTAAAGTTTGGCAGCCGTGTAATGGCGCGAAATGATGTCATGGATATCATCACTAGAGAGGATATGGAAAATATGCCACAACGGTCCGGGATGTAATTTCGTATAAATTTTTTCAGTGGTTTTGTTTTCAGTAAAACACTCTCGTCTATACAATAATGATAGTCATTTATATTTGCTTACCTTGTAATCAGCTCTCAAATATTGTTTAGAGTCCCGAAGTGATTGTTTCGTTTCTTTAGCCCATGCTTGTGACTTCACTTGTTCTGCAATTCTATCTACTGTTTCACAGAGGTAATCGAAGGCGTTGCTACCCTGAGCCGAAAAGTTATCTAGACCCTGAAGAGATTTGCGTACCGATGCAGAACATGCATCTAGCACTCAGAGTTGAGTGTGCTTGCTCATTGGAGTAAACCCGGTCTCAGCGCACAGCTGAATATACTGCTGCGTGATACGCTCTGGTATCAACATTCGAACAACGTTAGGTGTCTTAATTACCTCCCCGGTTGATAATTTCAACATTTTTTCCCCAAATGGCAAGTCTTGAACGATGTGGGGACTTGTAATGAAGCTGAGGAAATGATCCACCTGGGCATAGTCAACTTTCATACGTCTAGCGGTGTCAACCGGGACAACTGTTCCCCTTCCATGTAAAAGCTTATGTTGCCTTGCAATGTTAAACCTGTAGGCGGTTAGACCAGGAATCAATTGCTGAAGTTCCTTCAGTGGCAACTTGTCCGCCATAATTGACAAAATTTGTCTTCTTGTGCTCCAATGGGTTGCGTTAAAGTAACTTTCAGCTAAAGCTTGCAACAGTTCCTCTTCTGCTTGGGTGCGCCCAGGCGGTATGCTGCCCCCTACTGCTGCCAATAACTTTTCGCTCTGACCTGGAGCAATGACTTTGAGAACTTTGCGAACGCTTTGTCTTGCTTTACGGGTATACCTACGCTTTGTACGTTCGTGGACGTTATCCCAAGGAACACATAATGTATATTGAACAGGACTGACGTCACGGTTGACTAAGAAGTCGTTCAACTTCACCAACGACTGGTCAGGTTTTGGCGGCGATGTCATTTGATTACTCTGTTCGGGAGTCACCAGTGATTCTTCCACGTCTGGAATGAAAATGCTTTCTCTTCTTTTATCAGAAGGAAGAATTGGTGTTACTTCAATGTCAGAGTTCTCAGGTTCCTCGGTTTCCTCCTGGAAAGTAAAAATAGGACTTAATCTTATTGCTCTCAATTGGAACCTCTGTAGGAAGTCATTTTAATTATTACTTTTGTAATTATTATTTCAATCATCAACATCATCTTCATCATCATTATCATCGTCGTCGTCGCCATCGTCATTATCACTATTATTACTATTATTTTTTTAATTATTATTATTATGAAAATATACGTACCAAATTAAGCGCACCGAGATGTTCTGTAATATCCTCAAAATCTTTGTCAGTCACACTGCTTTCTGCAGGACCACTACTTTGAAGGGTCTTTCGGCACTTCACACAAATGGCTAAACAATTAAACGAAGAAACAAATAAATAAATGATAACAATAGAAAGAGAGAAAGAAAAAAAGAAAGAAAGAAAAAAAGAAAGAAAGAAAGAAAAACTTGAAAGGCATGATAGGACACTTTACCAAACTGAGCTCTAAATAAGAGACTGGTGCTGACGTTCGTCAATCTCAAAAGGTGGCGGCGGATTGGGGTAAGTCATTGCTGTTATTATTTCTTGTTTCTTTACATTGTCATGCCGAGTAGTTTGAATTGGTGAGAATGTGCGTGTGGCATATTCCCGGAGAATCTGAAATGCGCAAACAGTTTGATGCATGTGATACTTTTTGTTTTGTTTTGGGAAGGTCGATGAAGTCCCTGGGACTAAAGTAACTTGCTGCTTGGTTGATTCTAAAATGCCACCGTTTTGCGTGTCACGCGCCGTCAACAACAAACGAACGGCTTTGAAAAAGTCTACAATGCGGCGTAGCGCGGGGGACGATAAAAATAATTTAGAGAACTTAAAAATAAAATAAATAATGATAGCTTAGCAGACTGTACAAAAACCCGTTGTTTTCATTTCTGAAACAGACCGCACTCATAAATGCTTGCTAAGGCTGCAAAAAACCCTTCGGCTTAACAATCATCTCGCTTGCAATTGCATTTGTAAACATTACTTCTGCTTTGCGAATAAAAGGTTCTCAGACGAAAATAACCTTCATTTTTTTAAAAAAATTGAGGATTTTTTTTTTGGTGAATTGAAAACAAAATTCGCTTGCTAGTTCACCAATTAATGTAACTTCAGTTCAGTTTTTTCGAAAGCAAAACTTCTGGAAAAGACAGAAATATATAAGATGTTGATTTCACATGTCGGCGCGACAAAAAGGTGCGGGTTGTTTTTGATCAAACTTGAAGGTTTTACACGAAAACATCAATACCTCCGTTTCTTAACGAAAATGACAATCACGAGATCAAAACATGGATTTTTGCCGTCAATATTTTTTAAGAAAATTACCCACCGAGGCCATGGCCTCGGGGACTATAATTAAATTCTGTCTAAAGCGCAAACTTAATTAAATTAGATGATAAAACAACTTTTACGGGAGAACTTCACCGATCAAGTTCACCGATCACGATGCAAAACTATTTCACAAGCATTTTATTACCTGATGTTAAAATGTTTAGAACTGCATGCCTTCGTTGTATGACTCTTACTAGCACAAACTATGTAATTACCTGAACCAATCGTACAAATTCCCCAGTGGCTACCAAATAAGTTTTGACTGGAACAAGTTACATCCCCGCTCTGCATTCTTCGTAGATTTTTCACTGTGACCTGCCACTTGCTCTGGTACTCTGCATAGTCTGATCGACCTTCGCCAGCCAATGCCCAAGCGTTCGTGGTGAAGAGGACAGATAGTCATTTCCTGTATATTTTCTGGCATTCGAAAACAGGCACTCCTCGCTAGAATAAGCTGGACTTCGGTATCGCACCCACTAAACTTCAACAACTTTTTTATGGCTTCTTATGTCCTTTCTGCAGGATACAAGAGACACAACCTGACAAGATCCGAGCCTTGATCTCGAATCGGGTCCGCATTCTCCACCGACCAAAAGATAAAAGGTACATGCCATTCCAAACTTCAAAGAATTCGCAAAGCAACCATATGTTTATTGAACATTGTTTATGACACAATGTTAAAAGGACGATACCTTTGGAAACATGTCAGGAAAATTGACAGCTCAATAATGTGTCAATTTCGAAAAAGAAGAAAAATCGATATACACTAATATTGGCCAAAGATATAGGTCATTTTGGATTTTCAATTTACTTTCGTTTATCCTGCGATAATTTTTGATTGCCTTTTATTTAAAAATTCATTTTTGATTTCTTGTTCCATTTACCAGTTTACTTAATTTGTAATGCATTCCAAACGCGATTCTGGGCATCACACAAACTGAACAGACAAAAATAGTGCTTTAGGGGCAAATGCGGTTACGTTCAGATAGGTTTTAGACCTAATTGACTAAACTACAACTGGGGCTTATATTGCGTTTTGTAAAAAAATAAATAAATAAAATAAAAATAAGGCGTTAGGTCAGCAACCTTCATCGCGTTTACTGTCGTGCACTTGGGTGCACGCTGAAATATTTTTCACAAGCGTGTTTCTACTGACGAAAGTACTCTTATTTATTATAAAATTTTCACGTATGTATGTTCTAAGATTGTCACCCGAAATAAGGAAATTTGGATTCCTGCATTTTCAACAGTGAACATTAGAGATTTGAATATTGTTAAAAAATATATACCTCATAAAGGGGGCGTCACGGGCACCCCAGGACCCCACCCCTCGCTAAGTCCTTGGGTTACCTCACAAGGTACATGTAGGATCCTCCATTTTGAATCTGGTTTATCTTCGACCGAAAAAAAGGCACATGCCATTCTCAACTTCAAATAATTCGCAAGGCAGCCAGTTGCTTCTGTTGTGGTTGCAACTTAAAGAATACGAAATTTAAATACCTTTTAATCTATTAATGAATTTATATAAAAGCTAAAATCAACCACAATTTGATTACTGTAACGCCTGACTGTAACGTTGATTGGGATAACTGCGGCATTGGTTTTTCCGAAAAGCTGCAGAAGCTCCAAACAGCTCGTATTTTAATGTGATGGTGCATCGTACCCCCACCCCCCCCCCCAAAAAAAAAAAAAAGAGAAATAGGGATATCCTTTCTATAAGTCAAATTTAGAGTCAAGGGGACTTTTTTTTGTCGGCGGAACAAAAGAACTACTTGACGAAACAGTTTGTTACTAGAGGGAGTCTGGTAAGAAAAAAGATAAGAAATAGTTGACATAGTTCAGTCACAGTTTGTATTCATATTACGTGACAGATACCACTGGACCGTGAAGACTGCCGACATGTCAACATTTTTGAACTGTAACAGTATTCTGTTTTATGGCCAGCACCGAACAGTGCTTTAAAGGAAACATTGCTGGATGAGGTGGATTTATTGCAATACCAAGCTTCACTTGTATTAAGGATATAGCAAAACTTACCACGCAACGAACAAACGCAGCTAAACATCACGAAGGATTGTTGAATGTGGTCATGAGGTGAGTGAAAGCAAATTTCAAAATGTTTACGAATGCTCGACTGGTTTTTATTCAGTTTATCTCTAAATTTCGCTCAGACATATATTTGCTTCATTCTGCTTGTTTTACGTCGCTCAGTAAATGCGAAAGGGGATTTGTATTACCAAATTCTTTGCGGATGCGAAGGCGGCAATCTTTGGAGTGTTGACCTAATTTGCATATTGGATAATGGCGGATAGTGTAATTTCGCTAACTTCGGGAATGCTCTACTGTACTGCTATAAAAGATCCCAAAAAAATTAAACGGTAAAAAGTTGAAGCCATCCTTAAACTTGCCTCAGAAGGATTTTCTTTTGAGATTCATTGCGTACCACATGCATTTTTGGAGTGTTTGTTTGAAGTCCCAACGAACACTCTTCAGAGAGGATTTAGGTACATTTGTTAAAAAAATTATATTAAATTTGTGAGCAGAGATAATGGGCCGCTTTTACGGTCATTCAATTACAGAAGCATCAATCGAACTGGACGTGTGTGAAAATCATTTCAAACTGTCGCCAGGCTGACTCGACAATGCCACGAATTGTGTCAATTTGCAAAAATTTTTTAAAGAAAATACTGCAAATTGTTTTAATTTTTTTTCTCTTAAACAAGTCAATATTACAGTAAATGAATATCCTTAGCATATGTATCGGACTTGGGTCTACCAATATACAAAGTATGGGCGAAATCATATTTGGGGTCTGTGCCCGCGTTTTTGACTATCATCTTTGATTTTTACTGGCAGTAACACTTAATGTTGGACCTTTTGTTAACGGCGTATGCGTTGTAAGCAGGCAAGCATGACAAAAGATATGTTTCAAATCCGGGGTTAACTCACAACTCACCAATTCTGCCTCCTACAAATCTATAAAATCTTCGAACGAAATCGCTCACTAAAACTGTGTCAGATTGCTTCCCCTTTATAAACTGCAGTTTGATTGGTTCTGATAGTACTTCAAACCTGATTGGTGTGACAAACAAACATACCTACATGGTCCACTGCGCCGACCAAGAGGAATTTTGGAAAAAAAAAACTCAAAAAATGTGTTACCAGACATCATTTATCAAAATAAGACAGGATATGTAAAAGATCGCTATATGGGAGAAACAATACGATCGATTTATGATATAATGGATTTTTACTGTAAAAGAAAAAATATTCCTGGTCTAAAGTTATTCATTGATTTCCAGAAAGCTTCTGTCAGTGTTGAATGTGAATTTCTCTTAAAAAGTCTTGAAGCCTTCAACTTTGACCCGGACTTTCTTTCGGCTGGGTCAGGGTCTTCTATAAAAAAGTGTGTTATGAACATTGGCGTGTCTTCAAATTTCTTTACACTTAAATGAGGCGTTTGACAGGTAGACCCACTGTCTCAATATCTTATTGTGTCTTTTTACCTCATGGTATCATGAGGTATAGTGATGGTTGGATTTGTCACTCCATTCCCGTTAAACAATTAATGTATGCATTAAATCCGCATTAGAAGTGAATTAAACATGGTTTTCCCTGTCTCCCCTACTGGGTTTTGTTTTGTCCACAAAGTCGTTCTTTTGTGTTATGTTCAGTGCACGGCAGTACATGTTTTCAAAATGGCGTCTGTCTTGTCGAGCCCGACGCTAAAATTGTCAAGGCGGATTTTTGTTCCTTCGCATTATCTTTGATCAAAATACACTTTTGAAGACCTCACGAACGAACAGAAAATGTCTCAAGAATGCTTGAGTGAAAAAAATGCGACTCTCCCAATGCGAACGAAGCATAATGACAAAGATTGTGGCTGCTCAAGAAGAAGGCCAATTTGTTAGATTATTGATTAGGAAGAACGTGAGGCAATCCTTGATGGTGATACTTTTCATGATACAGACTTATTACTACGAGAAATGATGAATCTTTTTCCACGATCAAAAAGCTAGACTAAGATTAATCCCTCATTTCTCTCGGCGACATGATCGATTCTCTCGCAGGATGGCTCAACTACAACCTCGTTCCCAGAGTCTCTCCCCCCTCCCCCCAGAGCAAGAAGGGTGCGGGGAGGTGGGGGTTGGGGTGAGAGACCCTGGGAACGAGGTGGGCTCTGCGTGGGCTCTGCTAATCAGTCATAAATGAGCACTTACTTACTGTATACATTTGGAACAAAAAAGTTAATTAGCGCGGTCCCACATTATTCTGGAATAACAGAAATATAATACAAATGGAACACTTCTTAGTTCGAAAAGAGGCAAAGGTTCATAGAATAATTACCACATACCATGACGTAGCTCGAAGGAGACTTTGACTGTAGTAGAATGGCCATCGCCATTTTAAAGAATACAAATATAAAAGGAATTTCTATTGGAAAAGAAGAAACAAAACTCCTGCAATATGCTGATGACACAACTGCAATGTAAGTTGACACTTATTCAGTTGGCTGTAACTTGATAAAACTTGCTCTTATTTAACTATATTTGGACAGTAGTTAAGATTAGTCGAGATTAGGGTGCAAGCCTGTTGATGTCGTCATCAGAGCTCGCTTAAAGTTGGGTTCAACCTGAATTTGAATGAAATTTTAAGAGGTTTAAAGAAGGGATTGAAGAAAGAAAATTTTTTGAAACAATACCAGATAGATGACCCCCACGCAAGAGCACTTAAAGTTGTAAGGGGACTGTCTACCTATTTTTTAACATCAAATTGCCATAGTGAGTTGGCTTCCTCGCTGCACACGTACGCTTCAAAAACTCAGAAAACTAAATTTTTCAATGCGGCAAACTTTTACTCCTTGCTTGTATTCAGACAGCTTTAACAAAATTTACGGTCGCGTAATTAACATCTACAGTGTATATCAAATGAAGAAAGAGTTGGTAAGTAAGTATTAACTGAAGTTTTAGTGTGAGTTTCTTTATTTTCAATTTGTAATTTGCGAAATACACGTAAACGGCATAATCATCTCATGAGCAAGAAAGCTACGATTTGAAGTTCGGTTGAATGACCCCCTTGAATGAATAGTTAACTTGTGTGAGCTGAAATGTTTTTTTTTTCTGTGGTTAAGTTTTCACAGTTTTGTACCTTTGTTATGTGGTTAGACTGCTGTACGAACAATTTCAGCAGTTTCTGTAAGAAATTTGCGGCAGATAAACCAAGTTCATTCCTAATTGTTTTTTACTCAGTGTACTTCATAAACGTTATCTTACCTTCATGCCACTGACGAAAAGTACTCGCTGTTTTGTGTGCACTTCGTTCAATCCTAGTGACAATGCTTTGACTTTTGCTTATGCCTGTCATAGACGTTTGCAGCGAGCTGAAGGGGAAACCGATCAAAACACGGTAGCTCCGCTCCTTTGCATGTTTTCTAGAATGCATCGCCACTACTGTTAAAAAGACGTCGGCGGTTTCAGATACTGAACTGAACTGAAACTTTATTTACCCTCGGTATTATGAAGCGTGTTAGGCCTCTAGCAAGTAATGCTAATGCAACCGAGCATTTCACAGTATCCAGCACAATGCGCAAAGACCAGACCACAAAACTGGAAACTCCATGTCCTACTACTCTTTACCATAAGTGTGTGGTTTCTTTTACGTCCCCTGCTGACTAAAGATGCAGGAGACGGGGCCCACGGTTTATTGTCCTTATCCGAGAAGACTAGAATATCTAACCATTTGCAGATGTCATTGCAAAGGTAGCATATTCTCTTCAGTTATTTTAAGACCCTGAGTGTTAGTCCGGTCTGGGACTCGAACCCGAGACCTCCTGCACGGTAGTACGTTGCTCTACCAACTGAGCTAACAGGTCGGCGGTTACTCGATAATCAGGCTTTGCATATGACTGTTTTGTAAACATTTAATTCGCTTTTTCACGATCCCATAATACATCTTGTTTTATTTAAATAACCCCCCAAAATTTTTGCATAAGCATTGTTTTCAATTTCTCTGGGGACGATTGCACGTCACTGTAAATCCCAAGAGAAATTGAAAACAATGCTTATGCAAAAATTTTGGGGGGTAAACAAAATGTATTATGGGAACGGTGAAAACAGCGAATGGGAAAACGTTTTCTTCAAAATAAATGAAGAAGCGTTCTCAAGTCAAATACTCGGAAAAAAGATTTTCCGAGTCCCCCAACGGGAGTCGAACCCATGACCTTTCAGTATACCGGTTGGACGCTCTATCCACTGAGCTATGGGAGACTCGTGGTGAGCAAGGTCATATACTAGGTTCTTATGTGTGACACATGTCCTGCCATAGCTGCAAGGCTCAATATGTCGAAATGATAAATGTGAATAATTGTTAAGTGGATAAAGTGAAAATAAATGAAGAAAAAATAAAAATTTCGCACGTGTAGCATCCGTGTAACTTGGCAGCGAGATACTGTAATGGGCCCTTAAGATCAACTGCTCAAAAACCGAGGGGATGTGGATTGGAAAATCCCGATTAAAGTTCTTGGAGTATATTTTACCTACGATCGGAAATTGCTAAAGAAAATAATTATTTTTTTATTGAAAGGCTAGACAGTATTAAAAAAGTTATTAATATTTGGCCCTCAATGGGTTTATCTGTCTACGGTAAAGTGACAATCATCAAATTCTTTCTGATTCCAAAGTTTGTTTACATATTCCGGCTTGCTGCTACCTACACCAAAAGGAGTTGTAAACGAACTTTATAAATTGCTGTTTAAGTTCTCATGGAAAGAAACAGCTAAAGTAATGCATCAGTCAATTGAAATCCCCCCCCCCCTCCGACCTGGGTACTTACGTATACCGGGGAATTAAGACGGAATCCACTAGGAAGTCGAGTAATATTTATTAAAGTTGGACAAAAATCAATAATAATAATAATAATAATAATAATAATTTAAATCCTATTGCGTTATTTCCTGCCCTTAATAAAAGGTAAAGATGTAAGTAATTATCCGTGATAACACCAACAACAATTTCTTATCAGAGTCTGAGAAAATGAATTTCAAAGTTCACAAGGTATAGGCAAAATCTCATGTGTAGCCATTTTGTAAATTCGTCTTAAGCGATTCATTGGAATTCAGCGGAACTTCGAAATTTGTTTTCGATGTTTGGTGTTGTTAGAAAAGATTTCTTTTGATAAGATATTTGAAGCAGTAACAAAAAAGTTTGCAATAAGGTGGAAATAATTCTGGTACAACAATTTCTTATCAGAGTCTGAGAAAATGATATTCAAAGTTCACAAGCTATGGGCAAAAGCTCACATCTTTTAAGCGATTCATGGGAATTCAGTGGAACTTCGAAATTTGTTTTCGATGTTTGGTGTTGTTAGAAAAGATTTCTTTCGATAAGATATTTGAAGCAGTAACACAAAAGCTTGCAATCAGGTGTAAATAGTTTTGGTACATACTCAAGAGCGACTTTGAGGAAAAGCCGAGCAAAAATCTTGTATATTGTCCATATATCATTATATAGCTATAAGGTAGGAAAGAAACCTGATGTAGTTTGTTTTCGCAAAAAGCCTTTTACAGTGTACTTCAGTTGAAAAAACTAAGAAAATCATTTTTCGTAGTCAGAGTGACAAATTTGCCAAATTCCAAACCCGAAATTTGCTATTATGACCACACCTGTCGGAAGACCCATAATATCAGGGTGTGATTGACCTACAGAACGTATTTCAGCTTTTGTTGACCATCTACTTCAGCCGATAGCACAGAAACAAGCTTCTTGCGACAGACTTTAATAACTTCATTGAAAGCCTTCCTTGTCTCATATTTAACACTGTATGCGAAGCATACAAAGAATTTCAACAAGGAAACCCTCCCGTACCTTACAGGTTTTTAAAGAGATGCTCAGTCTGATCTTTCAAGAAAAATCGTCCCAATTCAATGGAAAAGATTATCTTTAAATCCTTCGAACAGCCATGGCACGAAAATCGCCGTAGCTTCTGCTAACATCTTCATGCGCAAAATAGAAAACGAAATACTCACACAAAGTAGCAATAAACCTATCCTTTGGAAACGATTCATTGACGACGTCTTTTCAATGCGGGACACAAGAAACGACAAAATAGAATTTCCTTTAAAGGCAAACACCTTTCACCCTACGATTATAATTCACGGCTGTTATCTCAGAAACAGAAACTGCTTTCTTGGAGACAATAGTGTACTAAGGTGGAAGACCTCTTAATACATGAATTGCTATTCGTGTCATCTGCCAGGCGTCAGGAAAGGCTTTGTCAAGGGAGAAGTGTGGAGACTTCTTAGAACGGATTCCTTAGAACGAAAATTTGACGAAAACATTAGTCCTTGATGTTAAACCCCAGCTGTCGTTTCCGCTTCAGGTGATCGCCTGCTGTTAAACTCACTGCTCCACGGCCCTGGTCTACTGGCATTTTGTTAAATCCACCGCCCACCGCCAGAGCAAATCATGTTAAACTTTTCACACTTCAGTTCACTTCATTCAGTTCAATACGTAAATAAACGAAAATTAAAAAAATGCTTCATCACTTCGGTGAAAGATTGCCAAGACTTTGTACCCAGAACATATTCATTTAGCTCAGTGCGTCAGCACCGTGTCTGCTTATCGAGAGCAGGCCGAAAGGCCGTGAGATTGAGTCCCCTATCCCATCCGTTGTAAATTGTTTTATTCCTTTTTCCTTTTTTTTAAATTATTTTTTAAACGCTTGTGTTTAAATCATTTCTCTATAAACATAATTTATTGTGCCGTAATGCCGAGTCATCTGGCAATTTCAATTACAAAATGAAGGCAATGCCGAGAAATGGTCTTGGTTTATTTCAAGAAAACTGATATAAGCACAATATTTCGGCTCTATTATAGAGTCATACCGAGTCATGTGATGATAATTTACAAGAAGGCAACTTGAAATCTTAGGCAATTTAATAGGCGTGTTAATAGTATGTAATATAACAAGAAATGTAGGTTTAATATCAGAGAAACAGGGGTAATTCTCTAGAGGCCTTATAGCTCTATGATTAAATAGAAACGAAGGAGGAAAGGAGGACGGAAGGAGTGAAATTGGCCATGCTTACTAAAACTCGGAAATTTCCGAGTTAAAAAAAAAAAAAATAAATGAGTTCAGCCCGCAATCATGTACAACATATAACTGTAGAACTCAGCCAGGTCACAGTTCAGCTCACCTTTCTGTAAACACATGATTTGTTGTCCGAGTGCAACATCTTGTTCTCTTGGCACAAAGGCAAGGTTTGTTTTTGTTAATAATTTTGCTCCTGGATCACATTTGTTTGTTTTGTGTTTAATTACACATAGCTTTATACATTAATTATTTACTGCCTGGAGAGAGAACTACAACATTTGCTGAAGATTTCACTATGCCAAGTGAACACTAGTTGCCAAGTCTCCAGGGACAGCAGTCTTGGTTGCAAGATGATTCAGGCAAATACATGTACTAATGAAGGAATCAAAACATGAGCAAGTAAACTCTCACTCATAGCAAGTAAATACCTTGATGTAAAAATCTCCAGGTAACAGTGATGGAAGACCTGCAGATAATGACTGAGGCTCAGAGACCATAGTCACTTTTACATCATCACGATTATCAGTGCTTCCCAGCATGGATAAGTGATACCTGTTGCTTTGTTCCCTAGTTGTGCTTCGGCTGTCATCGTTGATAGAAATGCAGAGTGAATCAATGCCAGCTTTTTCAGCCAAGTAGGATTTCAGTTGCTGAACTTCTTGTTGCAGTCTTGCATTGCTCTCCTGTGAATCTTGAAGAACTTTACCTTAAAACATAATTATAATTAAACAGAGTTGATCAATAAGTGACATCAGTTAAGTAAATAATTATACAGTAACAAACACCTTTTATTAATTAAACTTTCTTTAAAAAAATGCTAGCTTTTGTAAGTGGCAGTTACTGTTCTTCATACATGTACAAATACATTTATTTTGTACAAAATGGTAACCTGTTGGGAGGAAAATGTATAAATTATGATTTAAGAGGGTGTATTAGATTTGAACAACTTCAGACAAAAAAAATCAGTTGATGTTACAGGTAAATATGTAGCAGATGTATCTGAAAATATTTACAAGGTAGTCCATTGATTAGTTTGTTTATGCTAATGTGATAGTGACCTGAATTTGCACCAAAGGGCAACACTACTGCATAGCCACTGTAGGTTTCACTGCAATAGCTTTTACAGTGGAATCCTGATCTCTGATGAACCTTCAGATTCTCAAACCCCCAATAACTCCCCTGGATTTGTTTTGCATGGTCGGACACTGTAGTTTTATACAATTTACAATTAAATCAAATTAGCTTAGGCCATCCCAATAAAATGTTTCGTTTCCCATCGCCAGACCGACCCATTTTTTTTTTTTTGAAATGTAAAAAAAAAAATTCCAGATTCACTAATCAAAGAGGCAAGTGCTTTAATTTACAAGCCCATGATCCTGTTTAAGTAACGCTAATTGGTATGATGTGATGTCCTTGTCTTTAATTAACATCAATACTAAGTTTTTCAAAGGCTGTTTCGTGCCAAGGGCATTAACGATTGTTCCACCATTCTCAGCGAGATTGACTGAAACAAAATCTTTCGGTTCTGTATCTCCTGGCTTCTTAAATGAACCCAGACTCCTTAAATTGTTCATTTTTTTTTGCTCCAAGTCAAAAACAATGTTCTTCTATCAGCACTCAACTCTTCTCATACTGCCACTGTGCGATTGTGATAGAACAATATTGTATTTATCAATCCTCAAAAATGGTAACAGCCGACAGGCCCCTGTGTATGATAACTTGTTTTAAAAATATTAACTTTCTTTCCTATCTTGTTCCAAGCACACTCGCGTATTAACTTTACTTACACTGTGCTATACAACCTAAAAGACAAAATTATGTGCAAATGAACACACCCGCTGAACACTTAACAGGTATGCCAATGGACCCTTACACATTTTTCTTTCTTTCAACTTGGTATACTGGCCAAGTAGCAAAAATCTATCAAAATTATATACTGTTTATATATCTTGAAAAAAGTAGTGAAAATGAGGTTCTCCAAGCTGGGAATTTATATATGCATGATCAATGGTAAATTGGTAGACTTTGAAAAGCCCTGTAACTTTTGCAAATTTACAACATACAACTCACAATCTTGACAAAAATATCAGGCTTTCACTACAAGGCCAACCTCAAAAGGCCAAAAAACTGTGGAAGGGCCTTCTTCTCAGTTATCTTAGAGCAAATTACATGTGTAGCCTGTGTTTTCTTTACTGCAGCAAATGATTTACATACAGACCAAGTGATGCAGTACCAAAACTTCATATATATACAGCTTTATTGTCACATACCTAGAACTTGAACACCTTCTGCTCGGATATGTAGAACTTTGTTTTCCTGTGTCAAGTGTTTAATCTCTTTTTGTAATTTTTTTAGTTCATCTGAACTGTTCAGCTTCTCAGATGAATCTTTCCATTTACCGGTACTCATTGTAAACACTCACAAATGGAACTGGTTTCGTCTGGATCCTCACAACTTTTGCTAATGATTGTTTCACACCTGAAAAATACAATTGAGAAGTTTTATTTGACCAAATGACAAAAAATGACCAAGTTTTTGAAGTGTTTAAGTTTATTGCCTGTAGCTTCAATTCCTCACCTGGGTATAAACCAATTTCAGAACATACATGTAGTTGTCTAATTGTCATTCTGCTATTTGGGCACTTTGCATCAAAATAATGGTCATAACGTATAATTTTCTGTAGAACACTAAATGTGTTCCCATGTGAAAGTTACATTGTTGTGTTTCTTTAAAGTCCCTAAAAGGAGTTCTTGGTTTTAACATGTCGTCATCAAAATTCTAAAACCCAGAATCGCAAGACCCCAGGGGGGATACTCCGCCTTGTTAATGACGGGGATGATCGAAGGATTTTTTTGGGTTTGAAATTTTCGATTCCGGGATTTTTTTAGGTTGGAAAATTTGGGAAGTATTTTTTTGGGTGACTTGATTTAGAAAGGGGATTTTTTTGGGTATTAAAAACGAACTTAAGTGCCTTGGCGCGGCCTTGGGGTATTTATGGTATGATGAATAAACAAAACGAGCGTTTTTGTGTTATAATATTGCCCCTCCTGGCAATTTAGGGGTAATTTGACAAGGGATTTTTTGGGGGTTATTTTTGGTCCAGGGATTTTTTTGGATAATGTCGGAAGACTTAGGGATTTTTATGGGTCCTGAGTTTTGCCTCCATTCGATCATCCCTGTCATTTACAAGCCGGAGTACCCCCCCTGGGCGCAAGACCCCTGAGTTTTTATCCTTCACTGGCTATTAGACCTCCTTAATATATATCTTGTTGAAGGTTTTTAGCTTGATAGCATCTGCCATCTTTAAGATAGAGCATTTTGAGTTTCGGAGTTTCATGCCACACAAGATCAAAGATGGCCACCGAAAGGCTGTCACGTTTTCTTAAAAAAATGCCTCATTTTACGATTTTTAAGCGATGACATGACATCACTTGATGCTATCGCACGATCGGTTCTTTTTGTCTGTTTGGCTGGATCGAACAGAAATCAAGTTTAACTTAACAAGAAATCGCCACATAAAACACAAAAGCAAAATACTTCCGTGCAGTTAGAATGGAACAATACAATGTATAAACGAAAGAGATTAATAATATATGATGGGATCTATTAGATTTAGTAAACAGAAATTTCTAATTCTTATAATATAAAGGGCCGCTATAAGCAAGAGACCGTTTGACCTTTCTCACAGCTTAAAAGCTTGCTCGCACGTGTCGTATGTCGTTTATCTGTGATATCACACTACAGTATAACACAATCTTTGTTGAGACGACATAGGGGAATCTAAAAAAAGATATAAAAATATAAAATAAAATATCACTGTTGTTCAATTGAACAAATCTACGAAGAAAATGTATTATTTGTATCCTTGGTCTGTGAATTCGTAACAACTGTATTTATTTGAATTCCATCAGATCCTCAGGCTACATGCTATTTATACAATCACTAACATTGCTTCTTAAATGAAATGAATATATGAAATTCATATATTCGTACTGCGGATATACATTTTAAGCAAATGAAAGATAATTTCTCAAGATAATTTCTCAAGATAATTTCGAAAGACTTTTCTCAACTGCTTAAGTTGAGTACATTACTGCGATGATCTTTCATTTGCTTAAAATGTATATCCGTAGTACGAATATATGAATTTCATATATTCATTTCACATCTTCTTCTTCATCCACGGGTATATTACGAACTCACAAGTGACCAGCTCCCAGTTGGCTTGATAGCTCAGTTGGTTAGAGCGCTGCACTCGTATCGCAGTCAGGTCATGGGTTCGATTCCCGTTCAAGCCTGAATTTTTTCAGGCTTGCCTTTCTCAACTGCTTAAGTTGAGTACATTACTGCGATGATCTTTCATTTGCTTAAAATTGCTTCTTATGTTTAAAAAATGTAAGCTGCAGTTAGATAGCAGTCTTTTTCACACACAAGGTGTCAGCTACTTTTATTTACTTTAAGTTTTGACAAATTTCCTCAAAATTATATAAGACCCCTCGTGAAACGTCATCGCTTCTGCATGCATCGCATGCCATTTGTTAACAATCTGGGCAGTTGAGGTTTTGCAAGAAGTGTTTATGTGAATGTTTACTTGTTCATGAGGGCGATCTGACCGCCCTCATGAACTTTTGTAGCAGAATTCAATGCCAGATGTTTTCATTAATTTTCTGGCTGCCATGTTGGAGCCCAAGTAGTTGGGCTCCAACATGGTGTTTCCATACTGTGCTCTCTAAATTTGCGTGAAACATTTTGACGGATAACTTGAGTATGGAATAACATACAGACCTGAGACTTGAACAAGTAGTTAATAGAGTAGTTTTCTACAACCTGTAATATTCTTGTTTTTTTTTTTGACTCAATAGTTTTGGATTTATTTTTTCACAGGGTACTGACAGTGGCGTGACAGTGAAAACCACCTATAAAATGCAGAATGCATCGAAAACAGGAAACAACAAGAACAATGCATGTCCCTGAAAAAATAAATAAATAATTAAAATCAACAAGATATTGTTAAATATTTAAAATTCCAAGATAAATTTTCTCCTCATTCATGAATTTCAATAGAAGCATCTCTTAGCTTAATGGACAACAACTGCTTTAAAAAATACCCAACAGCAACAACATCATTTGTAACATAATTTTGGTTTTGATCTAGTCAAAGGTTATCGGGTGCCTACCTAGCCTATACACCTGAAGGCCCATGCAGGCCTATAAATTTTTCAACCTACTCGTATTTTTAGAATTACAAAAATGATAAAAAGCTGATGATGCACATTAAAGATGAAATAGAAAGTAATTGTTAACATATTTTAGCGTTATATATTTCGTAACTGCCCTTTCTTGATGAGATTTAGGCTTTAATATCTAGCAAGAGCAGGGGCGTATCTAGCCTATAGGCCTGTAGGCCCAGGCCTACAGATTCTTAGCCCACTCATATTTTTAAAATGTTCTATCAAGAGAGTAATTGTGGCTCACAAGCTGAAATAGAAAGCAATATGCATTATAAATATCGCAACTATCCTTTCTCGAATCATCAAGTCTCTAGCAAGTAGAAATTCTTGGCTGTGTGACACTTGCACTTTAAAGCATAAAAAGGTAAAAAATAAAGTTCTCGCGTTCGAGTATAATATAAAGTGCCAATTCAACAAAATAGTGTTTCAAACGTTTCGGGCTTTTTTAAATAGCACGACGTCTTAGTTCACACCACCGACAGTTAGCCAGTCTGGTCTTAATGTGGGAACTTTTCCACGCACGCACGCTCGCTGCTGCACATGTGATCAAATTCTCTTGACCCCGCCCTGCAGGATCCCAAATGCTTTATCGTTATCAAGGATGCTTTCACCTGCGAAACAACCGGCTCAGAGTATGGCATCTCTTGCTGCCGTTGTTCTGCGATCTATATCACTGAAACTGGTCGCATGCTGCAGCAGCGTTTCGTTGAGCACCTCTGCAGGATCGAGAAAAACCTGCCAATCGCAAAGCATTTCAATACAAATGGCCACACTATTCAAGATGTACAAGTCCGTAGCATCATGTTCTGCGATGGGAACAAACAACGAAAACGTCAGGAAAAGCGACTCATCTTCAATCTTTGAACAAGTCAGCCGTGCTGACTGAATATAAGTCGTTGCGTGCTCATCACGCGCCATCTTGCATTGGAACTTTAAATCTTTTTTCGTGGCCTTAGCAAATTTATCAACGAAACAGCAACTTGACTTCCACTGATAAAAGGCTAAGCTCGAAACATCTGGAAGGATATATTGTTAAATTGGCACTTTATACTCAAACTCGAGAACTTTATTTTACAAAGTAATAGGTATGTGTCGTAAAAGACAAGTGTGTTTATATATTTAACAATGAGTGAAAATTGCCGGACCATTCTCGGCAATAAAATGCAAAATTTAGTTGCTGCCGGCCGATTGCACTTTTGAGGGCTTTTATCTGGAGCATAACCCTGAACAGGCTGAGCTTGTTATTCCTTCCTGACCTTAAATAAAGGAGGTATTGATCTCTTTTTGCGAGTTCTTGATGAATGAATGAGAATCGATCCAGGTGGAAAATAATTGATGGAAATCGATGAAAATCGATCATGTTTAATATAGCTTGAAGGGCTCACAAGTTCAAAATTTCCCTCACTGATTGGTTTGGCCGGGATTTTTAGCTCAGACGTTTTTGAACAATGGGCAGGAACCAAAAGTTGCTTTGGCGGGCCATCACTTCCACAGGTAAGTAAGAAAGATCTTATTTTAACGTTTGCAACCTCATGAAGAGAACACACGACTACTTACGGTTACCGTCATGTCACAAAAACGTGTGTGCTGTTGCATTTCCTCGGCATCCCCAGTAAGAGTATATCGAATATTAAATCCATCCGTAAAACAACTGATAAATTACTTCAGTGGAAAGATAGTTCTGATAATACAAAGGGTAAAAGACGTAAAAACTTACCTAGCTAATGCCAGCTCCTCGGACGACAGGAATCTGTCGAGTGTGAACAAAAACGCTTCATGTATGGGACAGCAGGCGACCACTTAAAAATACTCGTGGTGTATTTAACACAAGGTGTCTCATTGGACTTCCAGCTCCAGGCCCTACGTAACTGAAGCCCGAAGGCGAGGCACGGGAGGAGGGTGTACTCGCATTTGAAGCAGACAGGGATGGTCGTCGGAAAATTTGAATTAAACCTTGTGTGAGTCCAAAATCCAAAAACATTAACGAGGAAAAGAATTAGGGAGCAGTATAAAGGAGTTTTGTAACAAGCACGAAAGTGAGATTAGCGCACGGTAAGGTTTCTTCGACAGGGTCCCAAAGGGGCTTGGGGTCGAGCGCTCCAGGCCCAGAAATCCGGGCTCTAGCACCCCGAAAAGCAGTGGGCTCAAAGACGCAAAACCATAGGGCTCCAGGCTCCACAGCGAAAATTTTAGGGCTTTTGGGCTCTGGCCACCCTGATCCGAGCATACCAAAGCGCAGAGAATGGGGAAAACGGGAATGGCTTATCGACAACTTTTAGTTCGCTGCATATTATCACAGCAATAAAACATATATCTTTACACCTCTTGTCTTTTAAGTAGCCTCCCACGCACGGCTGGAAAACATTGCCCTTTGGGCCTTCCCCTTGGAGTCTTCATCTTCGTCCATGAGGTAGAATAAATAATAGAAAAATAATGGTCTCTTCCAGTAGACATTTAAAGATAACAAAATTCCTTTGCACACTTCGAAAAAGATTTAGTATGATTTTGGATCAGAGTGTACACTTCCCAATTCAGTCAACACAGAAATGACTGGGGATACATTATAAGTATAAACAAGAAGCTTGAGAAGCTTGAGAAGCTTAAAATCGGGCGCTTAATAATTAGCTATCTGTTTTGACTTGAAAGGCAGGGTACAGTACCGTAAAAATCACTGCAAAAACAGTCACTTAAACCTATTCAGGCCGGGGGGAAGGGGGGGGGGGGGCTTTTGAGGCCCTCGCTGACTTTTGACGCTTATAACTTTTTCAAGATTCAATCAAACGCTGCCAAACTTTGCGCGTTTATCGAAAATTTATCTCGCAATAATTTGGTAGGATTAGTTATTGTGCCAGTAACTTGAAATCACCATGGCAACGTCATTTTGACAGGCTTGTTTTCCCAAATTTGAATTTTTCGTGTTTCTATTTAATAATGAAAATCTGGAATGTTTTCAAGATTGCATTATTACTTAATGACATAAATGGTCTCAATTTATAAAAATATATTTCGCACAATACAAATAAACGATTGAACTAGACGTCTAGAAAATATAAATTTGTAACACTTAGCAAAGTGCAGCCTTTTAATAAAGGCGGGGTTTTACCTGAAGACCAAGTTTTCCAACGCTTTAGGTGGCTGACGCATTTCAGTATTTTCCAGTCCTTACACTTTAATGGAACAGTATACAACTCCTAATCAGGTACTATTGTCAAGAAAATGATCACAACTTATTGACCAATGATTAGGTATTTGTTTCATACCATTACTGTAATAGAAACTGGTGAAGAATAGTAGTACTGACCCAAAGTATAAGGGCTGGAAAACACTGAAAACCATTTCAGCCGCGTTTCAAGGAATCCAAAAAAGCTTTACTTATCCCATATATATTTGTTTTGCAGTATTTTGTTAATTTTTGAACGATTTTGGGGGATGTCTGGGAGGCGATAGTTTTTCTCAAAGGATTAGTAAAATCTAGACAAATAAGAAAAATTGAAGATTTAATGTGATTTTAAAATTTGAATTTGAAGTTAAAAATTGGTGGACGGACACCAAACAGTCTCCTGACAACCCGGAGTGCTCTTGCGAGGGGGTCAACTGTTTGAAGGTGTTTCCATTCTTTTCTTCAATCCCTTCTTTAAATCTCTTAAAGTTCCATTCAAATTCAGGTAGAACCCCATCTTAATTTTTGTTCTTGTGAGAAAACAACAGAAGTCAAAGGTTGCGTGATATAACCAAGCATGGATTTTAATTCTCCCTCCCTTTCCATCTCCTTAGCCTTTCACCCCCACCTGTCCCTCCCTTTCTACTCTCATTCAATTTAATGTTTGTTTAAATTTCCTAACCAATTAAGTATCGTACTAATCTGTGCCAAGCAATCAGATAATATCAGAAATTTGCCTTAATTTTGATCTCCCATTCCAAGACCTTGGAGTATAAACCGCTAATAAAACAAAACACACTGATAATAATTCTCTGAGGTTATACACCTTGCAGTATTAACGTACTAACAAACTTGATAACAAGCCCCATGTCGTACTAAGGATTTTTACTGATCAACATAGAAAATGAGTTCACAATGGTTTGTTCCCAAAACGTTTTTTACTGTACAGAGGGTCTGTTTATTGACCTGTAACTTGTATACCGTATTGAAAAATTCAGAACGAACCGACTTCTGCCCGCTACCATACAGCCGTTTACTGGCAGTCTTTGAAAATCCTGAATTTCGTCAAAATGAACCAAAATAAAGTTTTAACATTTCCTTTATCAATATGGTTCTTATCTTTTTATTCAATTCTATAAACTGCTTTTATGCAGTACTGTCCACAAAGATCTCAATTTCCTCAAAGTTTCGGGACAAATGGATACAAAATATTTCGTGCAGAATGTAATTTGATTAAGCGAATGTTTTCACGTCTATAAATACTTCAAGCAGTGAATGAAAAACCGTTTTGTTTTCATCGATGAGAACCACTTTCAAATAGTTATGCATAAAAAATAACAATCAGATCAGAATACAATAATTATTAATGTAAGGTCTGACGCTATTATGTCTCGGCAGAGATACTTCTTTTTGCAAGTTCAAATGTCTGCAAATTTCGTGTGAAATGTAATTCGATTTCATTGTCTTGTTTACAAACTCATTCTCAAGAAAGTTGTATTTTCGTGAATAAAACCAATTGGCCTGTTTTGTTTTCCTGATCATGTTTGTCTGTGATTTTTACCAAACATGTGGTCTTTTTTTCGGAACTTTAAGTTGTACAAAAATTCCTATTTTAAAAACACAGATGTCACTTCCGGAATTTCTAATCTAAAATTCAATTGGTATTTAATTATAATTATTCGAAGTTTTCATTTTCAAGTCATCTTTTTATTCGATAGCTTTACTGATCTCGTAAAAAATTCATTCAAGTTCACACCAATACTGTACACTGCCAATGTTTTGCTGATGTCTTGAGAAGTGTCTTACTAACGTCACTAGTCAAATCTAAAATATATCCAAACCAAGTTGTGCAAACATTCTAATCTTTGTGACAGGCGACTTTGACGCCCAACTGTGCGGAAATGAAAATCGACATACTTCTTGCTAAATATATGAAAAATAGTTTTAAAGTGGAGTCCGCCTCAAAAAAATGTACCGCCAGATCACACTGCTATTTGTAGAAACCTTCAAAACGTCTAGTTTCAAAAGTTTCCCACAAAAACATTGCGTGACATCAATGACGTTACCCCTTTTATTTACAAAAATAGCTTCAACTTGTCAAAGCAACTACAGTTTCACAATGGTGATTATTAGTACTTTACCCCTTAAGCTTTTTCCTCTGTCCTCCCGCCGAAGCAAAGAAGAGAACCAGATTGCAGATTAGCCCAAAAGTCGACCCAGTATTCCTACAACGATTTACTGTCAAAACTGAAATGGAACCGATTGGTCCAGGCTATCCCCGTAATTTTTAGCCGACAGGAGACTATCGTCTAGGACGACCAAAGGGTAAACTATAAATCGGCCACGCCCGATTAACAAAACATGCCGTTATGACGCCGGAAATCCAGCTCACGCATACTATACCCCGTGACTCACGCAAACCTCAGACTTACGTGCTACTACAGTCATTCCTTTCTAAACATTTTTTTTTTGACCACCACCGTACCTTTCTACCCAAAAAACTCATGAAACCGCCCGGTTTTAACCTGTTTTAACCTTTCAAAAATTAGAGCGTTCGAAACTAAATAAGATCCGTAATCACAAACAACATACAGCCGTTTACCAGCACTCTTTAAAACTCCTGAAACCCTTCAAAATCAGGCAAAATAAATCTTTGAAATAACCTTTATCAATGTTTCTTATTTTTTATTCAGTTCTATAAAATGCCTTTCATACGCTACTGTCAAACAAAAATTTCAATTTCCTCAAAGTTTCAAGACAAAAGAATAACAAATATTTCGTGCACAATGTAATTTGATTAAGCCAATATTATCACGTCTAAAAATACTTCAAGCAATTCAGTGAAAACCCGTTTTTTTTTTCGTATCAACGAAAACCACTTTCGAATAATCAATACATGAAAATAACAATAAGATCAAAAGGAAGAAAGGAACCTTTCTAATTATTTGAAGACTTTCAAAGCCGTGATATTATGCATTCAATCCGCGATAAAATTTAATTACAACAAAATCCAAGTTCTCATTTTGAAGTCCATTTTTTTCAGTTGATACCTTTATCCAACTTGTGAAAAATTCCATTCAAGTTCCTATTAATACTGTACATTCCCAATGTTTTGCTCAGGTCTTCAGAAGCGTCTTACTAACCAAATCTAAAATAATTCCAAAACATGCTGTACAAACATTCTACTCTTTGTGACAAACGACTTGACGACCAATTGTTCAGAAATGAAAATCGACACAGTTCTTGCTAAATAAAAAAAAAGTTTTACGGCGGAGTCAGGCTCAAAAAATATACCGCAAGATCACACCCCCATTCATAGTCAGAAACCAGCAAACCATCTAGTTTGCTAAAAAAAAACACTGCGTGACATCAATGACGTTACCTTTTTCATTTACAAAAATAACTTTAACTTGTCAAAGTAAGTGCAATTTCACAATGGTGAATATCAGTACAGTATGGGGCCCAGTTCTCGGCCGGGTCCAGTTCTCGGCCACTTTGTGTTTAACGCGTTTTTTCACACTCCAGTTGAATTAAAAGAAAAAGGTATTTCCTTCAAACGATAGACTGATTCATGTGCTTTAAGTATCTTGAGTTTGATCGTTCAATTCGATATAGAAAGCTCACACGTCGAGTTTACGCGGAGGTAGGTGAATTTGCATTTCCGAAAAATTTGTTTGTTTACGGCTCCTTAAAATTCATGGATGTAGTTAAATTCGTATTTTATCCAAAAGCCCCCACCATACGAGCTAATTTTTGGCATGTGAAACGTAGAATAATTCAGCTTTCTGCTTTAGTTAACTTTTCGTTGAACCGTTGTATTTTTTGGTCTTAATTTACTTCGAAAGTTTTTCTTGCGACGTTTGCGTATTTGCCAGTTCTCGGCCACCCTGCTCGCTATCACAGCTTAGCGCTTGGTTTTTAATATAATTTCATCTGCTGCTGCCAGAATGAAAGAAATAAATGTTTTAAAAATAAAGTTCAATCTTATCTCTAAGTTTTGAGCTGACTCTTGTCTTGTCTATTATTTCTACAACACCTAAATCTTTCAAGACCTTTTCACTGCAAAATAAACCATCTAAATGCACGGGTCACACAATGCGTTGCTAGAACCTGCACATAGGCAACTAGGCGCGTTAAAATCCTTCTTTTCTAAAGTAAAACAAAGCCTCATAAAAATAATTTGGGATCGATATAACATAAATAGGTTTACAGAGTGATTTTATGACTGTGAAAATTAATTGAGCATTTTTTTTACAGATAATTACGCACAAGCTTTTTAGTGGCCGAGAACTGGGCCAAGGTGGCCGAGAACTGGGCCCACAAATGGAGCTTTTATTTTTATTATTGCTCGGGCAAATTAATTTTTGACCGGTCGATAGCTTTACACCAAAAAGCTGAATAATGTAGCTAGCTCTGGGAGAAATTTCAAGTTCCTGCGGTTCTTCTGAGGTAAGAAATACAAGTTTACGTCAAAAGTGGCCGAGAACTGGGCCCCATACTGTACTTTGCCCCGTAAGCCTTTTTCTCTGTCCTTCCGCCGAAGCAAAAAAACACAACCTGATTACACATTAACCCAAAAGTCGACCAAGTGTTCCTGCAACGATTTCCTGTCAAAACTAAAATGAAAACCATTGCGGTATGCGTCACCCGTAGCGGTTTTGTAACAACCCCAAGCTATCCCCGTCTTTTTGGCCGCGCCAGGAGACTATGCTCTAGGACGACCAAAGGGTAAACTATAAATCGGCCACGCCCGATTAATAAGGGAAACTTTTTTTCAGAGAAATCCGATAAATATATCAAACATTATATATCGACGTTCCAAAAACGTTTTTAAAAACGTTTGTAAGCGTATTCACAGCTTATCGCTGACTACCGGCTGATAGCTGATCTATTAACACCGTTAAAATGCGGTTTGAATTTTTTAAAATTCCTCGAAGTCAAGTGCCCAAGTTACAGTTCCTGGGGTGGTAATTTTTAAACTTATTTGTTTTTCATCTTGGTAATATCCTTGCTCACGTCACTCCAATGTGGAGTTCCAGTATTTCATAGAAGCAGGCCGGTGTTTATAAATAGTGATTATACATTTTGTTCATTCATTCGATATGTTCTCCAACAACCGTCTTAAAAAGTGTATAAAACCTTAACAAAATTACAACAAGACATCCTTCAAGACATCTATTCTTCTAAACTATTTTTGTGACGATTTCGTCAAGAATGATAAACCATTTTCCTACATAGGCCCTATGTATGATAACGTCAGTCAAAATTCACCACAAAGCCTCATTTACATGAGTTATTCTCAACCCTCTGCAACCTTCGTGCAGTTTTCACGTGGGTATTCTTTTAACCTTTGCTGCTTTGGACATTTTTCCTTGATAAAATTTACAAGTTTTCAGTTCGAAAGCGAGGCTTGATGGAGTTACTAGCCAGTCTGACGTAAACATGCATAAGGGCTATTAAAGGAGCTCAGTCACGGACAACTCATCTTGAAAAAACTGGCAAGTTTTTTCAAGTTTGTCAGTAGTAATCCGTCTTAATCTTAGTCAGTCAAAACCATCCTTGGTTATTTTCGCGTTTTGTTTACTCCTTTGTTGTTTTCCTACATTACACAACTATTATTTTGAGGTTTCCTTGAATTTGGAAGTAATCAGAAAAATGACTTAAAATATCATGACAATGCTCCTTTAAGATGCTATTTTGCTAGCTTGCGAGGATACTCATGCTTGGGTCAGACGCGCAAGAGAACGAATCGGCAAACAAACCCAGCTCTGTTCCCAAACGTGAGCCTATTCGCAGGCTACTATTTTGCAAAACATTTCCATTATGTAAGTTGCTAAAGAAAACTCGTTCTAAAAATAAATTTGAAACTTACACGTAATTTGATCATAATAATGTAGCCTGCGTAGCAGGCGTCTGTGTAGTTTGTAGTTTCTAGCGCGCGTATGGGAGAAACGCGAAAGGCGCGAGAGGCGGCCTTCTCGCGATCGCGCACTCTTTTACGCGCGCTAAAAACTACACAGACGCCTGCTACACAGGCTAATAATAATGTAACTATGACATGCCATTAAACTGGTTCTTCAAATTCCTCAATAATCTCTTCAATATTTGGTCTCGCCCCAGGCTCTGTATCCACACATCTCCGTATAAGGGCTCGAAGCTGACGGGTTGTAACCATTGCAATTTGTTGATCACGCCTTTCAGGATCTGGCAATTCCCGGATGCACATTTCACAGAGGAGAACGCCAAAGCTGTACACGTCGACCTAAAGACAGCAACAGTTTGAAACAAAGTTACAGTACAGTCGAACCTCTTTAATATGAACACCAAAGGGACAGGGAAGAGTGTCAATATTTCAGAGGTGTCCGTATTACAAAAGTAGAGTTCATATAAATTTTTCTCACTTTCAAACCAGGTGAACTGTCAGTAATAGGGAGGTTTTCGTATGGAGAGGTCGGACTGTAGATTTCTCACGGTCTTCCAGCCGAAGTCCCACGGCACCTATTGTGTAAGCGATCTATTCAAATAACTGTACATGTAACGATACAGAGAAAAAAGATGCGACTTGGAGCAAGACTTAAGGAGGTTTTGTGTAAACGAAACTTCGACAGACAAACTGATGGAATAAACCTTAGACCGGTTTTCACATGAGTGCCAAAAGTAATTCGCATTCACCTTGGTTTTGCATTACTACGCTTAATGATTATGATTGGTTTAAAAAACTCGCGCCACTTTCTTAGCCAATCGGAAGTAAAACCAAAGCCAATCGTGTCTGGTTCGCAAACGTTTTCGCACGCCTCACACCGGCTACATGTACATGTATTAACTTGGAGTTTTGATTGGTCCAATTGGAATGTCTGTGTCCTTTGTGATTGGCCACAGTGATTTCTGGTTGTGTTAGTTTTACAGAACTTGATTAAAAAACGCTCTAAAATAAGACATCACTAACCTTGAATGTTTGATTTGAAGTAAGTGCTTCAGGAGCAATGTAAATCATAGCTCCAGCGGCACATGTCATGGTCTGTTGCATGAAATTAGCAGTACCATAATCTGACACTTTGCCTCTCCATTGGTCACCCTGTCGCCATAGCAACACGTTAGCACTACTGATGTCTCGGTGAATAATGGGTGGCGTCTTGTGATGAAGGTAGCTTAACGCTCTAGCCACGTCAAGAGAAATAATGGAGACTTCTGTCGCAGAGAGAGGTCGCTGCTCTAGCAATGCTCGTAAACTTGATTCCATGAGCTCTGTTACAAACAAAGGGCTTCCCTCATCATTTGTTGCTCCAATGAATTGCAACAAACAAGGATGGCGGCACCTTGAAGCAATGTCCATTTCTCGTTCAAACAAAATCCGGTTGTGAGGAGAAAGAATCAACTCGTGGATTTGTTTCACGGCTACAGCACAGCCACAATACCTGCCCTCAACAACACTTCCCCAGCCTCCCCTACCAAGGAGTTTATCTGTCAGCTTAATTTGATCACGGGAAATGGCCCAGTCAGGGGTCTGTTGGCGTTGTTGTTCAGTAAGTGCTTGCTGAGCTGTGGACAGAGTTATCTCCAGTTCATCCACTTCCTGGTCTTTTGCTCTTAGTTGTCCTTCTAGTGTAGTAACTTGTTGCTGCAAATTTCTAGACTCGTCTTCCTTTTGTCTAAGCTGTCCTTGTAAAGAAGTCAACTGTTGTTCCATCTCCCCTAGTTGTCTTTGTGAAGTCTCTTCGTGTTCATTTCTCTCACTCAGCTGTTGTTCTATCTCCCTCAATTGTCTTTCCGAGTTTTCTTCTTCTTGCTCCTTCTCCCTCAGCTGTCCTTGCAAGTTCGCCTCTTCTAACTCTTTTTCTCGCAAATGTTCTTGACAATCACTCAACTGTTGCTCCAGTTCCCTCAGTTGTCTTTGTAAAGTCTCTGCCTGTTCGTCTCTCTCCCTCAACTGTCTTTGTGAGTTTTCTTCTTTTTGGTCTTTTTCCCCCAATTGTCTTTGCAAATTTGCCAACTGCCGTTTCCTTGCCCTCGATAGTCTTTCTGAGATTTCTAGTTGATGCTCTTTCTCCCTCAGCTGCTCACAGAAGCCGTTCATCTCTGGTAGCCTTTCACCAATTTGTAACTCTTTTTCTCTCAACTGTTGTTGACAATTAGCAAGCTGTTGACTCATCTCCCTCAACTGCCTTTGTAAGGAGTCGTGATGTTCGTTTTCTCTTTGGTGTTCGGGTGAACTAATTTCTCCGGACTGATTTAGTGCTACAAAAAAAAAGGAATTTGTCAGCATTCAACACAAGTTTCAGATTGTAGTTTGAATTTAGTCTCAAACAACAATCTTCCTGGGGAAGAGTCTCAAACTAGAATATAGTCTCAAACTACAATCTTTTTTAGGTGTTCCTGCGGGCCCAACTGCATGGTCTCAAAGCGGGAAAGGCCATAGGTTTAGAATGATAACGTGGAATGACACGGCAGACATTGAACCAGGTCTTTGAATATCATCACAAACGGCTCGCTACAGTCCTCATGTCTGGAAAGCTGCTCGATTTAATCATTTGTTCAAGAAAAGAAAGACTGAGGATGTGGCAATGTAGTCAACTACCCCAGCCATGCAGTCACCCAGTGGCAGATCCAAACCTTGAACTAAGGGCGGGCCCCCTTTATATACATCCAAAAGATTTAAAGCAGGGGAAGTCATTAAAAATGTGTTTAACCAAAAAACAAGGAGGGGCCCAGACCCCTCCCCCAGATCCGCCACTGTCACCCCTCCCCTCAATCAAGAACATTTAAGGGGTACTTTACTTGATGTTCTGTCATCATTTCCTCCGTGAACATCATCCTGTTTCTTTGATGTTTCCTTTTTTACAGCCTGTTTAGAGTTTCCATCAAAATCTTCCTCTTTTATAACACTTTCTGGTGCAACAAACATAGCAAAATCTCTGTCACAATCAAAGAGTTGTCTTCCATTCCATTTTCCAGTTCCATCTCCAACCCTTTCATCCTAGTAAAAAAAAGTACACTCAGTTCACTCAGTGCTTAACAGTGGAACCACAATATGATGAAGGACCAAGGGACTGGCAACATAATTATGTTTAAGAAAGTAATATAAAATCACTTGAATGAAAGTTGTGAATATTTTTTTGCTGGCTTTTCTGTTATGAATCATTTCATATACATTACATCATAATTACATGTAAATGTATGTTCCCTATAACAAAGTGGTGTTCAATCTGGGGGATTCCCAATAGTGGACTATACAAGGAAGCTACACCCAAAAAGGAACCTTTTTAAGGTTGTAGGCACAAAAAAGGATAAGGATTTCACAAGTTAAAGTATACAAAAGAGCAACTTGAAGAAAAACCTGTTATAAGTTTGTAGTACAAAAGGGCCGTTCATAGTCAATACTGCTGAAATATTGCACAGTTTGAGAGTGGGAAGTGTACCTTCCCACACTTAGCTGCAACAAAAAACTTGCAGCATGTTACACAAATTAATGATTGATAAAACAAGTCTTGCTGATTTGCTTTTAAATCAAGTATTCAACTAGACAAGTAGTTCATTTGAATAAAACCTGAAGGTGTTTACACATGAGGGAACATGTAGCAGGGAAATATAGCAGGGACAAAATCCCAATATCAAGTGTGCAAAGAAAGTCCCGTCTGATAGCCTGTGGGTAGTGGGTTTTTTCTGTTGGGGTTTTCAATTTTGTATCCCATCACTGTCCTAAGTCCAAATCTGGAATTTTAAGTTGGTGTATATGAAGTACATTATGTAAGGACGCAGGGAAATGCCTTTGAGCTAGCACAAAATGGTTCTAACTTGCACAAAGGGCCCGTGGGGGGGGGGGGGGGGAACTACCATATGAAAGGCACGGGGATGCTCGTTGTTGCTCTTAGGGGTATAAATTTCGGTTGGGTCTTGTTTAGGGTGTTCTGGACAAAATGGCAATATTTTTAGCCATTAGGGTCTCGTTTAGGGTATGTTACATACAAAGAAATATACAAATAATTCTCTTTTCAGAAGTTTGGTTTCTTTTAGGGGTCTAACATAGCTTCAGCCACACCCAGATTGGTTTCTTTTAGGGGTATTTCCAAAATTTCGGACAAGCATCCCCGTTCCTTTAATATGGGAGCCCCCCCCCCCCCCCGGGACAAAGAGCTAGCTGGAAAATCCATTTTCTTTGCACCCTGAAGTGCTGATAATATTAAGATTGCATTAATTTTGTGCAACACAATGTTTGCAGCAATTTTGTCCTCACAACAAGTTGCATGGAGTTTAACTTGTTGAATTCAAAATGTCACATCTTATCTAGTCTTTGTTTATTACCTTCCCTTGATGTACACTTTTAAACACACTAGAAAAGATAAGTAAAGTCTGCATATCAGCCTAGTGGCCCATCAGCAAGCATATCCTGGTTTCTGTAGCATGAAGTGACTAAGGGTGTTACTCTACTCCCACTCTGGATGAGATATGCTTGTCCATTGCAGGGTTACCCCCAGCAGTAAATATGTAGGCACAAAAAGAGTAACTAGAACACAACACAATGACCCCTGCCAGGGCTCAAACCCAGACCGCTCAATCCAGAGTCCTGCACGCTAACTGTTAGGCCATCACACCTCCCCTAGAAAAGATATGCATATTAAAATTTTTAAATTAAGAAAATGATACTGACATTGTGATGTCAAGATTTCGACCCTTCCTGACATTTTTCATGTCAAAACGATTTTCACCCGCCAAGCTGGATGTAGAAATGGTCAATACAGTTGAATCCTGATAACTCAAACCCAGTAACTCAAACTCCCGCTAACTCAAACCTTTTTCATTTTCCCTTCTGGTCATTATCTTACTAATTTCTGATTTCCCTTAAAGGTTTGAGCTATCGGGACTCGACTGTACTTTAAAAAAATGCAAAAATGCAAAATAATTTCTCTCACATGATAAAATAGCTTACCATTTCCAGACCTACAACTGTTCTCATCTTGCCACTTGCATCTTTCTCCTGGCCAATATAACGTACAGTTCCCCTTTTCCAGCTTTGTGCTGGATAATCCCCAATAAAAGTGACAACTCTTTGACCAACTTCAAATATTACACTGTCAATTCCATTCTTAGATGACTTTTGTTCATGTTTCCCTTTTAGAAAAGATGGCATAACCATATCCTTTAGTCTTGACTTAATGTTAGCCTGAGAGTTTTTATTCCTTTTTGGAGAACTAGGAGGAGAATCTGTGCCAGGATCTTCTCGCAGTTTTAATTTGTCAAATCCAACAAAAACACCAGAGCTTTTATTTCTTTTTGGAGAACTAGAAGGAGAATCTGTGCCAGGATCTTCTCGCGGTTTTAATTTGTCAAGTCCAACAAAAACACCAGAGTCTGGTGGACAGGTAAAGTACCACTTGCCTTTGAATGTCCCACCAGTTGTTCCTTGGCCTGGATTTCTCTAGAAACAATGTAAACAAAATGTACATAAGCTTTTATCGTATTTGTGTTCAACACACTTAATAATAACAATTCTACCACCAGCCAACTAACAATTTTTGTGGAAAGACAAATTACATGTATAGAGGTAAAAACATTATCTTCATTGCAGTGTAAATGCCAATTTTTAGTTTCTTTTAAATATATCATAATATTATCAGCCAATACACATAATCTACAATCAGGGTTCGAACACATTTTCAGGCCAAAAATTCAAGGACTTTGCAAGGACTTTCCAGGACCTTTTTTGGAAATTTCAAGGACTTTTTTTATGAAATTTACCTCCAACCAACGATTTCCAGTCTGTCATGCCGTTGATGTGCTTGCTCTGAAGAACTAAAAAAATCGCTTAATTTGGCAGTCTTCTCATTGCCTTTTGGCAGTCTTCTCATTGCCTTTTGACGTTCAATAAAAAAAGCAAGGACTTTCAAGGACCGAAAACCAATTTCAAGTACTTTCAAGGCCTTAAAATCGAACTCCTGAAATTCAAGAGTTTTCAAGGGTTTTCAAGGCATGTACGAACCCTGTACAATGTACACACAATGCCTACATGTGGCTAAGATATCAAAGTTGCTATAAGCCACTGAACTTGGAAAATTAATAAGAAAACAAGAATCAGTAACGGCAAGCTGACAAATAGAGATTAGCCAGAACAAATCATGTTAAACTTTCCACACATCAGTTCACTTCACTCAGTTCAATACATCAAAAAAGAAAAGAAAAAAAGAATCGCTTCAACACTTTGGCGAAAGTTTGCCAAGACTTTTTTCCTTTTTACCTCATGGTAATGAGGTTGAGTTAGCATTCTCAAAGTCAAGTGTCTCACTCACTCACTCCATTCTGATATTAAACCGCAATTAATTTATGCATTAAACGGTAAATGTGCTGACAGAAAAGTTCTTTAAAACCCCATTCAGCACATGGTATCAATCAAAAACAAATTATTCTCCAACCTTGTTCCCAGGGTCTCTCTCTTCCAGGGAACAAGGTTGATTATTCATAAGTCAAAAGAGGATCAGTTACACCATAGTTATGGTTACACTTATCCTCCGCTGGTGATAAGAGAATAGAATTCGCTCTACAAAGCCTCGGAACATAAGGGACCGGTCATTATTTATGTAGAGGGGGGGGGGGGGAAATATGTTGGAAAGATCAAAATTTCTGTAAGGCCCCCCTCCAGGCCATGTAAGTAGCAAGTGACCCCCCCTTCTTTATTCAATATTTACGTGATGACCCCTCCCCCCCGACCTCATATCTCCCTTTATATGCCTCAAGTAATTTATTATTAAATGCATGTTACATACAATCTTAATTGCACACTTGTTCTAATGCAAAAAGGCTGGATCAACACTTAGTCAACCAAGGCTTCTTTGCTATGGATACTTGTCCAGCAATACGGCAAATTTTTGGATGAGTTATGTGTATAGTAAACATACCTAATTATTAACTCCTTAACTTTGGAAAAGTGGTAGTTTTTACAAATTATGCTCTCATGGTGAACACAAATGTAATATCCATGCAAAATATAATTCCTTTCCAATGATTTTCCTAAAGTTGTAAAGGGATAACTTTGAATTCTTGTTGTCATAAATATCATGTTTTATTACTTCTTGGGCTATTGCAGTGATAATCATTTTGTAAAAAGAAAATAATTTCAGTCAAACCAGATATTAAAGCAGATTATAAAGGTCTGGTTTCTTTATTAACTAAAATTAATTTTAAGATAACAATGGAGTTTAGAGTGAAAACAGTATTTCTGTAAAATACAAATCACTAAAGTTGTACATAATAGTGGAGTTTAAACAAAAGAAAACAATAGAAATAGCATAAAATTGTACAATTTAGCATCTCACTGTTTCACATATGGTGTTTGCACTGTTCTATTTAACTGTTTTACCCACCTCAAACTGCTTATCCCCCCCTAAACTTCTTAAAAAAATTTTTAGCCCCCCCCCCTCTTGCCACTCTGAAATAGCCTTGACCCCCCCTTCTTTTTTT
This sequence comes from Oculina patagonica, assembly GCF_052425735.1. Taxonomy (NCBI): domain Eukaryota; kingdom Metazoa; phylum Cnidaria; class Anthozoa; order Scleractinia; family Oculinidae; genus Oculina; species Oculina patagonica. Next base: position 13,155,198 of record NC_135761.1, on the reverse strand, counting down.
CCCTCCCCCCCTCTACATAAATAATGACCGGTCCCTAAGCTATCAATGACCCATTCACATAAGAAAACATTCGAAGGCAAATGAAGTGAGACTGTGACATTACTGATAGTAGCTATTAGCTACATACAGCTACGCTTGCCATGTGATGTGTTTTTTAGTAAACATGACATCCGTGGAACACGCTTTTGTTTCACGTCACATCGTCTCATTTCACGCCATCCGTTTTCATCTTTTTTTCCAACGCATCTTTTTTTGAAAAAGTAGCTTTTTGACAAGTGCTCACTTCTCGCAAGGTTACATTTTGTCAATGCTTGTGCTCGCAAAGAAAAACGAAGTGTTCACATGCTAGCCAAGACCTTTCAATACCCCACCTATTCAAGACGGAAAACCGTCTTGAATGGGTTTTCCGTCTAAACAAGACGGAAAAGCTGGTCACGCAAGATATGCTGAGTTAAAAAGAAATTTATTTTGAAAGATGGGATGAAAACAGTTCAACGTACTCACCTAAATCGAGAGTCTGAAATCTTTAAACTGCGATTGATCAAAAGCTAGTATATCTGCAGCCGGATACTGTGTTGCAAAGAAAAAATGACAAGCTTATCTGCTGCAATAGTGTTTAATCTAAGAATTTTATTTTTAAATGGACAGCTTTTTTATGACGCAGTCAGATTTTATTTTCCAGGATAAGTATTATTGTTAGGCATTATTGTTATTATCAATCGGAGTTACTGGAAAATTGAAGATTTGCTGTAGCCTGTGGGCAATTCACAAATGCATTGTGACCTGTGACCAGCGAGCTTCCTGTTTATTTCGAAAATGATCAATTTCAAACTGCAATTTTTAAAGCTTTGAACGAGGTCTGCGTAGAAGTCAAGGTGCACTTGTTCACTAGTAGTTTCTGTCACTTGCTCCGTGCGCTTGGGGAGGAATTGAACCCTCTTTGCAAACTTTCCTCCGAAATCTCTGACATCCTGTTTGCACAGGAAAACAAAGAAAGACTGTCTGCATGACCGCAAAACAAAAGCGCGTTAGAGAGCATAGGAACAAGCTTTTGGGTGCCGTTGAGCAGACGGACTATATCAAAGATTTTGTGACACGTCTGGTTACAACACAGGCTATACTCTTAGCTGCAAGTCCCCCATCAAGGCCAAATACGGGAGTGCATGTACCCACACCCCTCCCCTGGGGGATATCATTGAACAAGCAACTGTACTTACAATCAGTTCAACTCCAAACATTGTTCCAGAAAGAGTCGGTAATTCACCCTTGTATCGAACGACACCAGGTAAATCCCTTGAAATCCTTCCACCTGTTACTGAAACATGAACCTGATTTCCTTCTGTCAGTCGTCGCCCAAACGCCAGCCTTTTTCTGTCGATAAACGTTTGATATCTCAGTTGAGAGGGAGAGATCGCCAAAAGCAAGTTTACATCTTCGTCTGAAAGTCGAAATAAATCCTCCGTAGAACATTCCAGGCGCAGTGATTTCAGCTTATGATCAATTCCAACAAGGGCAATTCTAGTTGAATCTTCTGGTTGTTCGTCATCAGGAAGAGCCTCCAATAACTCGCCTCGCTGTACTTGTGTTGGTGTGGACTTCGTAGAATAGATTGGAAGCAAGAGATTTCTCTCAAGAACCCGTCCCATTCGATCATGAAGTAAAATATATTTTTTCTTCGGCGCTTCCATACCGCACTGTAGTCAAAGTAACAACTACTTCCTCTTCTGTAAAGCACAATAATTTTAAACAAGGATTGACAATGCATGCTTGAAAACACGACCACTGTCGCGCTCCACCGCTCATTCATTTCGTGCACCATTTTGTGTCCCAAACGTCTCGCATCCACGAGCAATGACGTATCACCAAGGGACATGGGGACGGAGCGAGGATGGGGTGGGGGGGGGGGGGGGAGCGGAGGTGCAGCGGAAGCAACGAGAGGGTCTAAATGGGTAATGGTCTAATTGGGTAAAATGGCCAAAACTTTAGCTGTTTGGCATAAAACTGGATAAATTTAACCGTTTGAGGTAAAAAACAGTCACCGTAAAAATTCCTAGCCACAAAAGAGAAGGTCTCAAGATCTCTTGTCAAGACTTTTCCGTGTCTTGCCTAGACTTTCAAGCGACTTGTGGCAACTCTACGTAGTGTCTAGTGCCTGATGTCTTGCCTTGACGAGTCTTATTACCAAAAATACTCTTGAAAATAGGCAAACGAAAGTGTCGAAAGTGTCTGCCTTATGTGTTGAGCACTAGCAACAATGGGAAAAAAATTAACTTTCATTTTGCAACAACGAAAATTAATTTTCAACTCTTTTAAAAGAATGAAAATTAATTTTTACACTTCCGTTAACCGTAATGAAAGAAATTAACTGTTAGCCGTCAAAAGCCAAAATATTAACGGTTAATGTTCAGTGTGACTGATACTGTTGTTCTTGTGACTCAAAGCGGCAAATCCGAGGGATCTGCCAAGAATTTCACGTATTTTTTTTACTGTAAGTTACAAAAGCGACAGTCACGCCCATTCAGCATTGACTTGCTCAAAACTTTCGCTACTCACTGGAGGTTCTTAATAGGGTAGAGGCGGCGGAGCGTTTTTAAAATGTGGGGGGCCCACCATACTCCAAGCCAAGCGCATACCAACCCCCTCCAGCGAAGGCGCATCCCCCGCTTAAATTTTTCAAAATGTTCGGTGGTTCCTTAATCGATTTGCGACAATGCATAACTTGGCAGTTTGGACGATCCTGCTTCAGAGTGCTTTTTGGGCTGTTCTTTAGACGTCGGAGGGCGAAAATGTACGCTTTGAAGTTGCTGATGCCACAAGTAATGTCACATACGCGGGGTATACGATCTTAACAGATTGTGGACCTCTCCTAGTAGCGTTTTGGGGAAATGAGTTTCGTTAAAAGTTCTACACCATATTATCCCGCCAATGACGATTACCTAATGACGATCCTGATAAAACGATTTGTGTCTTGACAAACCAATTTTGTGCTGCCCTGCGATACTTTCGGCACTGAAATGGGGGAGGTGGGGCAAATTTTTGTTTGAGGGGCTACACCCCCCTGCCACCTCTGCTCCGCCGCCTATGTGGAGTGACAGCTTTTAAGCTGAATAGGCCATTTCCGAGTTATCGTTTGCCTCTATTTCAAAACGAGTCTTCGTGCGAAACCTTTGAAATGAAAACGAGTTTGATTTGCATGAAATGGACCTGTAGGTGAAACTCATTTTCATATGAATGGTTTTGCACGTAGACTCTTTTTACCCCACTAACCGAAGAGCACTGGGAACTAGAGACAAGGATGGCAACTAGCTACAGAAATAGCGGAAATAAATGAGACGTGAACAGAGATCAAGTTTGGCACAACAAGAAATCGTTGTAAAGGACACAAAGTAAAATACTCCTGGGAAGTTAGAAAGGACCAGAATAAAAATAATAAACGAAAAAATACAAATTATGTTTGAAGAGTTCTGTTAGATTCAGTTAACAGACATCTCTGCAATTGGCCTGTGTAAATAATCACGAGACCGTATTTGACCTTTGTCGCTCAAGAGAAGTATCGCGTACCGTATTTACTCGAATAAGCGCCGCCCTCGAATAAGCGCCGCTGTTGGGCCCAAAAGTTAATAAGCGCCGCCCCCGAATAAGCGCCACAGTACCGATGCGGCGCTTTTTCGATGAATTCCGTTTAACAAAGCAACTCTAAAACAAACTTGGAAGTTTCTTTCCAGCAAAAGTGATGTTTTGCAGAAGCGATTGTTTTACCGCTCGCCCATTAGTTTTTGTATCCAACATTCTTACAATACGTAGTTCTGTAAATGTTGTGAAGGCCGCAAACTTTGCCAGGACACTTAGCGCCACTTCTCCCTTCAGCAAGAGACAAATACTGAGAACCAAAAGACGCTATTTTCAATTACTGTAAAAGATTAGATTCTTTCTGGCGGCTTAATTTTAAATAAGCGCCGCCTTCGAATAAGCTCCGCATTTGAGGCGCGAAAAATTTAATAATCGCCGCGGCGCTTATTCGAGTAAATACGGTATTGTGTATTAAGCTAGCATGTTCCAGGCGTTCGGTTAGTTGGGAAGCCGCGCAAAGAACGGGAAGTGAAAAATGGCGAGAGGACTAAGGCGACCCCTCCCTTTATTTTTCGCTCGCCGTTCTTCGTGCTGCTTCCCGAAACCGAACGCCTGGAACATGCTTATGTAAGGCTTATACCAGATATCAAATGCACACTACAAGCTAAGATAACGCAAGTTTTGTTGAACAACCATACTGTACAGAAGTTGTCAGCTGCCTCTTCGTTGCCGCTCAAGATTAAACCCAGAGTCGCTTGCCTGCTTACCACGATAGTGAAAACCCGCGAGTAAGAACCTAGTTTTCCAGGTTAACCTAAACAGGTTCTTAAATAAATGGAAGTTAACACAAATTTAGACTATTAAGGTTCTTAATAGGTTCTTATTTTCTGAGGAAAAATTTACATTGTTGCTGAATAGAACTTTTAGTGATATTCGGCCTATTATTTTGTATAAAATTTGCATACCCCACAAGTGTTTATGTAAAAACTTGAAGCACTGATTATTCAAAACATGACATTGTATACATGTACAGTAAAGCCTTCTCCAAAACTTATTTTACCAAAAGTAAACATTTCTAATCAGTTTTAGAAAATTAGAACCTGTCTTTAAATTTTAGGCTAAATAGGTTCTTTACTTATAAAAATGGGGTCTAATCTGAAAATTTTAGCCTAACAGGTCCTTAAATGTTAGGTTCTTTCTCGCTCATATAAGGTGTCTTTCTTTAACTGTCATATCTAAAATACCTAACCTAAACGTGAATCAGACAGAGGTCTAATAATCACCTTATCTAGGCTTAATTTCATCTAATAATCGAGAACACAGCTTCAACCTAGTCCAGGCCTAAACTAGAGCAAGCATCGTCCGGACGAAAAGTTTGGTTACCAATGACGGGCATGGACAGTTAAAAATGGCATCGATCGTTTACAAAAGGGAAATCAGCACCGGCGTTACCCAATAACACCTTGGTGGAGAGAGGCATTGTGAGAGTTGTTGTCCCAGACTGTTCGGGAAAGAACGGCGAGAGAACTGGACGCCAGCGCAAAACAAGAGCTTGCTCTCGCCCCATCCCCTTCCCCCGCGCTTCACGCTCACACTCACTTCGATCGCCGAGAGGCTGTAGACAGTCTATTGTTGTCCATAAAAACAACACAATGACCCCGGCCAGGGCTGGAAGCCGGGCGGCGACCACACTTTCCGGAGTCTAGCAACAAGTCCACTGAACCTCACACTTTTTTCTTGTAACAAAGCGAACAATAAATTATAAATATTAAGAGAAAAAAAAAACATGCAGAAGAAAAGCCGTTATATTTGTAGAATTGAAGGATATAAATAGATGCATCTAAAGGACAAATTATAACCAATGAGATATTTATTGAGCTGCTTGTCTTCGTCAAACTGGGCATAGTTATTTGAAGAAACTGCATCGTTAACTGTTATACTGATCAGTTTACCTGAATTAAACTAATTTTACACTTTTATTAACATTCATCCACTTACGAGTATCTCTTATGTTTTGCTCATAAGCACTTCAAAATCAAGACACAAATAATAATGTATAAACGAGCTTAAATGAAAATTGAATGGTAATCAGTTTTTAATTGTCTGGTTTACACTCCTTGCAGTTTGTAAATGCAGTATTGATTTTATTAAACATTCTTCCAACGGTTTCCTTTTGAGGAAAGCATTTTGACCTTACTAACACTTTCAGTTTTTAAAAGCAATTTTTCCTAAAGATTTTCAACGATGACACGAGCATGGGATAAAGAAAAATTCTGAGTCCCGACGGGAATCGAACCGAGCGCCCAACTGGTATATCTGGGAGGCCACGGGTTCGATTCCCGTCGGGGACTCAGAATTTTTCTTTGTCCCATGCTCGTGTCATTGTTAAAAAATACATCTTTATCATTTGTCACCGAGCTAAAAAAAATTATCATCTTTATTATTTACTACAATTTTTCCTATTTCTAATTCAACTCGCTGTACTTGTGTTGGTGTGGACTTCGTAGAATAGATTGGAAGCAAGAGATTTCTCTCAAGAACCCGTCCCATTCGATCATGAAGTAAAATATATTTTTTCTTCGGCGCTTCCATACCGCACTGTAGTCAAAGTAACAACTACTTCCTCTTCTGTAAAGCACAATAATTTTAAACAAGGATTGACAATGCATGCTTGAAAACACGACCACTGTCGCGCTCCACCGCTCATTGATCATTTCGTGCACCATTTTGTGTCCCAAACGTCTCGCATCCACGAGCAATGACGTATCACCAAGGGACATGGGGACGGAGCAAAGGTGGGGTGGGGGGGGGGGGAGCGGAGGTGCAGCGGAAGCAACGAGAGGGTCTAAATGGGTAAATAATAAAAATAAATAAATCAACTTTGTTTAACGAGGGTTGCACATAACAGTCTTTCGACTGACAAACCTGTGGCCCTCGGATTCCCGATCGAATTGGAATTTAGAGGTGTTGGTTTTTGAGGGATCTGCCAAGAATTTCACGTATTTTTTTTACTGTAAGTTACAAAAGTGACAGTCACGCCCATTCAGCATTGACTTGCTCAAAACTTTCGCTACTCACTGGAGGTTCTTAATAGGGTAGAGGCGGCGGAGCGTTTTTAAAATGTGGGGGGCCCACCATACTCCAAGCCAAGCGCATACCAACCCCCTCCAGCGAAGGCGCATCTCCCGCTTAAATTTTTCAAAATGTTCGGTGGTTCCTTAATCGATTTGCGACAATGCATAACTTGGCAGTTTGGACGATCCTGCTTCAGAGTGCTTTTTGGGCTGTTCTTTAGACGTCGGAGGGCGAAAATGTACGCTTTGAAGTTGCTGATGCCACAAGTAATGTCACATACGCGGGGTATACGATCTTAACAGATTGTGGACCTCTCCTAGTAGCGTTTTGGGGAAATGAGTTTCGTTAAAAGTGCTACACCATATTATCCCGCCAATGACGATTACCTAATGACGATCCTGATAAAACGATTTGTGTCTTGACAAACTAATTTTGTGCTGCCCTAACGATACTTTCGGCACTGAAATGGGGGAGGTGGGGCAAATTTTTGTTTGAGGGGCTACACCCCCCTGTCACCTCTGCTCCGCCGCCTATGTGGAGTGACAGCTTTTAAGCTGAAAAGGCCATTTCCGAGTTATCGTTTGCCTCTATTTCAAAACGAGTCTTCGTGCGAAACCTTTGAAATGAAAACGAGTTTGATTTGCATGAAATGGACCTGTAGGTGAAACTCATTTTCATATGAATGGTTTTTCACGTAGACTCTTTTTACCCCACTAACCGAAGAGCACTGGGAACTAGAGACATGGATGGCAACTACAGCTACAGAAATAGCGGAAATAAATGAGACGTGAACAGAGATCAAGTTTGGCACAACAAGAAATCGTTGTAAAGGACACAAAGTAAAATACTCCTGGGAAGTTAGAAAGGACCGGAATAAAAATAATAAACGAAAAAAAAAATTATGTTTGAAGAGTACTGTTAGATTCAGTTAACAGACATCTCTGCAATTGGCCTGTGTAAATAATCACGAGACCGCATTTGACCTTTGTCGCTCAAGAGAAGTATCGCGTGTCGTATTTACTCGAATAAGCGCCGCCCTTGAATAAGCGCCGCTGTTGGGCCCAAAAGTTAATAAGCGCCGCCCCCGAATAAGCGCCACAGTACCGATGCGGCGCTTTTTCGATGAATTCCGTTTAACAAAGCAACTCTAAAACAAACTTGGAAGATTCTTTCCAGCAAACGTGATGTTTTGAAGAAGTGATTGTTTTACCACTCGCCCATTAGTTTTTCTATCCAACATTCTCACAATACGTAGTTCTGTAAATGTTGTGAAGGCCGCAAACTTTGCCAGGACACTCAGCGCCACTTCCCCCTTCAGCAAGAGACAAATACTGAGAACCAAAAGACGCTATTTTCAATTACTGTAAAAGATTAGATTCTTTCTGGCGGCTTAATTTTAAATAAGCGCCGCCTTCGAATAAGCTCCGCATTCTGGGGCGGATCTAGGGGGGTTCGGGGGGTTCGGTCGAACCCCCTCAATTGAAACCGCTAACGTAAAAATTCTTGTAAAATGTTACGTAAATAAATTCAATCTTATACTGCAATAAATTAATGGACAAATTAAACCTTAACTGCTCCCTAACATTAACTGTTTGCTACGAATTGTTTGCACTATACCAGCCACCTCTGTCTAACAGAGTTTCCAACTCTCCCGTTTTGGCCGGAAACCTCCCATTTTTGGCGATAGTTTCCGGCCTCCCGTTTTCACTCAATATTCTCCCGATACTTCTCTTCTAGAAAAGAAAGGTAATCTTTACTATCGTTTAAGCATGATCCTTTGTAGTTTTTCTGTGGTACATTAGGCTTCTTTTACGGGATCTTCAGGGAATCCTAGCATGATCCCTCGGTTTTGTCGGTGCGGTAATACAGTGGATCGCCTCGACTCCGTGCAAGGTTTGCGTTTATTCGTTTGTGGTTTTTGAAGTCGTTCTGTCCGTCGTTGATGTCAAAATGCAGGAAATGGCATCTTAGAGGCCTATATTTTCAAAAACTTTTCCGGGGAAGCATGCCCCAGGCTCACACCAGCCAGACTCACACCTTCAGTGCTTGTGGCCGCGGCTACGCCGCTCCAAATCTTCCTCTTTTTTCTTTCTTAGGGTTGGAACTCTGCACCTCAGCCCGGCTGACGAGCGAGCAAACAGCACTTTGAAGCTTGTCAAAGGATATTTTCAGACCACTATGACAACGGAAAGACCGTTAGGCTTGGGATTCATAAACATTCATTAAGAAAAGCCTGTTAACTATGATGCTGTAGTTCAAATTTTTGCGGAAAAATACCCCCGAAGAATGCTTTTTGTTGATCCCGTCTTTGATGAGACACGAAATTGGAAAAATTTAAAACGCAGTATGGTTTTGTAAAAGGAAATTTGAATCCAAATACATAATTTTTGATAGTTTTAGCGTATCTTTGCAATATTTTGATGCAAAAGAGTGGCACTTTGACTTAAAAAATAGGAGGCATTTAAACACACTGACTTGGCCTCAAAATGTTGGAAATCGCATTTCCGAGGACTTGAATTTCAAAATTTTCCGGGGGAGGATGCCCCCGGACCCCCCTAAAGGGGACCGCCTTTGGCGGTCCTAATATCGAACCCCCTTCTGTTAAATCCTGGATCCGCCCCAGGCATTTGAGGCGGGAAAAATTTAATAATCGCCGCGGCGTTTATTCGAGTAAATACGGTATTGTGTATTAGGTATAGGCTAGCATGTTCCAGGCGTTCGGTTAGTTGGGAAGCCGCGCAAAGAACGGGAAGTGAAAAATGGCGAGAGGACTAAGGCGACCCCTCCCTTTATTTTTCGCTCGCCGTTCTTTGTGCTGCTTCCCGAAACCGAACGCCTGGAACATGCTTATATAAGGCTTATACCAGATATCAAATGCACACTACAAGCTAAAATAACGAAAGTTTTGTTGAACAACTATACTATACAAAAGTTGTCAGTTGCCTCTTCGTTGCCGCTCAAGATTAAACCCAGAGTCGCTTGCCTGCTTACCAGGATAGTGAAAACCCGCGAGTAAGAACCTAGTTTTTCAGGTTAACTTAAAAAGGTTCTTAAATAAATGGAAGTTAACACAAATTTAGACTATTAAGGTTCTTAATAGGTTCTTATTTTCTGAGGAAAAATTTACATTGTTGCTGAATAGAACTTTTAGTGATATTCGGCCTATTATTTTGTATAAAATTTGCATACCCCACAAGTGTTTATGTAAAAACTTGAAGCACTGATTATTCAAAAAATGACATTGTATACATGTACAGTAAAGCCTTCTCCAAAACTTATTTTACCAAAAGTAAACATTTTCTAATCAGTTTTAGAAAATTAGAACCTGTCTTTAAATATTAGGCTAAATAGGTTCTTTACTTATAAAAATGGGGTCTAATCTGAAAATTTTAGCCTAACAGGTCCTTAAATGTTAGGTTCTTTCTCGCTCATATAAGGTGTCTTTCTTTAACTGTCATATCTAAAATACCTAACCTAAACGTGAATCAGACAGAGGTCTAATAATCACCTTATCTAGGCTTAATTTCATCTAATAATCGAGAACACAGTTTCAACCTAGTCCAGGCCTAAACTAGAGCAAGCATCGTCCGGACGAAAAGTTTGGTTACCAATGACGGGCATGGACAGTTAAAAATGGCATCGATCGTTTACAAAAGGGAAATCAGCACCGGCGTTACCCAATAACACCTTGGTGGAGAGAGGCATTGTGAGAGTTGTTGTCCCAGACTGTTCGGGAAAGAACGGCGAGAGAACTGGACGCCAGCGCAAAACAAGAGCTTGCTCTCGCCCCATCCCCTTCCCCCGCGCTTCACGCTCACACTCACTTCGATCGCCGAGAGGCTGTAGACAGTCTATTGTTGTCCATAAAAACAACACAATGACCCCGGCCAGGGCTGGAAGCCGGGCGGCGACCACACTTTCCGGAGTCTAGCAACAAGTCCACTGAACCTCACACTTTTTTCTTGTAACAAAGCGAACAATAAATTATAAATATTAAGAGAAAAAAAAAACATGCAGAAGAAAAGCCGTTATATTTGTAGAATTGAAGGATATAAATAGATGCATCTAAAGGACAAATTATAACCAATGAGATATTTATTGAGCTGCTTGTCTTCGTTAAACTGCGCATAGTTATTTGAAAAACTGCATCGTTAACTGTTATACTGATCAGTTTACCTGAATTAAACTAATTTTACATTTTTATACATTCATCCACTTACGAGTATCTCTTATGTTTTGCTCATAAACACTTCAAAATCAAGACAAAAATAATAATGTATAAACGAGCTTAAATTTAAATTGAATGGTAATCAGTGTTTAATTGTCTGGTTTACACTCCTTGCAGTTTGTAAATGCAGTATTGATTTTATTAAACATTCTTCCAACGGTTTCCTTTTGAGGAAAGCATTTTGACCTTACTAACACTTTCAGTTTTTAAAAGCAATTTTTCCTAAAGATTTTCAACGATGACACGAGCATGGGATAAAGAAAAATTCTGAGTCCCGACGGGAATCGAACCGAGCGCCCAACTGGTATATCTGGGAGGCCACGGATTCGATTCCCGTCGGGGACTCAGAATTTTTCTTTGTCCCATGCTCGTGTCATTGTTAAAAAATACATCTTTATCATTTGTCACCGAGCTAAAAAAAATTATCATCTTTATTATTTACTACAATTTTTCCTATTTCTAATTCACTTTGTGTAAATGTTTTAAAATGAACTAAAAATAATAAATCAACGTGACTAAGATATATTTATTTATATAGCTGTTTGTTGTGGTAATCCTCGTTACCTTAACAAAATGAAGCGAAAGTAAACCATACTTGAGAAAGAAAATGTTATTTTATCAACAAGAAATGTTTCTCTCAAAAAAGTGTAAGTTGTCCTTAAGACTATGATAGATCTCAAAAATCGCCCTTGGCTTTCTCAGTCAAACAATGAAAACAAAGTTCATACCAAGTGAAATCTATTTATTCAGCTGCTAAAACACGTGATTTTTCACAGGTGCATTAACAACACTTTCACTCACACAAGGTCACAGTTGTATGAAGAAATATTGCTAAATATTGAGTTATTTATCAAGTGTTTTTAAGGAGCAGAATTGAAGGTAAGTTTAACTTGAGCACTAATTAATATTTGCCTGCTCATCTTCTATTCATACTCATTCGAACTTAAAAGCTACGTGTCGTCTATTGCTTTTTAACTGAATGCAGATACATGAATCAAATAATAGATAGCTTAGCTGTAACGTTAATTGTCCACCATTTTACAATTCGCAAGAATTCATACTGAAGAAGTTTATGTCACCAATATTATTTCACATGGTCTCAGTATAAGCCGTTAACAGGGATTACATTTTCCTGTATTTTTATCAAATGAGGAAAATTTTTACTACCTGCTGACATGTATTTTACATAGAACCAATTTACTTCTTCACTGGAAATGATAATGCTTGTAAAATGCATGCGAATAATTGCCGTTTAATCCACCTTTAAAGTGGTGGAACAGTTCTCATGTTATTGGAGGTATTTTATATCCACAACAAGAAGAAAACCTAAAAACATTTATAAAATAGGTCTTACGAGTTTTCATATTTTATTTAAATTTAGATTAACACACATTTAATGCAACACTATAGGTGCCGGTAACGACACGTTCAAGTATATAAAATCAAAGAATAAAAACCTTGAGATAACAGTTTTCTAAGGTAGACAAAAGAAGTATATATATTGCTAACGATAGTTGCAGCTGAGGAAGATTCAAAGACAGATAACCGAGCGATAACGAAATTAAATAAAGGGCCATTTTCCCCTCATTCATTTAAATTAAAAATCTTTAACTGTGAAATAAATGTATGTAAATCGTCTTGTATAATATCATTTTTACATCTATTTTTCACGTTAAGTTGAAAATTCGTACAACAAATTACAGGTTTTTCAAAACATTTAAATTTTTTCACGTCAGGTTGCTTCAGAATCTCGGCTTATATGAGGCTTAATTCATCCCGCCGCCCCACGAAAGCTAAATAGAAAATTTCAAGAAATATACCCTAAAATTAATTCCGGAATATTCACTGTTCTGCATTGCTTAAAGTTGTCACGACTACATAGCGATCAGTTGTACGTTTGAGCGATGAGTTGCTTGGAGATAAAAACTGTGGGCTATTCAGGCTGTCCGGTCTCTCGAAGACGGCCGGGGTTATTCACCGATGACTGGCACTGTGTAAGACACTCCATTTTAGCTAGGATATATGCAAACTCTTTTCTTTTTCTTCCAATATCTGTCCTAGTTTATTTGATCCAATGCAAATGCTTAAGTTCGGAATATTAAATCCGGTTAGCGTGAGTTGGCAACTTCTAGGGCTAGTAACAAGACTCGTGCCAATATTTGGATGACACTGCAGGTCTGGAAAACACAGCAAATCCGCCAGAAGACTAGAATATTCGGGACAGAAATTAGGTCCAACGTAGACTTTAATCTGTAGCCAAAGTAAATTTTGCGCAGTTTTTAAGACACCGTACAATTTCGAAATTAAACAAAATACGGTCCTAAGATTAATTTTTTGGCAACTACATCTGAGCCTTACACAGAAAGCGCTCTCCCCATTTTAAATCTTCTAGACGTCTGGAGAGTAAATAATATTATTATATACTCAACAGAATACCGCGTTTTTGATTGGTCAATGACGAATGCATAAATAGGTTATAGAGTGCAAATTGGGGTTATAGAGTGCAATACAGAAGTTGCTATGGAAACACCGGGGAAGCGCCAAATTTGAAAACCAAATTAAAAAATGGCGGACAGCCGGTTTGCTTTGTCAAACCAAAATATCGTCGAGCAACTTAAGGAAAATGCGAGAAACAAAAACACGTTGAAAGCTACACAGACCTGGTTGAATGTTTGGCAAACATGGGCAACAGAGAGAAAAGTAAACCCAAAAATGGAAGAATACGAGCACGAACAACTCGGTGAGATGTTGCAAACCTTCTACACAGAAATACGCACAAAAGACGGGTTTGAATACGAACCTTGAGTTGCTGAAGCAATACCTCAGTAGACGTCCTCAAGAGCTGCGAGAAAAAGGTCCTTTTTACCTTGCCAAATTGAAAACCCCAAAACAAATGTTTGGTACAAAAAGCAGCGCCTCGGCGTAAACAGTATCGACAACATGATGAAGAGCGTTGTAAAGAACACACCTCTGGAGAAAAGCAAGAAGAGATTGACTAACCACAGCGCAAGGAAGACGGTTGTGAAGAAACTGAGGGCAGCAAGCGTCGAGAGGCAGTCGATAATCCAGGTGACTGGACACGTAAGCGAGAAATCTCTTAACGACTACGATGAAGGTAGCGAGAAGGAACAGCAACAACTCTCCAACATTATCAGCATGCCTCCACAGTCAGCAGCTTCGAGCAGTTTCGCAGGTGTACCCGCAATGCCGTCTTTTCCCGCTACAACTTCAAGAGGTGAACAGGTGAACACAAGCAGCCATGCTTACACCGTGAACAATTTTCACAACTGCCAAGTCACATTTAATGTGATTCAAGGACAGTGCACTTCACCTAAGTCTGTGAATCCGAATGCTATTTAGTGAGTCCGATTGAAATTAAAAACATTCAGGAACATTTGAAAAGAGATAAGTGAAGCAGTATTCTTGTCGCTTTTAACAACTGAATTAGTATATTTTCTCAGAAACTTTTCAAAACTTCACGCTTGATTTGCCTTGTCACAACATGATATTTTTTGATTGGTTCAAATAAAACATGTGAGCATTTGGGAAACCATTGAAGCGTTTCATGTGGTACGCATGGCGTGCAAATAGCGCGACGCAGTAATTTTTGTTGAGTACATAATAAATAAAAAATCGTATGAACTTGCTCGTGCATTACGTGATTTATGGTCACTCGTGATGTTTTAAAAGTTCTCAAATTGCACTCGCCTACGGCTCGGGCAATTTTGAGAACTTTTAAAACATCACTCGTGCCCACAAATCACGTAATGCACTCGCGTTCATACGATTTCCTGTACTTATTATACATTGGTGTCACCAGCTTGATTTTGATTGGCTATAAGCACGCAGCTAATTCTTGCTTGCTGTTTCTCTTACGTCATACCTACAGACATTAGATTTTACATATGTAGAAGTGACGTCATACCTACAGACAATAGTTTTATGCATGCAGAAGGGACGAAAGGTTGTAAGCTTATAAAAGTATATAAACAATAAAGTTTGTGCGCGCTCTTGTCTTAACAAGTGCAGCTCAGGAATGTGCATAATAAAACAATTATTGGATTCGGTTTTCGCATGATAGCGATAATTATCAAGGCCTCAGTTTCTGTTATCCGCCTCAGCCTTCGGCTTCGGCAGATAACAGAAACTTTGGCCTTGATAATTATCGCTATCATGCTCAACCTCATCCAATAATTGTTAATTAACCGTCTCCGAGCGTAAAAATTTACACATTTAAGGCATTAAGGGCTTTTGCCAAACCTGTCCTAGCAGCCGGAATACATAAAACACAAGGTATGCATCGTAGCAAACAGAAACTTCTGCAAACCACGTCTTAGCACCAACGTTGGAAAACAAATGCTTCCTATCGGCACATTTTGTACCATCATCATTCATTTTTTTTAACATAGTATTAGGTTTAAAAGGGTATGATGATATGTTGATTTAAAAAATGTGTTTGCTTTACTTTTGTGTTTCTCTGAGGACGGTGTAGAAACAGTTTAAATGAGAAAATGTGCAAACTAACCAAGTGTTTTCTTCTCTTACAGTATTATTGCTCCTCAAGTCCGGATTCAGCAGAAGTTGCAAATGACAAAAAGGCTTTCTGCTTTTAACAACCGACACACTTTCCTTTGAAAAATAATTTCCGCCTACTGAAGAATCACACTTTAACTTGGCAAACTTGAGCGCGGTCGATTTTATAGCCTGGTTAAGATGTGTGTAACAAGACGCCAGATAACAAGAATGCTGTGGTTCAAATGGCTACTGATATGCTTGTTTGCATTCGTTTCAATGGGTGTCCTTTTAGTTTGCTTCTCAACTCTGCCGTCTTTTAAATATCATGAAATACACCAACCCATAGCAGCAGAGCATAATCTTGCCGAGCTAAAGGCATTGCTCGGTGACATAGCGAGTTCACCGCAGATAAACCCTTTCAGCCTTTCAACTAAGCCCTTGCAGTATCATAAGAGAGAAGAGCAAAATTCTGAAGAAAGAGCAAAAGAGCAAAATTCTGCCGAGTTTAAGGCACTGCTTGGTAAGAAAGAAAGCACAGCGCGCAGAAACCTTATCATTGTAACGCACGGCCGCTCGGGTTCCACGCTGACGGGCGATATTTTCAACCACCACCCTTCAGTATTTTACATGTACGAGCCATTGCAGACCGCGATACGGATTCGAGATAAGCAAAATATTGATGACAAGGGCTACAACAACCTCGCTGAAGAGCTCCTTACTGCCGTATTTCGCTGTAAATTTGATAAACCCGAGATATTAAATGACATCGAGAGGTATTACCGAAAACCCGATCACCCGCGAATAAGCCGCGCCATCGGCTCGCCGCCATTGTGTCCTTATGAGATGACAGACCCTAGATGGAGCCCGGGGCGTTGCAAGCGCATGACAAGCGAGGTACTGGGAAGTGCTTGTATGAACAGCTATAATCTAACTGTCCTAAAAGTTCTCATTTGGCGTATTCCTGAGAACAGCATCAAAACCATTTTGACTGCCTGCGGCCCCCCGGATGTTGACTGCCGGGTAATTTTTCTCGTGAGGGACCCCCGTGCCATGGTCCCGTCCTCGCGTAGGATAGGCTTCTTCGGAGAGGATGGACCGCGGGACGCTCATTTGGGAACGCGACGTTATAGCAAGGAGAAGTGTGAGCAAACAGAACAAAACTTAGAGTTTGTAAGAAAACTACCGGACCCACTTCGGGACAGAATCAAACTTCTACGATACGAAGACCTGGCGATAAATCCGTTAAAAACACTAGCAGACATTTACGATTTTGCTGGGTTGCCTGTGCTGGAGAGCGTTCGTAAATGGCTAAACGAAACCACGCACTCAAGTAGGGGGGCCTGTAATCAACGTTGGGATGGAGGCCCAGTCACGTGCACCAAAGATGACGCGTGGGTCGGAGCAAATCGCTGGAGATGGATGACGCAACGGGACGAAATTGACATCATTGAGCAAAACTGTCGACGAGTGATGGATCTGATGGGATACATTCCAGTGAACATGTCTTCCAACTTACTGGCTAACAAAAATATTCCACTTTTCAAAGATGACTATGAAGCAAAACACTGGTTTCTACATTGAATTAACGAAATTTAGGTTATGCTAGATAGGCGATTCTGTTTACATATATAGTTTTTATCGGAGAAGGTTGCCCTACAGAAGCATAATCAAATTTTACGTTTGGTTTTCATACCTTGAGTATAAATGAGCAGCAGGTGATTCAAACATTTCTTTGATACATCAAAAAAGAAGAAATTAGGAAACATGCGTAACAATTGCAGATAATCAGCGGTTAATTAGAACCCACACTGTCTAATAGTGATATAAAATGTATTCATCTCGCATGAATGAGCCTGTTCGATTAGCTCCCTCGAGAAAGTACCGGGATGCGGGTGGAGATGTTGTGAGTTCAACTCCCAGTGGATCGAGTCAAGTTAATGGTTTGTTAACTATATCGCTCCGTAGGTATGCATATGAGAACATATATAGGGGATATCACAAGGTGGCAAGAAGTTATGAATTTTATGTTCGAGTGGCAGAAACGATATCGTTTTTGCTACTCGAACATAAAATTCATATATTTGAGCCAACGTGTAATGTTCTTTTTATTATATGGAGACCAGATGTAGATGATCTTGCCGATTTTTATTTCCTTGTTTTCGAATAATCTAGCCAGTTTTTAATACAAATTAGCGTTCGTCTTCATAGACAATACAAAACAACTTTGCCTAGGATATAGAAACGCTACCTAAATTCCAATCAAACAAAATACTTGTCAACTAAATAACACGTAATATAAGAACTGAAAACATTACTGACTTTGACTTGAATCCGATGCGGAAAAATCTTGACGGCTGATAGTTTTCGACTGCTTTTGTTTTCTTCTTTACGAAATCTTGCACTTGTGAAATCCCTTGCGAAAATTCCCTCTAAAAACCTTGAAATCGTCAAGGTTTCCCTTATCGTGTTCTGAGTTTGATCGTAGCACGAGTCAAGTTCGAGCCCGAGTCAACTTCGAGTCACGAGTCAAGTTCGAGTCACTTTTTTTCACTTTTTTTTCAAAAATATCGTTTGACTATACCGTAATTGTTATTGTCAAACAAGATAAACATCAGTTGTTTGGTTTGACACGAAACGATTTTCAACTCACCAGCGACAGAATTGTCGTTCAAGTTTCCAAAACGTTTGCTGCGTTTTCAATACTGATAATGTTTCCACTCACAGCTATGAGGTGCTTCGAAAATCTTAGACAAATTCTCTCTGTAAAACCCGCACACACAAAAAAATACATTGGACGTGGTTATTCTGATGCAAGAAATGATATAAACTGTTTGACAGGTAAACAACATGTCCTCCACCAATTTGGCCGTGGAGAGAATGGGCTAGAATGTTTTATTTCTTGTATGGGATCCCTGTGGATAAAACAAGATGGCGCTCGAGTCAAGAAGGGCTAATATTTTTTAACTTCGCGTCAATTTTCACGCTTTCTTGTTGAAATGGAACCTCTGCCTCAGCTGTGTGTAATTAATACAGGTAGGAATCTGTGAGGAAAATCTATTATGAATGCCGAGGAACGTTTGAAAAGCAGTTGCGAACATATGCCGGACTAAACTGTCGCAATCGACAGTCAAACTGAAAGAAGAGGTCAAATGACTCAAATCTTGCTGTTCTTATACCTCTGGTACGTATATAATTTTCACACAGCAATTAGAAATAAAACTGCAAAAAAAAAAAATTAACTTGACTCGAACTTGACTCATGACTCGAAGTTGACTCGGGCTCGAACTTGACTCGTGCTACGATCAAACTCTCGTGTTCTCGTTCTTAACTTTTTTGAAAACTCATTCTTTTTCGTTGCTTAGTTAATAAACCTTCGTGTCGATGCCTGCTAACAACAAACGACACGAAACCAAAAGTTCATTCAACAAAGAAGAAAAGGCGCGAATCGTGACGTCAATGAGCGATATGCCACTCGCAAGAGCGTCATATACGAAAAATACGCCATTCGGGTCCCGGATGGAGTGGCGTATAGAATCTACGAGTGGTTTAGTTCCCAGTATAACACTCTCCTCCATACAATAAAGACTTATTCAGGTAAAAAGGTACTTTTGCTGTTGCCGCCTTAAAAGCTTTTTTATTTTCTTGCGAACAAGCAGCCACGCACTCGATTTTAGCCAGCGCTCTGGTTTCTAGATAGATCCATCGACAATGAAGCTTATGTGAAACCCGATTAAATTTTCGAATGCTCCTTCATGTACGCAAGCTCCACAGATAGACACGAAAGTCATCGATCGAATAATGGCTCTCGATGTCCACTTTTTTGGCGGCTGATTGTTTTCTACACGTAATTGTCAGCCACATTTTGTTTCTTTCTTCTTGTTTTTTTTCTTGTTTTTTTTCTTCTTGTTCACTTTTTGAAAAAAGTCCACCTTAACCCGAAATCAAAAATACGCATAGAGAACCTTCAGAAATCTGCTTCAATCTTCTCAGTGTTTTTTTTTTCTAGTTTTTTTTTTCCATTTAGTGAAACACTGAGAAGATTGAAGCAGATTTCACTCTTTCAGAAGGTTCGTTTTGAAAAAAGTCCAAAGTGGACTTTTTCAAAACGTGAAAGCCAGTGTCCAGGTCAGCGCGGTAAGAACGCTGACAATGCGCTTTTATACGACCGCCTTGCTTTTTCACAGCGGTCAAACGCAAAAATTGACGTCAAATCCGGTCTTCGCCGCCTTGAACTTTTGACTCGAAAGTGGGCAAACTTTTGTAAGAAATTGTTAAAGAAATAGTACGGTGAAAGAACAGTTCAAGCTGGGACACTCAGTGGAGATGAATTATCGAATTTCCAATCAATAAGCGGCATATAAACCTTAACTTTCCAGGGACGGCTTTAACTTTTGGCTTCAAAGCGAAAGTTTTCGGAAAATTTAAGACTTTGTATGGAGAATTTTGGCGGGAGTTGCACAGGAACTGCGCACGCGCGCTGCGTTTGACCGCTGTGTGCCTTGCTTCACTCTTTGTACTATTATATCCGCTGGTCAGAGGAGTTGCAAAAAATGTTTACAGATGATGGACCGACTAACCATGTGAGTGCCGTGTGGCTAGCCACTAAACTTCCTGAATTAAACTTCAGTCGTAAAAAGCGTTAATGTGGAAAGTTAAAATGGTTAATAGTAGAAAAACATAGCACGCATTGAATACTGAAACGATATAACAACGTAAAAACATTTTTGACGTTTCATTTTTATTTTAAACCTGAGAAGAAACCTAACTTTAGGCAAAATATATTTCAGCAGAATGTTTGCATAACATCGAGCAAATGCAAATATTTTAGGTGTAAAGACTGGTAGATTTCATTTTCACTGATATGCAAAACTTGGATGAATGAATGTAAGAGAATTCATTTCCTACTGCACGACAGATAGAAAAATATTTAAAAGTAATCGGCCATTACACAGGGTCGATCAGCGTTTTTAGGTATACGGTATACAGGGGAGTTTTAATCAATGGGAGAACCAATCAGATTCACGGATTTTAAACCGAGCACTGCTGAGTTTTTACTTAATGCTCTTTATCCACTTTTCCAGTTTGTGAAAAGGAGAAAAAAATAATGTCCCCCCCCCCCCGTATGTAAATTTTACATCCAAGCCCCCTATCTAAAGTTGTTATTTTTCCCTTTGCCTCCCCTCTGGTTTCCCGACCCCCCTCCAGGTAATTATTGCACAGTCCCTAAGTGTTGAAAATGTTGCTGATTGGGCATTGATAGATAAAATGCATTCGATCACAGTGAATAGTGAAAATTAATCTGGTTAAATAGCTGCATCAATTAAAAAAAGGCCGATCTCACATAAAGAACACTGTTTGAATCACACTAACTTTACGTTTTTGTAAATTTTTTAAAACGAACTAAAAATAATGATTGTGAATAAGAAATATATTGGATTTTTATAAAGCTGTTTGTTGTGTTAAACCATAGTTAGTAGTCTACTAACTATGGTTAAACTGCGTAAATTTGTGGCTTTGCAAAATAAAGAGAAAGGAAACCAACTTTGGGAAAGAAACTGTTCCTTAATTAACAAGAAAGTGTTCCTCACAAGTAAGTGTAAGTTGTCCTTAAGAGTACAGTAGATCTCATAAGTCACTCTTGGCTTTCTCAGTCAAACAATGAAAACAAAGTTCATACCAAGCGAAATCTATTCATTCAGCTGTTAAAACACGTGATTTACTCACAGGTGTATTAACAACACTTGCGATCTGTCACTCACACAAAGCATTAAAATTATCCGTTATGCAAAACAATTTTCCTCAAATGAACACTCGATTGAGTTCACAGTTGTGTGAAGAAATATTGCTAACTATTGAGTTATTT
This sequence comes from Oculina patagonica, assembly GCF_052425735.1. Lineage (NCBI taxonomy): Eukaryota > Metazoa > Cnidaria > Anthozoa > Scleractinia > Oculinidae > Oculina > Oculina patagonica. The sequence continues at coordinate 13,133,947 of NC_135761.1, read as the reverse complement.
ATTAAGAGTTTTTTAAAGGCAGTATTAAAGGTAAGTTAACTTGAGCAATATTATTTGCCTGCTCATCTTGTATTCATACTTCAAACTTAAAAGCTACGCGTCGTCTTTTGCTTTTTAACTGAATGCAGATACATGAATGAAATAATTAAAGATAGCTTAGCTGTTACGTTAATCGGCCCCCATTTTGTAATTCTTAAGAATCCATAGGAAGAAATTTATGTCACCAATATTATTTCACATGGTCTATAAGCTGTTATTAAACAGGGATTACATTTTCCTGTATTTTTATCAAATGAGAAAAAAATGTACTACCTGTATTTTACATAGAACAGATACTTAAGCGTTCTAATTTGTTTTTCACTGGAAATGATAATTTTTGTAAAATGCGAACAATTGCCGTTTAATCCTCTTTTAAAGTGATGGAACAGCTCTTATGTTATTGGAGGTATTTTATATCCACAACAACAAGAAAACCTAAAAACATAGCTTAGAAACATACGTAGCTTAAAAACAGATAATTGGTTGATGATCTACTCAAAACTTGAGGACAATGTTTTAATACAGACTTGTTTCGTAGGCCAACATTAGTTGGCCCACTAAGTTAATATCGGCCCTAAGATTAATTTTTTGGCAACCACAGTGGAACCCCGATATAACGATATAACGACATGCCCGTAAAATCATGATACCCGAAAATATCGTTATATCGGGGTAAAACAAAACAAGTACTTTTTATAGACTCTTGGTTTTAGGCCATCGTAACTTGAGTAAAAATGTAACACAAACAGCGATTATAAACATTATGAAAAATCGCATTTTTATAAACTTGACGTTTCGTATGCTAAGCTACATACATTTTCAAAAGTATGACCGTTAAAATTTTTGGCAACTATTTATATATTGTATGAAAGGGGTCTGGAACCGAGACTGTGACAATTGATCTACAGCAGTAACTTAATATTTACATTTTGGTTAATAAAGTAACAACCTCTCACTGCCGACATTGGCATTTAAAGAAGGTTGTAGTTCATTAATGTATAAGGTCTCTTTAATCTTGCAGTGGAGGTCAGTTTTGCCTGACGCGAGGATTTCAAAATGATCCCATTTGATGTTATGGCCTGTGGTTTTTATGTGATCAGCAATAGCTGATTGATGGTCGCATTTAGTGAGGGCCTTAAAGTGTTCAGTTTTTCTGTCATGCAATCGTCGTTTTGTTTTCCCAATGTAAACATCGTCACAGTCCCAGCAGCTAGCTTTGTAGATGACCTTAGATCGTTGAGGTTGACGAAAGAGTAGAAGTTGGATACACAGGATTTAAGGCGTTTAGTGATTTGGATGCTCGGAAGACCTAAGTAGGGTAACAGGATTATGACATCTTTTTAGGAACTGTCGCAACAGGGGTGTCTGGCTTGTTTTTGTGCCCGGGGGGGGGGGTACTTGACCTAAGTTTAGGTATAGGGGTGCCGCTGGAGGTTTGAAACCCTGACCCTGTTTAGGACAATAAAAACTTAAAATGCCTACCCTGTGTAGGACAACACCCCCTATTCTAAGACCCTATTTAGGACAAAGGACAACATCAACAATCATTTACGCTTTATGGTGATTGCGTCCCATACGCGATGTTTGAAGCATTGAAATGCAAAAACGCCTATCCGGCCGAATAAAATAATGCTTTTTATTGAAGCGAAAGCGAAAACAATGTAAATACATGGACGACAGTCTTGCAGCCATACCCTGACTAGGACAGCTTCAGGCCCTGTTTAGGACAGAGGAGCTTGAAATTATATACCCTGTTCAGGACCGGAGGAGTCAAAAACCATACCCTATCCAGCGGAACGTCCCCGTATAGGCCATATAGGGGAGTGCCCCCCCCGGGTGCCCGGGGTTTTTGTGTCTGTTCAAAACATCGTTAACGTTGTACGTGATACTGCCTTGAGGGTAACCATTTTGCAGCAAGAGCTTCGTGAGATCTTTAATAGCAGATTGTAATAATGAGGCAGAGGAACAGATTCGGAAACAACGATAGGTAAGTGGGCGGATAAGATTAATTTTGTATTTTCGAGGTGTAAATGAATCCCACTTGGTGTAGAGGCCGGTGAAAGTCTTCTTCCGGTAGACAGAGGTCATGAAAGTGTTGTCGGGGCAACGTTTGACAAGAATGTCTAAAAAAGAAATCTCATTGTTGCGACAGTTCCTAAAAAAGATGTCATAATCCTGTTACCCTACTTAAGTCTTCCGAGCATCCAAATCACTAAACGCCTTAAATCCTGTGTATCCAACTTCTACTCTTTCGTCAACCTCAAGATCATTTTTCAGAACACACGCCGCATCAAATCACCCCTCTTTCCGTACAAAGACCGCCTCAACCGTTCTCAACGATCTAAGGTCATCTACAAAGCTAGCTGCTGGGACTGTGACGATGTTTACATTGGGAAAACAAAACGACGATTGCATGACAGAAAAACTGAACACTTTAAGGCCCTCACTAAATGCGACCATCAATCAGCTATTGCCAGGGTCGTAACCAGGTATATTGTTTTATTGCTGATCCCAAATTTTAGCTCTAAATTTTGATTCCTGATCCCCAAAATGTGGCAACATTTGATCCCTGATTCCATTCTGATCCCATCTGATTGGCCGATCCGGATCCCATGACTTGTGACCCGGGATCCCGGGTCCATGATCCCGATCCCGAGGCTGAGATCCCGATCCCAAGGCTGTGATCCCTGATCCCATATACCTAGTTACGACCCTGTATTGCTGATCACATAAAAACCACAGGCCATAACATCAAATGGGATCATTTTGAAATCCTCGCGTCAGGCAAAACTGACCTCCACTGCAAGATTAAAGAGACCTTATACATTAATGAACTACAACCTTCTTTAAATGCCAATGTCGGCAGTGAGAGGTTGTTACTTTATTAACCAAAATGTAAATATTAAGTTACTGCTGTAGATCAATTGTCACAGTCTCGGTTCCAGACCCCTTTCATACAATATATAAATAGTTGCCAAAAAAAAATAACGGTCATACTTTTGAAAATGTATGTAGCTTAGCATACGAAACGTCAAGTTTATAAAAATGCGATTTTTCATAATGTTTATCACCGCTGTTATATTTTTACTCAAGTACTTTTTACTGCATATTAAATGAGGATAAAGAAAATAACTTTGAAAAAGAGGCTTACAACACAGTATCATTTTCGTATATCATCGCACAAAGCTGTTGTCAGAAACGTTTGAGATCACTCAATAACTGCAATGTTATTGCATTAAATTCAATGTTTTGCAAATAAATTGTGACTGTGTACTGATAATATTGTTTTATCGGGAGGAATTTACCGCAGTCTGTCCGCTTAATTCTCATCGTTATATCGGGAATATCGTTATATCGAAGATCGTTATATCGGGATTCCGTCCCATACATTTTACTGTAACTTTTGCCGGGACATTTCACTGTACATCTGGGCTTTACACAGAAGCGCTCTCTCTTTTTTCAATCTTCTAGACGTCTTAACAGTAAATAATATTCGAAATATTTACCGTCTCCGCGCGTAAAAATTTACACATTTATGACATAAGGGATTATGTCAAGTCTGTCCTGTCTGCAGCCGGAATACATAAAACACAAGGTTTGCATCGTAGCAAACAGAAAGAAAAACTGCAGCAAACCACGTCTTTATACTTACGTTTGATAACAAAAGTTTTCCTATCGGCACATTTTGCACCTTCATCGAGTGTGATGATATGTTGATGTATAAGAGTGTATGCTTTACTTTTTGTGTTTCACTGAGGACGGTGTAGAAACAGTTTAAATGAGAAAATGTGCAAACTAACCAAATGTTTTTTTCTCTTACAGTCTTATTGCTCCTCATGCCCCTATCCAGCAGAGTTTGCAAATGGCAAAAGGCTTTGTGCTTTTAACAACCAACGCACTTTTCTTTGAAAAATAATTTCCGAGTACTGAAGAACCACTAAACCTAGAATTGTTTTGGCAAACTTGGGCGCGGTCTATTTCAGAGCCTTGTTAATCACTGAAAATATAAGATGTGTGTAAAAAGACGCCGGATAACAAGGATGCTGTGGTTCAAATGGCTACTGATATGCTTGTTTGCATTCATTTCAACGGGTGTCCTTTTAGTTCGCTTTTCAACTCAGCCTTTTGAAAATCATGAAGTACACCAACCCGTAGCAGCAGAGCATAATCTTGCCGAGCTAAAGGCATCGCTCCGTGACATAGCGAGTTCATCACGGATAAACTCTTCGAGGATTTCAACTCAGCTTTCCCAATATCATAAAATACAACAATTTGTAGTAGAAGAGCACGATTTAGCCGAGTTTAATTTGAAAGCATTGCCCGATGAGAAAGGAAGTATACCACAGGGAAACCCTATCAGCCTTTCAACTCAGCCTTTGCAACTTCATGAAATACAGCAACCTATAGCGGCTGCGGATGATTTTGCTGAGTTCAAGGCATTGCTTGGTAAGAAGGCAAGCACAGCGCGCAGAAACCTTATCATTGTCTCGCACGGTCGCTCGGGTTCCACGCTGACTGGCGATATTTTCAACCACCACCCTTCAGTATTTTACATGTACGAGCCATTGCAGACCGCGATACGTATTCGAGATAAGAGAAATCTTGATGAAAAGAGCTACAACAGTCTCGCCGAAGAGTTCCTGACCGCCGTATTTCGCTGTAATTTTGATAAGCCAGAGATATTAGATGACATTGAGAGGTACTACCGAAAACCCGATCACCCGCGGATAAGCCGCGCCATCGGATCGCCGCCATTGTGTCCTTATGAGATGACACACCCAAAATGGAGCCCGAGGCGTTGCATGCGCATGACAAGCAAGGTACTGGGTAGTGCTTGTATGAAGCACTACAATCTAACTGTTCTAAAGATTCTCATATGGCGCATTCCTGACAACAGCATCAAAACCATTTTGACTGCATGCGGCCCCCCGGATGTTGACTGCGAGGTAATCTTTCTCGTGAGGGACCCCCGTGCCATGGTCCCGTCCTCGCGTAGGACCGGCTTCTTTAGAGAGGTAATTGGACCTCGGAGCGCTCATCTGGGAACTCGTCGTTATAGCCAGGAGAAGTGTGAGCAAACGGAAGAAATCTTAGAGTTTGTAAGGAAACTACCGGACCCACTACGGGACCGGATCAAACTTCTACGATACGAGGACCTGGCGATAAATCCGTTAAAAACACTAGCAGACATTTACGAGTTTGCTGGGTTGCCTGTGCTGGAGAGCGTTCGGACATGGCTAAACGAAACCACGCACTCAAGTAGGAATGCCTGTAAGCAACGTTGGGATGGAGGCCCAGTCACGTGCACGAAAGATAACGCGTGGGTCGGAGCAAATCGCTGGAGATGGATGACGCAGCGGGTTGAAATTGACATCATTGAGCAAAACTGCCGACGCGTGATGAATCTGATGGGATACATTCCAGTGAACATGTCGTCTGACTTACTGGCTAATAAAAAGTTTCCACTTTTCAAAGATGACTATGAAGCAAAACACTGGTTTCTACATTGAACGAAATTTAGGTAACGCTAAATACTAGGTGATTCTTTTTATATATATAGTTTTTATCATGTGGACCATGTTGCTTAATGTTAATCTTTTAATCAAGTCCAACCGAATTCGTGACAACATACAGCCTATTTATTTAAACCTTTATGTTCCCTTTAGGTAAGTAACCAAGAGGAAAAGTTTTGAAAATCTAAGAACAATTCTATTTCAATGAAAATTCCAGAAAAATGTTGTCTAAATGATTTTCGGTTTATCATCGACAATAATGGTACAAACATGAAAATGAACTACTTTTAAGAGAATTATTAAGATGGAATCCGCCAGGTCTTTGCAAACTTCTGTGTTACTGTTTCAAATATCTTATCAAAAGAAATCATTTCTGAAAGCACCTAACATCGAAAGCAAATTTCAAAGATCTTTGAAGTTCCACTAAAATAGCTTCACGTGACGTTCTTCTGTAGTTTACATAGTTCTTTTGAACTTTGAAATTCAGGCTCAGGCTCTGATAAGAAATCGTTGCTGGGGCTAGCTCGGATAAGTTGCTTACACCTATAGTTTTAAAAAAGGGTAGAAAATAACGCAATAGGATTCAAATTATTCTGGTCGACGTCAGAACTCGATTTTTGTCCAACTTAAATGAAGTTTTAAGCAAATGATGGATTAATAATAATAATAATAATTAATATTTATAATGCGCAAATTATACATGTAAAAAATGGTAAAATGCGCATAACAAATCATAAAATTGCTAAAAACTACGTTAAAAAATACTAAAATTCTTACAATGTGCACTCTTAAATCTATTAAAAAGCTAAAAGAATATACAAAAAAATTAAATATTTAACAACAAAAAAACAAATTTGAAACTAAGGTTAGTAATATCAAGAAAAGTAAAATCTAATTAAAAGCTAATTTTAAAAAAGATGTGTTTTCAACAATGATTTAAATCGATTAATATTTCTCTTGTTACGCAACTCTTGCTGCAAATTGTTCCATAATTTCGGAGCAGTCGCCGAAAAACACGGTCTCCTAGTGTCTTTGTGGTCACATATTTTGGCGGCTGCAGACACAAACCTCTTGAAGATCGAAGATCATATAAGTTGCTAATAGTCGTAAACATTTGCCTGAACAAAACTCTTGATAGTCATTATGGACATCGTCATGGCCGATCAAGTTCATCAATGATACTTTCCATATTTGGTCTCAGCCCAGGCTCTGTTTGCACGCATCTCCGTATTAGGGATTGAAACAGGTGGTTTGTCACCATTGCAATTTGCTGATCACGCCTGTCAGGTTCTGGGATTTCCCGGATGCACATTTCACAGAGAAGAACACCAAAGCTGTACACATCGACCTAAAAACGACAACGACAACTAATACAATCATGATTACATTCACCAACTGGTAATTGAATACGATATCATTTCACGCGCAAAGTATGCCACGTTATTATAATAATAATAATTAATAATTAAAGCATATTTATACAGGATGCTACAGGATGACCATTACACAGTAGAACAGGGCAAAAATACGGATGGACAAACTCACTCAATACGGACCCAAACTATAAGTGAAAAAATAGTGGAATAATAAATCCCTTATTCGATGGTTAACATATAATACGCGCGGACATTTTGCTGATTGCTAGTATCTATGTAACTCGCAAAATATCCGCGCGTGAAAAAATAATTTACTAGGTTGAATAAAAGTAGCTCCTAACCTTACAGCTGATAATTTGATTATGTGCATCACCGTGGGACTCAGGTGCACAGTAAATCACAGCTCCAGGATCGTCTATTGTGCATTGACGGACAACATTAGCAGTGCCATAATCTGACACTTTGCTTCTCCATTGGTCACCCTGTCGCCATAGCAACACATTAGCACTGCTGATGTCGCGGTGTATGATGGGATGAGGTTTGTTTTGGTGAAGGTAGTTCAAAGCTCGAGCCACGTCAAGAGAAATAATGAAGATTTCCGTCGTAGAAAGAGGTCGGTCTTTAAGTAATTTTCGCAAACTTTTTTCCATGACCTCAGTAACAATTATAGGATTTCCACTATCATTCGTTGCTCCAATGAACTGCAGCAGACAAGGATGGCGGCATCTTGAAGCAATACCAATTTCTCGCTCAAACAAACGTCTGTAGTAAGGAGAAATAATTTCGTGGTGTATCTCTTTCACAGCGACATAACATCGGCGAAATTTCCCCTGAACAACCCTGGCCCACGCCCCTCTCCCAAGCTCTTTATTTGTCATATGAATTTCATTCCGATTTATTATCCAGTCCGGAGTATTTTCATTTTCACCCCGCTCCCCCACAATTCTCTCATCATTTCGTCTCCCCCTCTTGCTGTCTTGTTCTTAGCTCTTCTTGCAGCCTGTTAATGGATTGTTGCTCCGTTCTTAGCTGGTCATGTAAGGCTAAATTATCTGTGTCCTTTATGCGTAATTGTTCTTGGATTTCTTGCAATTGACTTTGAAGCTGGGTACTTTGCCCCTGTGCTCCCTGCAGTTGTTGCTCTTTTGTTCTTAATTGTCTTTCTAGCTCAGTAACTCTTCGTTGTTCTGCATATAGCTGTTCTCGAAATTGTTCTTCCGAGTTAGACAATCGCTGTTGGGTTTCTTCCAGTTCTCTTCGTAATTTACTATTTTCGTTTTCATTTCTACGTAATTGTTCTTGGATTTCTTGCAATTGACTTTGAAGCTGGGTACTTTGCCCCTGTGCTCCCTGTAGTTGTTGCTCTTTTGTTCTTAATTGTCTTTCTAGCTCAGTAACTCTTCGTTGTTCTGCAATTAGCTGTTCTTGAAATTGTTCTTCCGAGTTTGAAATTCGTTGTTGCGTCTCTTTCAGCTCTCTTCGTAAACTGCCGTTTTCGTTTTCTTTCTCCGCCAGATTTCCTTGTAATGCGCTCAAATCATGTTCCTTTTCCTCTAACTGTTTACACAAATCGTTCGTTTTTTTCTCAATACCCACTTTTAATTGGCTTCGTAATTGTATCTCTTTTACTCTCATTTGTTCTCGAAAGTTAGGTGGTAGCTCTAAGCTAATTTCTTCCCGTTTTCTTTGGGCATTATTTTCCAACTGTTTTGTTCGTCTTCTTGAATGCCTCAAATCTTTTCGCTTGAGATATAATTCGGTATCTTTGTCGTCTATTTTTTTTTAAAACTCATTCGACCGTTGTTTCCACTTATTCACCTCTTTTCGTAAATTATCTATCTGTTGATCTGTTTCTGACAACTTCAAATGTAATTCTTCATTTTTCTTATCCAACTGTTTTTTTGTATTAGTTAGTCTATCAAACCTACATTTCATGCTCTTTGATTCCCTGTCTTTCTCTTCCACGTTGCTCGTTGCCTTTTCCAATTGTTTTGCAAGAGCTTCTTTACTTTCTCTTGTCAGTTTTAACTGACGGTGCAACTCTCTGTGTACTGCTGTTTGACGGCCTTTAGCTCTGCGACAAATTTTTACCTCCTCTGGAAAATCAGCTTCTTCATCGTTTCTTTCCAATGTGCCACTCGAACAAGCCTGGCCTCCTTCTTCATCTGCAGTTCAGAGTGTCGTAAAAGTGAAAAACCAACAAAACAAAATCAAACTATTTAATATAAAAGTGTTTGCCCTGTATCTGCCTTCTCCTTCATTTTTAAAAATACTGCAAAACCAAGGAAAAATTCACCAGCCAGACCTCTCGCTTGTACAATAATTAGCTCTTGTTAGCCGGGCATTACGTTTATGTTGGATAATCCCAACCGTGGTCGTGGGTTCAAACCGAAAGCATTGGCGTCTGTACTCTCGAGCGACGTCACGATTCTACCACACAGATATAAAGTTATTAGCTTGGTTAGCGGTTTTTTTATATAGCTTATCAATACTACTTATTAACCGAGAGTGAGGTCATTACAGGGGAATCTCAGACCGAGGTCTGAGATTTCCCTGTAATGACCGAACGAACGAGATTAATAAGTTATTTATTATATGGCCTTTTAGCGCTATTCTAAACTGAAATATCTAAAAAACACCGAGGTAAAACTCGCTCTCGTTCTCTGCAGCTCTCTTCGTCGCTCATACTAAAGAAGTAACGGTATGCCAATATTTTTCTTTCACTTGTTGAAAAGATAGTTACATTTTGTCGGTATTTATTGTCGTTCTCGCGATTGCGCTAGTAGCTTTTACTCACAACTCAAAAAACCCATGTAAAAACCGCCGAGCCGAGAAAATTTTTCATAATGCCCGGTCATTACAAGAAAATAATGCCCGCTCAGCAGCCAATCAGAAAGCGCGTACTATTATAGCCATATAATAAAGAAACGTAATCCGCTTAATCAAGCCTGCTTGTTCTCGCTGACATTTTGATTTCGAACGACGAAAAGAAATTTGGACGAGAGAAGGACGAATAATTGGCCGGTTTTTTGTCCCTCATTTGCTTCCTGTTAAACAACTGTAAATCCTCTGACCGGTGTATAGCGCTTGCGCAAATATTTTCCACGAGTATTGCTATGAATTTTGTGGTATAACAAAGCGAGCATGTTTCATGTTGATTTATAAGTTAGATGTCTTTGGAGCGAGCTCAACTTGGAGCGCAATCAGCAACTTAAAAAACAAGAAGATTAAAAAAGCCTTTAACCGAGTTAATGTTTTACCACTTCTTTGGCTAACAAGAAAGCATAAGGCTTTATAGACGGACCCAGTAGCGTTACTTTCTTTTGTTGTTGTTTTACAAAACGTACGCGTGCGCTTTATTGAAGCGCGACATCCGATATACGATACTCGACCTTCGGTATTAAAGGTCAAACGCTGCTTTGATCGCTTTAAAGAGTGAAAAGGCCAGACATTCCGTTTTCGTTCTACTTATGAAACTCATAAAATGTAACGTGTCTCTTTCGTTTATTTCTCGTACTGGCGCCAGTTGTACAAAGAGTGGATAACGCTATCCACCGGATAAATCACTATCCAATGAATAGCGTAGTGTGTTTTCGGTAACACTTTTCCACTGGATAGCGATTAATACAGTGGATAACGCTATCCACCCTTGGAACAACTAGGGCCAGGTCATTTCTAACTACCCGGTTCTATTTAATTTGCTGCGTGGTCTAAGGGAAGAATTCTTGTCGCGTAAACACATGCAAAATTTTTAGTTCTATCACCTTTATGGGTCTCAAAATTATCAAATTATTAAATACATATGTAATAAATAAATGGCATTATAAAAAAAAAGACCAAATGGGATTGCGCGAACGGTAAAAGTAACCCATGCGAGGCGCAACCCTAAAAATTAGTAAAGATTGTGATAAAAAATTCTAATTATATTAAGGCAAGCAATATTAACGCGAGTAATAGAATTCTTAAAGTCATTGCCCTGTATTGCATTGCGCATCCTCCCTGCGCATAATTTTACGTGTAATTAGCGCGCGCACATATAAACAAAGTGGCGGCTTTTTTCTAGGCGGCTTTGCTCGCAAGAAAAAATGTTATGCTAACATTGCTTGAAAGACGCTGTACTTAGAGAACAGAACTTATAGGCTTTCTATTGTACCAGACAGAGATTTGTTTAGTCCAAGGAAGTGTTGAATTTGAAAAGCGAAACAGCTTCACTTCACTGGCCGTCGAGTTGAAAGGGCTCAAGCGAAGCTCGACAAGTAGAAGCAAAATAACAAATACAAATTGCACTCGCCTTACAGGCTCGTGCAATTTTGTTAGCCTTTGAAAAATTTACTCGGGCTTATTTATCCCAAATTGTCCTCGAAATCATGTGATTACCTATACATAACGAGCTCCCCCGGAAAATTTTAGATTTTCAGAGCGCGATTTTAGGGAATTCTGGAGGAAATGTTCTGTCATTATACACACTTAACGGTATTTTCTACAATAGTTCCTTAGCATTTTACCCTCAAGGTTAAATCTCCTTTTGCAAGATTTTTTTCTTCATTCTCGGCTTGCAAGAATTTTTTTCCGGGCATTTTGGCTTACATCAACGTTTTTTTTTTTGTAGTGCCCAACCCTCCCCGCCCCCATCTCTTTTCTAATGGTCAGTCTCCCTATCTAAGCAATTTCAAGTGGCAAGTAAATACGAATTTGCATGGCATATACACAGAGCCGTGGCTCTTATCCACTGTTTCAAAAAAAGGATTTAAAACCTTTGATGTTTGCGGACTTAACGGAAAAGTTGAGTGAAAAATGGCTAAATTGCCATTGTTTAGCCAAACTGAGCTCATTAACTGGAATTTACCTTTGATGCATGTTTCGCTCCTTGGGCGTTCACTGTTATCATGTAATCCAGAGGCCTCAAGACTTTCATTTCCAGTGCCTCTATTCTGCAAGATAAAATGATACGATAATTGCTGATTCATGAGATCGAAGTCCTCTCGTCCCCTTGTGTAAGCCGGAAACTTTATATTTTCTGGAAATACCTTCCCTTTTAATATAACAATAACTTAAATAACAATAAAAATAATAACTGTAATTATAATAATTAGTTTTAATATAATTTCAAAGGTGAATACAGAGGAACCCCGTTAATACGGACACCAAGGGGACAGGCCAAATTGTCCGTATTAACGGGTGTCCGTATTAAGCGGGGTCTCAGAAAAAAGTCACGGATACATGATTTATCGACACAAAGACGAAGGCAAACGTTTTTACGGCAACAGAACGTTGTTTATTGTACTGTAACTGTAACAAATGCAAACTGTGAAATCTCTGACTAAAATAAAAAGTTTTTACGAAAACCTTACGAGCTAGTCGGACACTCGAACTAAACTTCAGTAAACTCAACAGTGGAATTATTTGAAAATGACACAACTTTACTGATACAAGTAAAAAAAAGCATTTCGACAGCAACAGAATGTTTTCTATAATATTTCCTTTGTAACTGAAACTCTGACCGTAACCGTTCTTAATTGATTAATTTATAAACTCTACAAACTCATTGAAGAGTGGACAAAACCTTTGCACGACACGCTATTAAGCTACTCTTTGTAATAAAATCGTTTTCACTCGTCCAATTCTGTCATTATTTGACCAGGGTGAAGTTAGCAAATAACCACGACAACGAAAATTGACAGTGCACGGATAAAAAGTGTCCGTAAAGCGGGGTTGACAATGTATGAAAGTTTGTCACTTGGGACGCGGAAAAGTGTCCGTTGTCCGTATTAAGTGGGTGTCCGTAAAGCGGGGTTCCACTGTATAAGAATCGGAGCATTGAGATTGGTCACGAATCTCGTCTTATCATTATGACGCTTAAGGTTATTATTGTTAGTGGGTACTAATTTTAGCGATTTTCTCGGTCCCCTTCCATTGTCGACTTGAAAAATTATTTTAAAAATAGAAGCCGGGAACGTTGTATTTTCTGGCAATGCAAATGTTCGTTCAATTTTAAGTGAGTTTGTTCCATTACTGAACATTAATTTCCATCTAGAATATAAAGGTTCATTTCGTGACCTGTTATTGCCTCCAGGGCAGTTTATGTAACGTATGCAACGTTACATATTAAGGATAAACTGCCCTGGCAAGCAATAACTAGTCCGTGTAGCTATCTCTCATCTCGACTGGTTCAAAAAGGAAATTAACAGGATATCTTGTTTTACTTTGCACCGACTGAAACTACAAAAAAATCCCGCTTTCACCTCGCCTGGCTATCTCAAAATTAAAGTTAAAATACTACGCGGTGGGTGATTGCTTTACTTTCTAATTGAAAGTGAAAGCGATCGAAACTCTTCTGGTTTCATTCGGCTTGCTGACTGGCTGCAATTTTAATGGACTGCTCTTGGGCCAAGAGCACGTATTCGAGCTTACGAATGTTTATTATTGATTTAATTTTAACTGTTATTTTAACCATTGACAGTTAATCACTATCATATCGATTGTTTGGTTTTGATTTAGTTCCTCATTTCACATGTGAAGCCCTTTCTTTGGCAGCACTTACTGTCATAGTAGTCTGACCGAATTCCGTGGAAACATACGGCCAATTAAGAAATATATTATTTAAATTCGGTTATATGTACAAGCTTAGTACAATTATCCATTACTGCTATCACTACCTTATACCTTCTCTTCGGCTAAATGGGAAAACTCAGAAACAAATGATCATCATGAAATTACATCGACTCACCTCTTCTTCCGCTTGTTGTTGCTGTTGATATCTGTCCTCTGGCGATGAGATCTTTAGAAGCCGTTCGGCTTCCTTGTCCGTAAGTTTGGTTAACTTATTCGCCAAACTTTCATTCCGGCAGTCTAGGTGCACCTCATTATGATGAGCTACAACAAATGTTTTTCGTTGTGGATCCTTACTCGGTCGTTCTTCCATTATTGTGCCTCGCTGCAGTTCTTTCCTTAATACCTTTTTGGGAGCCTCAAAAACATGTGGTTCAAGGGTATATCCTCTAGTTTTCTCGAGCAGTATGAAGTATTTATCCCTGACCAGTGATTGATCCATGTTGCAGTTAGAAAACGACGAAGATATTTACATAACTAATGAAGTGAAAAAGGCTAATCATTTAGAAACGTTACCAGTTTCCATGGCTTCCATTGACCCCTTTACGGCCAATGTCACAATTCTCGCGTGGTCATTGGCTTTTGGCTCCATGGTCGAGTCCAGTGGACGAGTTGAGAACACAATGTAACACAAGGCAAAATTTGCCAAGCTGCTGTAAGTCATCTGAAAGAAAATGAATGGTACCTTAACTAATGGGGCAATTGATTCAACTGTGAAAAACAGTTAAAACTAAATTTTCATGGTGGTCATGTCTTTGTCTGCCTCATGAAAAGCAAGTACATAACATTGATAGTCCGAAAAGCTTCACCCAACTTGATTAATTTAGTGGGCAGGAGCGTTGCATGACAACCAAAATCAGATATTGCTTATGCAAAAAAGAGAGAAAAACGGCCCTGATGGGTTACAAACAATTAACAACTGAAGCACCTTGAATTTGTCGTTGAATAGATATTAGGAACCTTCAGATTGGAGTACGAATACGAGATTGAGTACGAGTACGAGTTTTCAAACCAAATTTGTGTGCTTTCTATAATCACTTATCACACCAATCTTATCCTTAAGGTTTATTTATGTGTTAGTCAGCAACAGGGAAGGGTTATAGTTTGGGGGATACAATCGTGTCGAAATTCCAAAGTCGTATTCGTACTCGATCCCGTGCTCGTATTCAAATCTGAAGGTCGCTACTACCGAGCAGACTTAATCACAGGCGGTTTATCAGGCCAGAACGTAGAGTACGCGCTCTGTGTTCTGGCCTACTTACCCGCCTGTGAATGCAGGATAACATTTGGGTGGAATAGTGAGCCCCTCCCAGGGGGTGTCCATGTTCTCTTGTTGATGCTCCCAAAAAAAATTCCCTTGTGTTCCCTTGTTCCCTAAAAGTATTTTTTGTCCATTTTTGTGATCCCTGTTCCTTAACTGAAATATCAGAAACACAGCTTTTGTCCCCTTCCAGCTTTGTTTTCCTTTTGTTCGGCCTGAGCGATGAGAGGCGGCTGTACACGCAGGCTATTTGTTCCATGTTCCTTTGTTCCCTCGTTCCCTGAAACCCCGGAGAGGGGCTCGAGAGTCAGATATAAATGGTCGCCGACTTTGTGTATTAAAGCGGGCGTTGCTGTTGCAGCTTTTAATCTAAATTAACTTGATGTATAGGTATTTTATTTTTTAAATTGTCTTTTATTAGTAATCTTTTTAAAATATGTACATATTGTATTATATATTTTTAACATCTCCCGCCCCCCCCCCCCCCCTGCTTTTTTATTTTTTATTTAATGTCTTGCAGTGATGCCTCCCTTTGCAAGACTCCCCCCACAATGTAACTGATTTGCTGGCGTAACATCATTCTCAAAGGTATTTGAATCTTTTATAACGTCTAAATAACTCAATAGTTGTCAGTCTAGACTGAGAGCAGTATCTTTCTTTTCCTAGCGTGTGACGCGAAAACAAAACGGTCATTTGACTTCGAGCGGCGAGCGCCAAAGGAGTGACGGTTTCCTTTGACTTGCATAATTTAAACCTTTCCCGTTGCGCATAGAATTCCAGGAAAAGAGAGAAGCCTTTATTTTAATAGGGTTACTCCATCAGCTTTACAATAAAAACTGTTATCCTTAGAGGCCCTAGTAAAAAGTAAAAATTAAAAAGTCGCTAAAAGTCTTACAGTGTACCTAAAATGGAAGTACAAATTAAAGTACATTTTAGGTACACCTAAAATGGTGTACCTAAAAAGAACTACTAGTAGTACTTGTGATTCGGCTTCTGCTCGGTATTTCGTGAAAACGAGGCAGTTGGCGTGCGAAAACGAGGTATTTCCCGGGGCCCTACACCAATCTCGTTCCCAGAGGCCGCGATCGTTCCTGGACTGCGCCAAGGATCGGGACCTCTTGGCTAATCTGAGAGCCCGCAGAAATTTAAAGATGGCCAAATCTGATTGGCTGTTGAAAACGTTTTCTTTTCACCACAATCTCCGGCGCAAGCGCACAATCAAACCGGAACCAGGATTTCCTGGTTCTGGTTTTAGATTCAGTCTCGTTAAGTTTCCCGACCACAGCTGGTCAAGGGGAACGCAGGCTCTGGGAATAAAACTCTCACACATGCGTACATACACGAATAAGTAAGCTGATTAGCTGATTCGCTTTGCTGCGCAGCAATTGTGAAGTGATATCTGCTAAGGTTTTATTGTTCAGTAGCACTTACTGGATATTACTGACATTTTGCATCACCTACTACAAATTACGTGTGGAAATTCGTGGAACAGACCACACAGTATTATCAATTATGTTAATACATGCACTCACTGCACGTGACACTGTCTGCGTTTTCCTGATTGTAATTTAAAAAAAAAAAACGCTCTTCGACTATCGCGTAAATTTCCCATAGGCGAAGTAAACACAACTTTCGGAAAGGAAAAGTCGAGTTTCTGAAGATTATTTTACTTAAAGTACAGGAATCAGTTATTTGATTATCCTGCCGAGACTGCGCTCACTGACTCGTTCCGTTGGAGAGCCTGATCGCAAGCCAGTATCATTAAACCACTCTGAATTAACACAAAGATAAAAATAAAATAAAAATAAAAATAAAAATACGTCTTCACACTAAATAAACTTGTTTTAATACAATTACTCTTTACTCGATTTTCATTTTCACGCTGCCTTGGTCTCGTTAATGCCAAAATTAAGGTCGAAAAGACCGCTGTCAAGTTGCAATACCAACACATCCGAAAGTTTCAAATATTGTAAACTGAAATTAGGCGGAATTGTTGTCATTATATCGTGCCTCTTCTTAGCATGCTTTGGGTCATGATCATTGGTCTCGTCAATAAGTTCCTTTAATAAGGGAAGTGTTGCGTGACTACAATAATATCGGCTGCTGAATGAAATAAGCGCGTCAACTGTAAGGCACGAATGTGAAAAATGTAAATGTTGTTTATCGTGATCTCACACTTTTAGCTTCGATTCAAGATAGTTGCCAGGCATGGTACTGAAACTGCTTCTTCTTGGCGTGCTTTGAGTGACGGTCATTTGACCTGTCATTGGTGGAGTTTGTTTTCACTTTCGATTCAGTGTATAACAACCGATATGATTGGCTTAACCTCTACGTAACTCAAAGTCCTCATGGAATTTGTGAAAGTGAAAGAAGCGTAGCACGACATATAAGCTTCACAGGAGGCTACTTGCTCGCTGACAAGTTATAAATGATAAAGGGCTACTTAAATTAACCAAAGAACAGGGTACTAAAACACGGCTTAACTAATCTATATCGACATCAAGTACTGAGTACGTAACTATCTTATATCGCATCGCCATGGATTCCGAGGGAAGGAAAATAATCGTCTGCGACACTGGAACAGATGTAAGCTTTAATTACACAGTAAATCACCGTACAGTTAATGCCTTCTTTCAGCCACAAATTATTTGTACGATTCTTGTGTTATTTAGTCCATCAAGTGTGGATTTTCCGGCACAAACATCCCAGAGCATATTATTCCTTCGGTCGTGGGTAAACGGTTCGGTGGTTCAAAACCGGAAGTACATGCCATAAAGGTTAGCATGTAATCACTTCTAGATCTTTAATATGCTTTACTTTTTAGAATACAGTTGAGTTTTGGTTCAAACTAAAGTCACCATTTTACGGCTTTTGCTTTTTCTTTCCTAAGGAGTTGATGGTCGGCGATGAAGCTAAAAAACATTGTCGTGAGAATGTGGAGTTGAGCTATCCAGTGAATGATGGAATTGTTCAAAACTGGGATGACATGATGCATCTCTGGGACTACACTTTTGGAGTGACGAAACTAAACATCGAACCCAGAACTTGTAATGTGAGTTACGTGAATTGTGATCTTAATATAGTGACTATTTCACAAATAGATTCCATTTTGCCGTGCGTCTGTTCAGTTATAGATCACAGATGACGTCAAAATGTGGTAAGAACAAAAAAAGTGGCCCACGAGCCGCTAGGCGAGTGGGTCACTGTTGTTCTTACCACATTTTGACGTCTTCTGTGATCTATAACTGAACAGACCCACGGCAAAATTGAATCTATTTGTTTTATTTAATATAATACAACTGATTTGGACTATGATTTCTAATCATGCGCGCGAGTCACACCACCGCGTGACGTCATCTATGCGTCTGTACTCTAATAGATCATAAGTAAGAACCAATCAAAATGCGCGTAAAATTCAGATTTTGCTTAACTTTGACAGTTTGAAAGCCTAGGTGTTTTACTGAAAGATATGGCGTTTATTTTTTTAATAATGTGCTACTAGGAGGTCTTTATAGTATAAAGACGTTTAGGTATCGCCCTTTTTAGTGTGAACCAGCATTATAATTCTGACAGTCAGTTTATTTAACCTTTTTTCTGGTATCAAAACTTATTTTAATTTAGATTTTTCTTAGCGAACCGCCGATGTATCCAATGTCGAAAAGGGAAAGAATAATTGAGGTGAGTATTAGCTATGCTTATCTAGTACTAGAATTTGCAAGTTGCTTAGTTGCTAGCTGGCCTGCTCTCCAACTACATCCCCGGGCTACATGTACTGAACCAACCAAACGCCTAGAACAGGCTTCTCCGTTGCTAAGAAATTTTCATTTAATATTTCAAGATTGAAAAGAACATCCAGTTTGCTTGTCAACAGTATTTTGTTCATCCAAGGTTAAAGTCATAATGACACAGCTGTTCGCAACATAAGGTTTTTTGAATAAGCATTGTTTTCGAGGGCCTTAAATAAGCGATAATTTTAAGTTTTTTAAAAAATACTTTAAATAGTTAGTTATAATTAAGAAAATTGTAAATAATGCGCCAGATTGTAGAAAAGTGTCTCCGTACGTTTTGGGGTAACTGCTCCTTCTTCAGTGGAAGTAACCCCGGAAAGTATGGAGACATTTTCTACCATCTGGCGCATTATTTACAATTTAAAATACTTAAAATTATCGTTTAAAATCACTAGCTATATGCACTACACAGTCGCACGAAATTTCTTTTAGAGATTTCTATGATACTATGGCCTTGAATAAGCGCCGCACTGTTATCGAGGGATGCATCTCTTAATCAAGGGCGGCACTTGTTAGTATTTTTGCTAGTACGACGAGAGTGGTGCTAAATCAGGGAAAATATACACTTTTTTAAGTGTATTTTTGAGTATATTAGTTGGTAAAATACAACCTTTGCAAATTTGAAAACTTAGACATGAAGGGTTTGGGTAATTTGTGCCAACTGATGCACGTTACGGTTTTATTTTTTACCAGATCATGTTTGAAAACTACCAGTTCGATGGTGTTTACATCGCAATTCAAGCTGTTCTAGCTATGTATGCTCGAGGTCAGTTATCGTTTCTTTTTTCTTTAAGGGTTTTTTTTTTTCAAGTAATTAAGCAATACATGTATGTCGAGTATTTGTTCTAGTGAATAAAAATTCGAATAAATTAGAGTTAGTTAGAAATACAACCTCAGAAATACGTTTTTTAGTTTAGGTTAAAAGTAACTGACTTTCATGCTTCTGATAATAAACAACCAGAAACTTTTTTCACGAGACTTAAAGTTACCTTTCAAAACTATCGCTTTATTTCAATATTTTGATAGTTGTATAAAAGATTACCTTCCTCACTTTCTTGAGTGTCCGCTTTATACAGGTTTGACTGTATGTAACAACACTAATGAATAATCGCTTACGATAAAGTCAGTAAAGTGACCGTAATGTGATCTTTTTCAGAAGCTCGACTGTAGTTATATGTGTTTTCATGATCAGTGTTCCAATTGTTTTACACAGGATTGTTGACTGGCGTTGTAATAGACTGTGGTCATGGATCATCTCACATCTCCCCCGTGCGTGATGGATTTTTGGTCCCTGATCTCACGAGAAGGTTTGAAATTGGAGGTCGAGATATTACCAATTACCTAAAGGAGGTACTGCTGGCACATGATACAAAAGTCTGCTCACCCACAATTAAACTGATTGTAATGTAACTTACAACATCGCTATAGATAGAAGAAGGGAGGGGGAAGATAAGAGGAAGCCGGAATTTTTCTTTAAAGACAGACAACAATAGCAAGACAATGTTCAAACCGTTGCTTAGCATGCGTCGGCCAATATTTGTCATCATCATGCAAACATTTTACACGCTGAGAGAGCTACTCCGTGTAGAAAAGATACAGTCCCCATCACAATAAGAAGATAGAATTCGCTCCTACTCACTAACTTAATCCTCTTCATGCTAAGTAGCACATAAGGCCATTACTAACGAATGTCAGTGCTGTCTGCCTTATGTCCACCGTTGAATCTCAATTCCATCCAGCCTATGCTATCTCTTTTACCAATGACTTACTCCATGTCGATCACTTTGGGGCGTCCTCTTTTACTCTTTCCTACAGGGTCCATCTCATGGCTATCCACCGCCACCTCTTCCATTTAATCTCAACTGATAGTGATGCTGTGTTGGTTCTGCGGTAAAGGTTTTCATTGGAAATGGTTCTTGGCCAGAAAATCCTGAATATTCTCCTGAGACAGTTATTTGGAATACATCTATCTTGTGACTTTTGAATTGCGAGACCTTTCAGGATTCTGCACCATATAGGAGGAATCCAAGAACATTGCTTTTGAAAATTGTAAGTTGGTTTTGGTGGCGATCTTTGCTTGAAGACTTCCAGATGCTCTGAAATGCTGCAAACGCCTCACTTGCCTTTGATAATCTACGCGGAACGTCTATTTCCGGGTTGTTATCTTGCTTACCAGATAGACGAATTCTTCTTCGTCCTCAATAGCTCTCAATGATATCGTTATTAACGATAACCGGTTGATTTGATAATTCATTGATCTTCATTAGTTTTGGTTTGTCGGTACTGATGTTTATTCTGATATGCATGCCTATTGAGGCATGCAGATCCACTCCAGTTGTTACAATTAGTCCGATCTCTCTTCTTAAGGAGCTTGGCGATAAGGCCTTTTTTCCAAGACACGGGTGCCTCTTCCGACTCCCGGATGTCATAGAATGTCAGTGAGCATTTTTGGTGTAATTTGCTCATCAGCCTTCAGCATCGCTGAATATATCTGATCTATGCCCTGGGCTTTAGCATTCTTTAATGCTTTAATTGCTCTCTTCAATTCCTCAACACGAGGTAGATCAGTGTCTATCTCAAGTAATTCTGGTGATGGTTGGATGATTGCTTCTGTCTCAGGATCGTCTCTATTCAACACTCGTTCGAAGACTCCTTCCTAGCATCTTAGCTTTTCCTCACCTTTTGTGAACATGTTTTCTTGTTGATCTCTCACATGCATGTCTGTTGAAGGGAAGCCTATCTTTGTTTGTGGCTTTGGTAGTTTGGCTCACCGCTCTGCTGTCTCCGCTTCTTCTGCTATCTTTTCGATGTACCTCTTATTATCTGCCCCGTGCTCTTTTTAACCTCCTTGTCTAGGGTGTGATAGGACTTCTTTAGCTGAGCCTTTATTCTGGCAGATCTGGTATAAAGGATATTTTTCTTCTTTTCTTTCCTGCGTTCAGTTTTCTCCCATGTACCCATTGAGATCCTTTGCTCCTGCGTCCTTCATCTTGGTCAAAGTACTTTCTTTCCCACTTCCATCAAGGTTTAATTTGCTTAAAATGATACAAGTCCATTTCCTGTTGGCCTAGTAGAACCGTAAACACATTCCTGATCTCTGTTTGGTAAGTCTGACGTACATTTGGATCTTTTAGTTTACTTCATCTCATGGTGGTGTCCCTCTGGTCTTTCTTTAGACAAGTTTAACGCCTGTTTGCATTAACAGTGCTGCATGTATGTAATAAACTTAAGCTGCAAAAGTTTTGCTAGTATTTTTCTCTTAAACCTCAGGACAAATAAGATAACTATTTGCGGCTGTGTGACTTTAAATATACGCTAGTTGCATGATAACGGATGAAAAGCAAATTTAGAAAGTTAAGAATCTCTGTCAGTAACCTTCTTTGCTCCCTATTACAATTTATTATAGAAGTGAAATAACAATGACAAGTAATTAAGGTAATAACTTTTTTGTGTTTCTCTGACAGCTCCTTTTGCTCAGAGGGCATATAGTTGATTTTGAAAAAGCGCGTTTGATTAAGGAGAAGCTTTGTTATGTAGGGTAAGTAGAAATTTTCTAACATTGTGCCTTAAAGGTATAATCTCGTTGGTAATGAATTTTTAGTTCATTACCATTTATGGATTTATCCCGGTTGAACGGACTGTTTGTAGCTTCGTATGCTTCTAAACTTACTAGTTCATGTTTTGCCTTATGTTTGTTTTGTATCTTTAGATACAACATTGAAGAAGAGAAAAAGCTGGCGTCAGAGACAACAGTTTTAATGGAAGAGTACACAGTAAGTAAACTATCAGGTGTGTGTCCCACACACTCATCGCAAAGAATAGGGCATGAAGTTCCCGGTGTTGTGGACTGTTCTATTCCATGGGTTGGGTGGTGGTGTGAGATCATACACATGGACGGATAGCGGCTGCCATAGGCGCCTTATATGCTGATGTCCGGTCTCATCCCATAGATTCGAATTGTGAAGCGCATTGATCACGAGCTTTGTAAATGCGCTATATAAGCACCCATATCATCATATCATCATCGTCTTGATAGCGGCCATTGTTGCAATTCCCTAGCAAGTGCTACTGACTACTGGGATCATTATATATTAAAATTTCTTGACGGTATGCATCTCATAAATGATGGTGAAGTTACGTTGCCTATCCACAATGAGCAATGATCCGTGACCATAGCCCCACGCATTCCTACAAATGGAAAAGACTATTGATATTACAAATTCGCTCAAGACGTTATTTCTGTGTTTACTTTTGTGAAAGTTAAATAGAAGTTGATTTGTTGTTGTATCTCAATATTTCACTTTGTCGTGGATCTAGCTGATCAGAGAAATTACATCTGCATCATTTAGTACATTAAAGGTTTTTGTTGTTGTTGTTGTTGCGGCCTTTGCTAAAATTATCCCTTTTTGTCAGCTTCCAGATGGACAAGTGGTGAAGATGGAGTGTGAGCGATTTGGTGCACCTGAAGCCCTGTTTCAGCCGAACCTTATTGGCGTTGACAAAGTTGGTGTGGCAGAGATGCTCTTCGATACCTTGCAAGCAGCAGATATCGAGACAAGAGCAGATTATTACAAGCAGATTGTGCTGTGTGGTGGAACCACGATGCTTCCTGGGTTTCCAAACAGGATAGAGAGGGAAATCAAGCAGCTGTATTGTGAAAGAGTGTTTAAGGGAGATACTTCAAGGTTATCGGTAAGGGCGACTGGTATAGGGAGACCGATTGTGGCGTGGTTTTTTTTATACTGTTTCAGTAAAACCGATTTATTCTTTAAGATGGTCCAAATAATGGTTGGTATCGAAATGTTAAAGTTAAAGGACTGGAAGGCAAAAGTAGCTAAAAGTCTGAAACAATACAGAGAAAACGGAAGAAAGAGAAACGGATTATTAAAGTCAGCTTTAGAAAAAATAGCAAAAGTTTTGGGAAAACTTCTTAGCCTCGTAGACGTTCGTCTGAAGCAAGGGCACGTTAACTCCTCCCTCAACGTAGTTTATTAAATACTGAGTCACACAGCACACAGTTGTGCATATTAAAATCATTGCTCTCCCTGATGAAAATTTGAATCAACCTGGTGAATTTTTGTCTGACCTGGTCGAGTTTTCAGTTGTTGAAAACCTGCATAGTGAACTATCAGACTTCTAGGTCTGTCACAAAGGTGTGTATGGTATCAACAAACGCTTCGCGTTAAGTTAATAAACTTATTCATGAATTCTCCGTTACGATACCTACTTCAATAAACTAACTCTTAAATACTCCAGTACATATAAACGCACACCGTTTTTGCTCCGACGAAGGGCTGGCCAGGGGCGGATCCAGCAAAATCAGAAAGACGGGGTCGAAAAAATTTCGGCCACAGCTCAACCTAGCCCCATACTCATAACACACCCTTATTACACAATACCGCTCGAAAGGCGGTTGATTACAATGGTTTCTAGAATAAAAGGGGGAAGGCGGCCCCCTCGGCTCTCCCACTAAATCCACCCATGCTGACGTTAGCTTTTCTAAATTTGCTACGGCGATTAAGCTAATTTACTTCTATTTCGATTCTAGTCAACGTCATGTTGATAATCAACTACATTAAGTGTTTCCCTTGCCCCCCTATGGTTATTCTAAAACGCATAGAGTCCTTGCTTATGCGTCTGAAAAGAAATTTTACAATTATTACTTAAAAATATGATTGTCGTTTACTGTTCTCCTTAGAAATTTACAGTCCGAGTTGAAGACCCACCAAATCGACAACATTCAGTTTTCTTGGGTGGCTCCGTGATGGCAGATATTATGAAAGATAAGAGAGGATTTTGGATGACAAGACAGGAATACGAAGAGAAAGGAATCTATGTTCTAGAGAAGTTAGGAGTCAAAGTAAGAGGAGAGGTAAGTCAAAAATAATCTCAGTTCCGGTAATAAATACGCATATCTAAATCCGCAGAAGGAATATGCAGTTTGAATGATGCGTATGACCAAAAATAAAATCTATCAATCTATCAATAATTGAATAAAATGAGTGAATGGCAGTGTTTACCTAAGCAGACGTACGAATGAATGACTAACTTCATTTAAGTGTCGGGGAGGTATTTAGCTTGCACAACTAATTGTTGACACTCTTCTACATTTTAAAAGATTAAAACTGGATCATCATAATCAACATCATATATAAGAATTAAAAAATCCAGAATGTTTGATTTCGAACAAATCGAAAAAACATTACCCGGCAACCGTAGTTTTGCATTTAACAGTAAATGAACTGATATCTAGAGATGAACATAAGAATTATTAACTTTCATCACATTTTGCGGCGTCACAGTTTTGTTCCTATTCACCAGTTAATTAGTTTCGTTTCTTTGTCTGAATCGGAGTTAAATTTTGGAAACTATACCATCTATTTCGGCACGATTGAACCAGAAATTTTTTGTTGAGACATTATACTTGTACTATCATTAAGAAGTACCGTAATGATTCGATTTAGCGCCCGGGGCGCTTATTTACTTTTGTCACCTCAAGGGAGGGCGCTTATTCGAGACAGGGCGCTTATTCGGGGGCGCTTATTTAATTTTTTGTAGAAACAACCAAATGTTCAACACAAAACTTAAATAAATATTAAAAAAATAAGAATAACAGAAACTGTAACAGTAACAAAGTTGTGGAACGTTCAGTTACTTTTTATAAAGAATTGTTCATTTTAGCAGTAAATATATACATGTACGGTACGGTGAATGTTCATGAGTTTACTATTCGACGTCGATGACTTCAGTTGGGGCAGTTATCCACAATTGGGGCGCTTATTAGAATAGGGGCGCTTATAAGAATGGGACTGCTAATCAGAATGGGGGGCGCTTATTGGAATAGGGGCGCTTATTGACAAAAACACATTCGAAGGGGGGCGCTTATTCGGAAGGGGGCGCTTATTTGAAGGAGGGCGCTAAATCGAATCATAACGGTAGTTTCTTTTGTCTTTGTAGAAAGAATACTTTGACGAAACGGATACTGGGCATCTTGATGATGTGGATGGAAAGTCAATTACAAGAGAAAAGGTAAGATTCTGGATGACAAGCACTCAAACTCGGCCCAGTACAGCTGATTTATTAGCGGAGCTCCCAGCGGCCCGAAGGGCGGCAGAGCGGAGCCCCATACACATAGAAAATCTACAGAAATAGGAGAACCATGCATTGATTTTTCATGGTCATCATGGCTAGCGGCACGGTTCGCGGGCGCGTGCGCTGTACGAGGAACGACGAACGTCGCCCAAACATAGCGGCCATACTCAAGAAAAAGGTTAACGTTAAGGTTAACGTCAGCTGTCAATTTTGATATTAGATCTTTACACCATTTTTAATTGACAGCTGTCAAAACAAGGTATCCGCTGACCAGTATCAAATGACCATATCCTAAGCTCAGGTGTTTAAGGTTGACCGTTGACCAGGTTATGGTTTTTTATGGATCGCAGGCTCAAGTCGTATTTTGTTCTGTCTATAGTCAGAAAATACAGATTCGAATAAAGGGGAAATAAACTAGCCGGGGAGCTCCGCTTTTAGGCTTGGTTAATCTGTTTAATAGATATTCATTGTGTATAGCAATTTTGTAGAAAAGTAAAGATATTCACTTATTAAATCACTGTGAGTAAGAAAATGGTAGTGATCCTGCTCTGTGAGCGCGTTTACCTTATGTTATTCAATGTAAGGTGGGAATCACGTGGTATTGTTGATATCTAAAAAATTTGCAACTTATTTCCATTTGTGTAAATGATTTTTCAGGATTCTTCCTGAATTCTGCCTCGATTAAGGTCAAAAATGTCGAAGTCTGCCGGCATAATTGCTGAATGAGCCTAGTGTTTATAATATTCGGCAAGAGAAGATCCTCTCTTGTACTCGGAGACCCAGGGACAGGTAGTGGAGATGAGGGAAACGCGAAACTGCGCATGCGGGAGAAAAAGTTCAGCATAGAAAAGTTGGAGAGATTGAAAGATGCCCCTGGGGAAAAAGTCTTACCAGGCCAGTTCCAAACAGCTCTCTGAATACTGCCTCCTGATTGGGCAGAAAAGTTCTTTGTATTCACTTTGTATTATTCTGCTCAATCGGCGGCCTGCTAATTGGACAGAGTCAATCGCTCCAACATTTCTATGCTGCATTTCTTTTCTCAAAGTTTCTTGTTTCCCTCACCCCCACAAAACTGCCCTGGGTCTCCGAGGATGGGTGTAAATAATATCCCACACGAGAAACATTTAACTTGCATTGCAGGTTTTATGTGAGGATGAATATAGATCGAGTACAAGAAAACGACTGTTAAGTAACTTGAGGAGATTAATTCCCGTGCTACCTGACGTTTTGATGGAAGGTCTCGTTTCAGGTAATGCTCCAGTTTTGAAGGGAATGTGTTTGACCAAAGCTTAGGCCCCGTCCACACTAACCCGGAAAATTTTTGAAACGCACCTTTTTTTCTGTTTTCGCCAACTGTACACATTAATCCGGATAAATTGTCTACCGAAAACAGAACTTTTCGAAAACGCTCTTCAAAGTGAATTTATTTAAAAATGCGCTGGCTTTGCTTTTCAATGTGGACGGAAAACATTTTACATTCAAAGAAGGCATTTGAAAATGCATTTTATCTGCTTTTGACCAAAATAAATGCGTTTTCAAGTTTATCTGGACTAGTGTGGACGGAAATATAATGTTTTTGCGGCGTTTTTAAATTTTTCCATTTTCTAATTTATCCGGATTAATGTGGACGGCGCCACTTTGGAATGAAGAAACCTCGGACTCTAACAGATGTGAATAGTTTGATTAGTTTTAAGGCTGCTATTAAGAGTCGCGTTTGGAAGAATTTTATGGATTCATAGAACCCTTTTATACGTAGACCTTTTATAATAGTTAGGATGATTTTTTTTTAACTGTATATTTTTTAATCGGTCCCCGACCAGAAGAAAAGTATAAGACGTGGATCTATCCTTTTTTACTAAAATAATAGAAGGCCCTAAGGGTCAAGAAAAATATTCTCGCTCCTTATTGGAGCGCAAGGTTGACGTTTACACTAGTACTGTCCCTTTTTCCCCCTTCACCGCCATTTGAAGCACTTCTGCAAGCCCCACGGCAAACCACACAGTGTGCGTTATTCGAGGAAATAATAAAATGCAGAAGAGACAGATTTGGTCTTGGAAGCGATATATGTTTAACATTTTTTTCTTCAAGAATCATTTTCCCCGATTACCATGTAGCTTTTTAAGTTTTTTTGTTTTCTTTTCACAATCAGCTTCAGATGTGTCTTGTGAAGAAGGCATTCAGCCATTAAACGAGAAAATGAAGAATTTGGATCTTGGTGGTCCACCAGCAAACGAATCTGAAGCAATTGCCAGCCTAGTGCACGAACAGAGCAATACAAAGGCCGAGGCTGTGAACAAAACTGAAACAGGTTTGTCCAGACTTCTTAATGGGGCGTCCACTTATATATTCTTTTTGTTTTTGTTTTTTTCGTTCAAAAAACGTACAGCTTTATTTTAGGTAAATATCGATTTAACGGAAGAAGGGAGAAAAAATATTCAAACGTAAAGAGGTATGGTCAACTTATGCTCCAAAACGCGATTTTTTATTAGACGAGAGTGTAAATGAATAAAGGAAAATCACTGTAGGATAGAGAACATAAACTTTTCACTATGCTAAGACGAATATAAACTCTGTAGAAACATCAAGACTTCTCCTTTCGACATGTTCTGCGCTATCATATGCGTTTACTTATTTCACGTGGCAAAGTGAAAATATATGATTGGCAAAATCCGCTTTATGAACGAAACTTCCAGGAAATAAATTCACTTATTTTTCTTTGGTGACCAGGTTTGGAACCTACATCCCCTCCTGTGCCAGATGCATGACTGCATTGTAAAGAACCTTATCACTGTTTTGCCGTATAGCGTATGGAGAGAACTGATCGTCAAGTTGGACCCTCTTCGAGAATTACAAGGTGATTACAGAGATCTTGCCAGCGAGCTGGGATTTAATGTGGAAAAGATATTGTTTTATCAGTCCGAATTGTTCGGCCTCTATTGAAGAACTTTGTAACAAGCTGGAGGCAATTGGAAGACCTGATGCAAGTTTACTGATAGACAAATGGGTCAAATCTCAAAATTGCAAATGTGCAGCCTGCAACAATTTTTAAAGAATTTCCCAGGTGCAATAAGAAGACGCTCTTTAGTAATTTTCTTGGCATGTAAAATCATTTTAAACGGCCCCAAAAAAATGTTTTAAAAAAAATCTTAATTTGAACACATACATTATAAACGTAGCTTACAACCTCACTGAATTTCGTTGCATTTGGTTGTAGAGTGCTAGAATATGTATTAAAGTTCTTTTAATTACGTGATATTTGTCATGTGCAATCAGTTTGCATATACCTAATTGAAGAAACGTTGACCCTGTGAAAAGCATAAACCATGAACGATATGACCCAATGGTATCCTGGGTACACAGCCTTGGTAAGCTTAGTCATATTGATAATCAAGATGTTTTCTTTCTTTAAGAGCCTCGAGAGCAAGATTTATGCAACCTGTCTTATCATCATGTTTATTCTGTCACAGACGACGATTATTTTTTCCGATTTCCCAGTAAACATTTGGGCCGCATCATCCGCGGTTTACGCTTTTCATGGGTCAACGATTCTTCAATCAGGTGTATGTACGGTCTCAAGTTAGTTGAGCAACTTAAGATGGGCTGCATTCTTCACAGCTACAGTGGCGTGTTGCCCATTTTATTATTTTTTTCAACATCAGATCTATCCACTTCTTTACTTAGAAGGTGTTTACAAATAAAGCTCATGGAACGTGGGATTGAATTTGTTTTAACAAAGCTTCGGTGAGGTTTCTTTGGGCGCCCAAATATTGGATATCATTTTGGTTCATACCAAATGTACCAAATGTATGCGCATATTAAATTATTATATTATTACCAGCCAATGAGAGGTAATCCCCTTTAAATGGCCTGGTTAACGTTGGGTCCAGACGTTTCTGTATCTCCTGAAACGCGCCTTGAAAGCTATTGACAATGTTGGGATGTTTATTCTTCATACATTTTGTGGAGCGGGCAAAACAAAAGCAAACAGTTTTATAAGCAGAACGTATAAACAGTTATAACGTAGTTTTGAGTTACTCAAAACCGCTGAATGAAATGACTAAAGCAATAGTGATGGACTCTTGACTTGACGCATTTGTCGAGTGTCATACTGGTCTGAAGTAGCATTCCTTTCCTATTATTTTCTTATAGTGCTCCGTCCTATTTAGTCCGGCAGCTTAGCTCGAAATTTAGTTCAATTGTGCACTTTTTGATACAAGCATGAAACTTGGCACACTGAAAGAGGTCACCAACAGAAGTTTTTTCAGATATAGTGCCAAGCCCGAGAAACGCCAGTTTCCATGGAAACCGTAATTTATTAAAATCAATGAAATTTCGTGAAATATTTGTTTGTCCTGGTTTATAGACAAATACTATTATGTCAGGTAGTGATACCAAGTCGCACGTACAAAATTTAAAGTTAAATGCCGTAATTAAGACTGTTCACAGCCCTCTTTTTTTCCTATTTTTCTTCTGTTAGCGAACGGCGAACGCTAGGATCGGAAAATGAATCGCAAGAGACCTGGACGCTAGCGCAAAACGAAAGACGCGAGGGAGCAGAGGGCGGGGAACGAAAAATCTTTTTCCATGCACTAATTTCCTAGCAAATTATTGGTATTAAAAAGGTGGTAAAAAATAACAATTGGTAGCCTAATTTAAAGCATTTATGTCTGTATTTTTGAAATAAAATCTACAAAAAGCACAAAAAGAAGTACTTCGTGGGGGAGGGGCCTGTTGGCTGAAAATATCATTGCTGTTTACCAGCTGAAAATTGGAAATTGGCGTTGGCACTATATCGAGAATTGATAAGTATGTGAATACTTGCAAAGTTTGGTGCTTGTATCAAAAATCGCACAATTCAAGAGCTAAGCCGCCGGACTAATTGAAATTATCCCAAAAGCGCCCGCGCGGATACTCTGGGCTAAAATACGAACGGCTTATTAGCGACTGATCAATGGGGTTATTCCCGAAACGTCTCTTTTCGAATTAAAAACAAAAGTACTTTTTTAAACTTTGTTTGTACTAACTTCTCTAGGACAAATCCTTTTTTTCACAGTAAAAATAATCGATTGTTTACCCATTAAAATTCACCGATTTGCAATAGACCTCAACAAATGCGGAGCGCGACTGATGTTTTCTTCAATTTTCTCATGTTCAACTTTAAACAATTAGTCAACTTAGGCCCCGTCCACACAAACCCGAGTAAATTTGAAAACGATACGCTCCATTGGTGAGCGTTTTTGAAGAGCTCCGTTTTCGGTGACCGAAACCGCCGGTTCAGCGTGGACGATTGGCCTTACCGGAGAAAAAAAGATGCGTTTTCAAATTTACCCGGGTCAGTGCGGACGGGGCCTTAGTTGGTTGGGCGCTTCGTATTTTTTTGTGAGAAGTTGTAAGTTTGAATCCTGGCCAGACCAGCATTAGCTTGTATTCTTAGAAACTGCAGCCTGTTCTGCTGCAAGTAGCCTCCCGACAACTCTGACGTCTATGTAGGAAATGATTGTCCTGTCTATCAGTTGGGAACTTCTATGTACTTTTCGCTTGCTAACTTTTAACTGGGTTCCGAAAAAAACCTTTACAATGCGCCTCGCCGTTCGTTGACGCTTTTCGAACTAAATTAAGTTCGTGTTAGTTTCGTGGTATTTTACAACGAGGTACGAACCGACATCAGTAGAGTCCACGTTTTAAACTTGAAATTGGCTCTGCTGGCTGGCCATTTCCCACTAACCTCCGAAAACAAAAATCAAATAGCACAATTTTTTTCCTCCTTCAAGTTGCGTTATCCTCTTTGTCGCTAGTGAGGGCCTTTTGCCTCTGCCTGGCTTTCTTTTTTTAATTCCCCGTGGTAAAAACACAAACATTTCACTTCACTGATAGGTAATGACAATGACAGTGAAGGTTGATTAATGCAGTATTTTTTCATTCAAAAAATTGCAAAATAAAGTTCGTTCTTACCCAAAATTCAGCCTTATGCACGCCTAAGGATGTTCTAAAATTTTGGCCTTTCTGCCTCGACGTTCCTATAAAAAGGTGCTTATAAAACAAAAAATAATGTAATTACTGTAATAACGTTGTCAGGACGATCACTACTTTTTTCTTTTCAGACTGAGGATGAATAAGCTTTCTAAAACTTTAACCTTACTCGTGATTACAGTAAGCCTGCTGGTTCTACAGAAACTATGACTGACATGCCATTAACTACTTCCAAGTTCAGTTATAATTTCGTCCATGTCTGGTCTCGTTCCAGGCGTGAGTCGCATGCAAGGTCTTATCAGGCGGGTTCGAAGCCTCTCGTTTGCCACCCGTCTGACTTGTTCATCGCGCCTTTGAGGATCTGGCAATTCTCGGATGTACATTTCACAGAGAAGAACGCCGAAACTGTACACATCAACCTATTAAGGAAAGAATACTATACTTTAATCGCGTTATGACATTCTTCGAGTTTCTTCATGTAACTTCAGAGGTTTTCATTTACGCTAACATTCGTGTGTCATGAGAGCTGCATTCCTCGTTTGGTCTGATGATGGTGATGATAATGGTGATGACAAGTAGTGGTACAGTAAGGCCCGCGAGTAAGAACCTAACATTTAAGAACCTGTTAGGCTAAAACCTGAAAATTAGACCCTATTTTTTAAAGTACCTATTTAGCCTAAAATTTAAAAACATACAGGTTCTTATTTTCTAAAATCAATGAAACATGTTTACAATGGATACAATATCATGTTCTTAGATGATTAGTGCTTCATATTTACATAAACACTTGTGTGGTATGCAAAATTTATACAAATAATACGCCGAATATCACTAAAAGTTCTATTAGCAACAATGTAGATTTTTTCTTAGAAAATAAGAACCTATTGGGAACCTAAATAGCCTAAATTTGTGTTAACTACTATTTATGTAAGAGGCTGTTTAGGCTAACCTGAAAAAACCTAGGTTCTTACTCGCGAGGGTTTTTACTGTAATTGGACCGAATGGAGAACAATTCAGGATGTAATCAGACGAGCTAGAGTAATTTCGAAATCGGCTGAGCGCGCAGCCCTTGGTCAATTTCAAAATAACTCCTTGAATTTAAAACTACTCCCTGAATTGTACGACACGAGATTCACATGAGTTGTATCGATAAACAAGAGACAAGTCGTAAAACTCGCCATCTTGAAGAAGCCGTGAAAGAAAACTTTAACAAGTTTAGATAGGATAAGCTACTGACCTTACAGCTGATAGGATCCTGGGCTTCACTTATGGCCTCAGGTGCGCAGTAAATCGGAGCTCCAGGATCGTCTCTAGTGCATTGCCGTACGAAATTGGCAGTACCATAATCCGACACTTTGCCTCTCCATTGGAGACCCTGTCGCCATAGCAACACATTAGCGCTGCTGATGTCACGGTGAATAATTGGATCAGGTTTCTTCTGGTGTAGGTAGTTCAATGCTTGAGCTACATCAAGCGAAATTACGGAAATTTCTCTATTAGTAAGTTGTTGCTCTCCATACAATGATCTTAAGCTACGATCCATAAGCTCCATTACTATCAATGGCCTTTCGTCAATGGTTGCTCCAATGAACTGCAACAAGCACGGATGGCGGCATCTTGAAGCAATGTCTACTTCCCGCTCAAGAACTGTCCTGTTGTGAACGGAGAGAAGGACCTCGTAGATTTGTTTTACGGCAACATTACAGCGGCGAAATTTACCTCGAACAACTCTCCCCCATGCACCTTCCCCAAGTAATTGATCTACCATGAGCATTAATTCATTTCGATTTATTACCCAGTCATGTTGAATTTCGTGTCTATTCTCGAGCTCACTGGAGTGAGTTCGGTCTCTCACCGTGCCCAGTTGTCTTTGTAGATTAGCAACCTGTTGGTCTTTTGCTCTTACTTGTTCTTCTAGATCAGTAAGTCGTTGGTCTTTTGCTCTCACTTGTCTTTGCAGATCAGTAACTCGTTGGTTTCTTGCTCTCTCTTGTCTTGCTCTCACTTGTCTTTGCAGATCAGCAACTCGTTGGTCTTTTGCTCTCACTTGTCTTTCCAGATCAGTAACTCGTTGGTCTTTTGCTCTCACTTGTCTTTCCAGATCAGTAACTCGTTGGTCTTTTGCTCTCACTTGTCTTTCCAGATCAGCAACTCGTTGGTCTCGCACAGTCACTTGTACTTGGAGATCACTGATTTGTTGTTCCGTCGCTACCTGTGAAGTCTCATAAACTCTTACTATCGCTTCTATTTGCTCTTGCATGTCATTCACTAACTGTTGTTGATTTCCCAGACTTGTAATAACTAGATCTTTTGCTCTTAATTGACGTTGTAAGTCAGTGATTTGTCGTCTTTGGTTTCTAAAAAGAATGTTACTCATGTGCTGTCCCATCTCTATCCTCCTCCTCTTCCTCCTTCTTCTTCGTCTTCTTCTTCTTTTTCTTCTTCTTCTTCTTTCTCTACTTTTTCTTCTACGGCATAATTTAAAAAAAGAACAGATAGTAATGGAAGTTCTGTTACCAGTTTAGTCATCATATCTTAAACACAAATTCGAGAAAGCAAGCATGAAAATAACTTAATCCACAGTAAAGCTACTCTCAAATGGCATAACCACTAGCTAATGAATTTAAAACAATATTGCGCAAGCTAGATCACCTTTCTGAACCAATCAGGATTTGGTCATTACAGAACAAACATAACAGCACTGTGATATAGAAGGGGCAGTAAGAGTACTAAGACCTCTAGAGGATAAGTCCTGTTCTCGGAATACCTACATTTATTAACAAAAACACACCTAATTACCTAAGATATTTAGGTTAATTTCTTTAAGATTGTCATTACATGGCCATGACTGTAATAGCGCAAAAATATAGTGCTAATATCAGTTGTCTTGGTATAATAAAACCAAAACTTAGTTTTTGCAATAATATCGTTTCTCGGCCTTGCCTTCTTCATATCGTATTGAAAATTGTCACATGGCTCTGTATTACGGCACAGTGAATAGGAAAAATAAACAAGAAAGAAAAAGTTTTCAACGGACGGAGTAGGGGACTCGATCGCACGGCCTTTCGGCTTCCTCTCGATGAACGTCCACGAATGGCGTGCCGTAAACTACTTTAGTTATTAAATAATAAAGATGGTAAATTTCAAGCTCGGTGATAAATAGTGAAGAAATTATTCAACATGACACGAGCGTGGGACAAAGAAAAAAATCTAAGTCCCCGCATGGCCTAAGCTCACAATGAGTCTCTTGTAGCTCAGTTGGTTAGAGCGCCCAACCGGTATTCTGGGAGGCCATGGGTTCGATTCCCGTCGGGGACTCAGATTTTTTTCTTTGTTCCACGCTCGTGTCATGTTGAATAATTTCTTCACTACTTTAGTTATATTGCCCAAGGGAGTCTGCTTAACTTACGTTCAAAGGAAGACTGACATAAGATTGCGCCGCAATATGTAGCGAAAAAATTACAAATAACATTACAGCAGTTCGAATTTCAGTCTATATTATTTACCAGGCATAACTAATCGATGATCAATGACATCAATTGGTAATCAATGAGTAATCGATGGGTAATCAGTTGATTAGTCATTGATTATTGGCGATGATCAATGAGTAATCGATGAGTAATCGAAGCCCAAAAATTTTGTGGCCTATCGATTACTCATCGATGACATCGATTACTCATTGATGTAATTGATTACATATTGATGTTATTGATTACTCATCGATGACCCATCGATTACTCATCAACTATCATACTGCACACCAAAGACACATTCCTTGCTTTCTTGTACCATTTTTTGTGATTTTTTTTTTCTCTATGTTAGTCATATTTTGCTTTATAACTGGCATTCTTGTTGACAAAATTACGCCCTCACAAAAGGTCAAATAACCTTCCGGCATATCAAGACGTGAAGGGCTAAGCACAAATACAGATGATATTTTAATATTTCACTTTACCCAATTCTTTATTTAATAACAAAACAATTGAACAGGAAAACCAACCAGTCTTGAAATGAAACTAACAAGTACGAATCGACTACGTGGTTATAGATTTTGGTCGGTGGATGTTTGTTTATAGCGTGTTATACTTTTACAAGTTCCGGTTTTCAACCACGAGACTATATCGATGAGAAATCAATGCAATCAATGACTAATCGATGACCAAAAATTTTGTGGCCTATCGATTAGTCATCAATTACTCATTGATCATCGGCAATAATCAATGACTAATCAACTGATTACCCATCGATTACTCAATGATTACTTATTGATTTCATTGATGTCATTGATGTCATCGATTAGTTATGCCTGATATTTACCAGTATAAAAACTGGAACGTATGGGTTTTTCTATTTTAGTCATCATACGCATGTACGACTCTGTCTTTTCTAATAGTTATGGGGCTCCGTTTTGTTGCCCAGCTCCGCAAAGATGATTGGAAAATGCGAGAGTTGCATTTACCCCAGATCCTGGTACCTAATTGGGAAGCTAAGACCCAACTACGGATATTCAACACCAACGTTAAGTCGGTCCTTCTCTATGGCTCTGAAACGTGGATGGTAACAAAAGTAACCTCCAACAAACTGCATTCCTTTGTCAGCAGATGCCTGAGGTCCATCATGGGACTCCATTGGCCAGAGGTCATAACAAACGAAGAAATGTGGACAACAACTGAGCAGGAAAGGATCAACATCCAGATAATAAGGCGAAAGTGGGGTTAGATAAAGCACACCCTCAGGAAAACAAACGCAATTTCACCAAGCAAGCATTGAAGTGGGACCCACAGGGAAAAGAAGCCAAGGCCTTCTCAGGAACAGCCGGAGGAGAACAGTAAACGAGGAGATGAGCAAAGTAGGCTGCACCACCTGGATATCGATGCACTTGGAAGTATAGCCCAAAACAAGCCGACATGGCGACCAGTTTCTATAGACCTAGGCTCCACTGGGAGTGAAAAGGGAACATATCAAGTCACTACACGTGAGAGACGTGAGAGAAAGTTGCACGCCGCATATGACTTAATACTCAGCCCAGGCCCTGCTGGGCAGTAGCTGTCGCGTTGGATGAGTTAGTACACAACAACATGCCAACATGGCAGCTTTAATCCTTTTCCTTTTTTCATGTATTCTCGGGAATCCCGAGTGACGTAATACACGTGGGACTGTAAAAATGTTGCTTTTCGTGGATTTCTCCATGACAGTAGTTATAGATTCAGATTTTTCAGATTTTTATTATTTCACACTATTTACAACAATTAAACAATATTAACACTATTTACAGAAAATGCAATAATTAAAACAAGGAAAATATACAATAGATACAAACCCAAAATAAAATGTGCTCAGTGACCAAAGAAGCATATGCTATCGTGTTGGTCACTGACACGTTCAAAAAAAACAAAAAAACAGACAAGACACATAAATTACTAGAAATAATAGAATATGAATAACAAACGTATGTAGAATAAATATGTTAAAAGATGAATAAATCATACTAAATATAAGCTAATATACAGAAAACAACGAAATTATGCACAAGAGTAAGATTGGTTATTTAAGAGGTACATTTTATAGTGCTTGTAAAAGGAAGTATAAGGCAGTTTTTTTAAATCAGTTGGAATATAACTTCTGTAAGATTGCGCAATCGAATGAAGTAGTTCTATCGTGCTTTGCGTGCCATCTGCTTGACCTCAAAAGTGACTGTACTGATCGATTTAAATCCCGAGTCTTTTGTGCCACGGAACGGATTACGAATTTCCAACTTCTTGTTTCTTAACACATAAAACTACCTCAATAGGCCAAGTACACGAGCCTCATTCAGCGTGCGAGGGTTTAATCTTCTATGTAAAATTTATCCGAAATCATGTGAAATATGTTCCTTTCAAGCTTGTTTTCATTTGTCAATCTTAAGTTGGGTGTTTTAGGTGCTAAAGGGACATCGATATGACATTAATCTTTGTTTTGAGTTATCGGTTTTATCTGATTATCCTTCAACGGCGACCGGACTTAGTTTTGTGTTTTATAAAGGCTTTAGAAAATTACTGCAGTACTCCAGGAAAATACAAACGAGTTGTTTCATTAATAGTAAAATAAATATAGAGCGAAGAAAGTATAACGAATTTAATTTTTGGAAAAAACCTCTAGTTTTCAGAGTTTTGTAAACGATACTCTAGTCTCCTTTAGCCGCTATTTGGTCGTCACGCAACGCTTCCGTCAGATACGATACAGGAAGTGAAACCGTGAGCGTAATTGAACCGATTGCAAACGACAAAATCGAGATGATTCCCGGTGCAGACGTTAATGACAAGAAATTCTTTCTAGTGGTGAACGAATTTCGAAAAGATACTCTGATACTCTAGGTCTTAATCTGGAAATAAAGGGAACATAATTTCAGACGGCTGGATCACCACCTAACGTATGTTAGGTTACGTTTCAGTGGTTTCGTCGTTTTGTCGTTTCGGGTTTCGGTATAAGCAAATCAAAGCAAGATACAGCTTTATACGATAGAGACCCTTTCGGTTCGCGTAAGAGTTTCTGTACTTGAAAAATGTCCTTATTACAGGTAACTGAAACTGACAAGCTCCTCGGCACTTCCTCGGCATTAGATCGTAAAAATCTCGGGTCCGCAAAATCATCATCAGTTGGAATTCACTTACCTTCTTCCTTGATGATGTTGTCTCTTTCAAGTTAAAAGCTCCAGTTACTTGCACAATTAGGAAAGAAGGAGAAAAATGCCGCCCCTTCCGCCTGACTGAATTTCCACACGTAATTTGCAATATAATTTCCCTGCGTCGACGTTAAACATAAAATCGATTCGTCTGCGTTTGCAGCCAGGACATGCTTCAGCGATCTTTTATAGATACCTGTCTCATACGATCAATGACGTCACAAAAGGAGGAATGCAGAGTGTGAAGCATGCACTTTAGCGACATAAAGACATAACGGCAAGGTCACGCAAATGCAAAAAAACGCCTCGCGTTGATGTTTTATGTCACCAGTCTGAACAACATAACGACATAGTTGGAACTTAATGACATAAGCATAACGACATAAGGAAAGAACAGATCTTTCTTTTTATGTCGTTATGTCGCTAGTGTGAGCCGAGTAGAATGCTTGTTTGCTTCGCCTCCGTACTTTGTAGAGGAACGGAGACAGAATTAGAATTATAAAGGACTAAAAGTGCTTGGCTTAAAATAAATAAATAAATTATGGAAATAAATTGGGAAGCCGGAGAGAGGGAAGTAGTAGTGTACCCGCCCCCTCGAGCTCCACCGGTGAGTAACTGCAGCGATTTAGATCTTGAGCGAATGGAGCCTGGGAACGAGTTCATGACAACAGACAAAATTTTGATTTTCACCTGACGTCATCAAAATTCTAAAACCCAGCATGGCAAGGCTCCAGAATTTTTATCCTTCACTGGCTATTAGACGTCCTTAATATAGATCTTGTTCAAGGTTTTTAGCTCGATAGCATTGCCGTCTTTAGATAGAGCGTTTCGAATTTCTATCACGTTTTCTTAAAAAAAAAATGCCTCATCCGCAATTTTTAACAATCTGAACAGTTTAGGTTTAGCTAAAAGTGTTAATGTGAATGTTTACTTGTTCATAAGGGTAATCTGACCGCTTTTTGTAGCAGAATTTTATGCCAGATGTTTTCTTTGATTTCCCGCCGTCATGTTGGAGCCCAAGCTGATTTCTACTAGTTATTAACATAAGTATGAAGACATTACAATTCAGGAGGATTACAACACAGGACACTATTTTGTTAATTAAACAGAAACACCTAACTACTATGTATTTAAGAATAACACAGTTTATACCTCGCCTAAGATGATTTTGAAGACAATAGCTGATTGGTTAAAGTTTCTACAGCCTGGTTTTCACTAGCAACGCAAGCACAAGCGTTATATATAAGTAGTTTGTGCCAAGTGAAAATGAACTTCGACATAAGCATAAGCATAAGAACACGATGTTTACTAGTTATATGGCTCAAATGAACAGTCGCGGGGGAAACTGGAACGAGTGCTTAAATCCGGCAGACACGGCCAGACGTCATAAATTTCCTTGTGCTTACGCGGTGTTTCGTTTTCACACAGCATAACGTGAACGCAAGCACAAGAAAAGGAAAAATTTTGATCCTTGTGGCGGTGCTTGCGCTCGTGCTTACCCTTACGTGAAGGCCGTTTTCACCGTCACGGTAACGGAGCCTATTTTGCTATAATATTGACTTTTCTAGACCTACTGAACATCAGGCAAAATAAAATACAAATACGCTAGAGTGGTTTTACTTCAACTGTGATATCGTTACTACTAGACAGTAATTCCATTGCTTTCTTTTGTTTAGGTCGACTATTTAGAATTAATTGTTAGATGTTGTTTCATGGGTTAGATGAAAGCACTATAAGGGCCGATCTACACGGTACGACTCTTCTCGCACGCGACAAGCCTACGACATGGCTTAGGACCATTTACACACACGCGTGTCTGTCGTAAGACATGTGATAGGTTGATATACACGACACGATTCGTGTTGTAGTCATGGCGTAAGCATGTAACATGCGATAATCGTAGGCAAAATCGTACCCTCTAATTCTCCCCTAACAAATACGCATGCTAACTAAATACATTTTTTTAAATATTCGTGTCAGTTATTTTACATCCTTGGAGATTAGGGAATAGATAACTTAGGGCCGGGGCAAACGTCGATCTTCACATGAGGCGAACTAAATGGCAATTTTGGTCGACCCAAACAGGTAAAGCTCGACCGTTCGGTCAAACGTCGAACATAATTCGATCGTCGAACCGACCGTCGAACCAAACTCAGAGCAGCGAGAACAAATATTTCGAGGCTTGTATTGTTATACAAATTTAATTTAAAATTTATTCATTTAGTTCGTTTCATGAAAAGATCGACGTTTGTCCCACAGTCGATCTTCACACGTTCTTTCCGTCTGGAGCAGACGGATAGAACGTGTTGGTCAGTTGGACGAACTCAACTGAGTAAAACGTCAAACTAATCATGAACTTGATTCGCTCAGTTTGGTACGTTTTATGTGAAGTTCGACGTTTGGCTCGGGCCTAAGATAAATTTAATCTATTACGCTAGGTTTAATATTCTTTTGTTTTGATTGTCTACCCTTGGATCACCTGCCCAGTTGGTTAGTGTATATCACTTGTTGCTGCCGCAGCGAAGTGAGCCTGAAGCGAACGAGCAAGGCAGCTCTCTAATCGCCGGCAAAAGGATTACTTTACTGCTTTATGGGGCTTGCGCGCAATCGCTTTTTTTTTCTTCAAAACGCAAAGAATTGTGGTCGGTAGATCAAAGGCGCAAGGAATTGTGGTTATGCGCGAACGGAAGATTTAGGATGCGCATCAAAGGCGCAAGGAATTGTGATTATGCGCGAATGGAAGATTCAGGATGCGCAGTGGAGTTCAATGTGATCTTTGTGCTAGTGCTTTGTGAATAAGGGCGGAAGATGCAGACGAAGCTCGGATGTGCGTCCTTCTTCTTTTCATAACTGCGTTTATCCGTTAAGTCCTGGTTGTGCTGATTGTAGAAGCCACAGCTGCAATACAGGAAAATAGGCAAGATTTCCACACAAATTATGCATACAATTTTGTGACTGACTAGTTCTTTTTATGATTGCTGTTTGTGTATAGTGATAGTATGAAATAGTTGCATACATAATTAATGTATGGGGCTGTGCGGAAATCTTTCCAAATGGGCAAGATTTCCACACAGCCACCTACATTAAATATGCATACAATTTTGTGACTGACTCATTCTTTTTATGATTGCTGTTTGTGTATAGTGATAGTATGAAATAGTTGCATACATAATTAATTATGGGGCTGTGCGAAAATCTTTCCACCAAAGGAAATGATTTCTAACGTGAGCTGAATGCTTTGCATTTCAGTGTTGAAAGGAAGGAAATTCGCTATCCGGTGCTTGCTCTTGCGTCATTCCAGATGTAAGCGAGTGGGAAAAGCAACTGTTTTTACGAGAGAAACAACCACCTGAAACGTCTGCTTTCACTCACTGAAACCCGGGACTGAAATGAATCCATTTTAACAATGAGTAACGCAATGACTTTATAATCGTTATCTTTCTCATCAGAACATTGTCCTTTGGTACATGTGACGATATTCCCACTACTTGTTACTACGGAACTTTTTTAAGGCACAATATTTAACAATTATTCGCCGAAGGCGAAGTGATTATTTAACAATTATTCTATGAGCCCGCGTTGGATACGAGGTGGTAAATAGCCAACGAGGCGCGAAGCGCCGAGTTGGCTATAACGACTCGTATCCAACAAGGGCGAATAGAATAATTGTTTTATTAAATTCTTCTTTAAGTTCAAATCGACTGGACATTTCAGTTTGATGTAAACGAAGTGATAGTATGAGGCGCAGGAAAATTTGTGGCGGGGTGTTCACTTCTTGAGTTGAGTGAAACACACGAGGAAAGCGAGCGAGAGAGTTTTCTTCCCAAGATTTTCATTCCATTATCTCCTCTAAAGTCGTCTATATATCCTGGAAATTGTGACAACAGTTAAGATTTACGAGATGAACCGAAGCAAAAGCTTTTCTGAAATTTACACGTCTTGTGCAAGTAGAACGAAGCAAGCGTTTACATTGTACTTGTAATTTACGGCTCCACGGCTGTCATCAAGACTGCTTTATTATTTAAAGCGAAATTGAGCTCAAAGTGGAACAGGTTTAATGAAGTATAAAAAGACAAGAGCAAGATTTAAAGGTAACAAACTTTACAGAAGTGCTGAGCCTAATTTTATGACGTACAATGAATGAAACTGTGTCAGTTTGCCGTACTTTCGTAAATTATTTGCTGCTTTTCTACTTTATTCACTCGTTCTTGTTGTCGTTTACAAGTATTATT
This sequence comes from Oculina patagonica, assembly GCF_052425735.1. Lineage (NCBI taxonomy): Eukaryota > Metazoa > Cnidaria > Anthozoa > Scleractinia > Oculinidae > Oculina > Oculina patagonica. The sequence continues at coordinate 13,091,406 of NC_135761.1, read as the reverse complement.
AATTAAACTTTTCGCATCAATCCTTTTGTTTTTCGTAGTTGATTTTACTATGGCATTTCTGTGGTTTTTGTAGGCACCGCTGATTATTTCTTGTTCATAAAGCTCGCCAAATTTGCTGTTTTCAACCATTTTTCCGATGGAACTGTCGCTTCCCGCAGAAAAATTTTACGCTGAGCGACACTTGCCGCACTCATTTCCTATATAAGGTCAAACATAGGTATACGAGCTGATAATCGGGATTCAGTAAACCAATCAGAAAGCTAGAAATGCAATATCCGAGGTTGAGAATTTAATAATGTTGAATTTCAACGATAATCACTGAGCCTGAGGCAAATAATTGTTTTAGTATGATTTTTAGAGGTGATCATCGAGAACTTAAAAAAAATAACGATAGCAAAAAAGAAAACAGCAAACACAAGTGTTCGCTTGCATACGGTGTAAACCAGTTCAAATCATCGATTGCAATCAGAATGTATTTAGTTAAAGCAATAAAACGGAACAAAACAAACACAATGAGAAAGATAGATGTCTGTTACCTTTGTATGATTGTGGATGACTTCTAAGCGAATGTGCGAATCCTCTAAAAATAAGTAGCTCCGATGAGAAGAGAACTAACTAATGTTTGCTCAATCGATCTGACTGAGTTTCTCATCGATCGCCAAAACCGCCGTATTTACGATCATTTCTAATGCCTTGAGAACCATCTCTTGAAAATGTTTTCGGTCCAAAAGTCTTGGTAGTTATTTTGAAAAATTCCCAATGTTTAAAATATCCAGGACTTGGACTGGTTTCTTTCAAATTAAAGAAATTTTCATTCTGCAAAAGTGGCCTTGTTTACTTCCCTGAATGTCAAAGGTGGCGTGGCTAAGTAACCAAGCCTTCAAAGCTATAATCACCTCGCGTGGGGTGATTATAGCCTCATAAGCCGAGCTTCTCAACCAATCAGAATGCTTCAATTCTTATAATCACCTTTGAAATTATACTAAATAGCATTAACCTTAGAAATACAGTTAACTAAAAACGGAACAACTTGTCGGTGTCATCTTGGCGCCATTACTCTCATTATCATTTTTGACACCTCACTGAAAATTTATTCTATTTCACACCTTTACTTTTGGTATAAATTATTTTTTCTCGTCACATACTTGATAATCGTGCCACTCACCAAAATGTCGTTCCGCTTTCTCGCTAATCTTTATGGTTAACAATATATAGCAATGTTCCTGTAAGTATTTCTCGTTATTTTTTTAGTGCGAGCAAATTTTTATTGTACCCAAAGGCCAAACCAGAAACGAGCGCCAATTTGTCGGCCTCGTTGATTGCGTTTTGATATGTGACCAGGCGTGATGCAGGATTTCAAACAAGTCAGGCCCTGCCAGGGGTTTTGGGTCTTTTTAACCAAGGTATTCAGTATCTTTTTGCCGTAATACGGGTATTAAGTATCTTTTTTCCTGAATGTTTGGTATTCTGTATATAAGCGTAATGTTGGTGTGTTTTTCTTTTTTTTAAATGTCTTATCCTCAGTGCTTGTGTCACTTTAAAAAAAAAAATCATGAAAGATCTGCAGTTCTTGCGTCACTAAATCCGCATACGAGCGCATACTGCGACTGGTCATCATGAGTGGTGGTTTTGACTTTGTCAAAGCTGTTAATTAGGGACAGACCATTATTTTTTGGAGGTGGGGAGGGGAACAAAAATCCTGAAAAAAGTTGTTTGAAAGAACAAAAAGGCTCAAATAAATTGTTGGAGACATGAGGAGGAGAAAATAGATAGTTTGATGACAAAAGATAGTCAGCCATTGATGTCATGATATATCATCAACAGCACTCATTTTGATGCCCAGAATGCTGGAAATTGCATTTCTGATCTTCTAGATTTCAAAATTCACTGGGGGAGAATGCTCCCAGGGCCCAGACCCCCCTAGGAAAAGGGGCCTCATAGCCTCCTCTGTGGTCACATCAACCTATTTCCAACCAGAAAGCGGCTTATAAAAAATGTCATTGAAAAAAAAAAGGTAAAGCAACTTTATTTATACACGGTTTGTGTTTAAAGCTAAAAGCTTGTGGGGCCGTGTATATGAAACAAATACTAAACAAATATGATATATTAAATAAACATAACATGGTTAAAAATCCTAACTGGCAGGAGACAGACCAGTTGGCTATTTACAAGCATGACCGAGGATTTGAGCTCGGGACGACCGAGAACAAATCCAGATAGTGGTCAGAACGGGTAACTTGAACCCGGGACCTCCAGATTTCAAGTCCGGCGCTCTAACCACTCGGCCACGCTGCCTCTGTAAAACCCTGAATTACTTGTTTGTGTAACTGTAAAACTCCCTGATCAAATAAGGTGTGCGCTGGTCACACGAAACACGTAGACTAGTAGATAAAAAGTTCAACTAAAGTAGCTCTCCAATGCCACTATCTGGACACTAAAGAAAAAATTGTCTGAGGGAAGACCCAGCCTGAAAAAAAATTGTATACCCAGACAACGACACATAAAGAAACTGTTTCTGTTAAAAAAATTTAGATCCCTCCCCTCCAAATAAATAATGGTCCGTCCCTTAGTTACACCAGCCTTTGTTATCAGATTTAATAAATTTAGGTATTTGGTATCAACGTTTTTGCAGTTTTCAGGTATATTGGTATCCTTGGGCAAAAAGTGGGGTATATTGGTATCCCACTACCCCCCCCCCCCCCCCACCCCTGGCTGGACCTCGCAAGTGACAACTTGGATTTTCAGCGCACAACGTAAACTGAAACATGTTAAATACTCTGCTTTTCAAGGCAAATTTTGTTTAAAAAAAAGCTCACTCGAATCGACACGAAGATCTCTTCAGTCTTAATTTGTAAAAAAATGTGTAAGGCATACTGCTGCCAAGGCGTGGAACTTGATCCCCGACACAATGCAAATGCTGAAGGCTTTGCGTTTAAGTCCGCTAGCGTTATTTGATGTAAAATTGTAAATAGTTTCTTAACTTTTTTGTATTTTCTTTTTATTTGTTTTTGTTTTTGTCTCTTTTGTGTTTTTCTCGGCATAGTACCATATTTTGCTAGGGGCCTTAACTAAATCAGTTACTGCAAGCATACAACTAAATCGTTCTTCCCCTTTGGCAGCACTTCTACCATTTAGGTATACTAGTATAACGACAATAACTCCACTTCCTTTTCTAATTCCTGGGTTTCGCGTTTCGCGCTCGTTTTCTCACTTTACTCTATTGTTTCTGCATTTCCCACTTAGGTTGATAGCGGAGCTCCTTAGCGGCCCGTAAGGGCCGCAGAGCGGAGCACCATACCCATAAAAAAAAACACATGAAAAAAAAAAAACACATGAAATAAAATAGGAAACCTCTGCATCCGAGTTTTCATGGTCATCATGGCTAGCGGCATGCCTCGCGGGCGCGTACGGCGGCGTACGTACGTACGGTGTTGCGCACATCCGGGATCTTGAAAGGTCTTGACAACTCGCGCAGTACTGGCGCGAAATAATTTTGCAGTGTGAGGTCTAAACAGCTAGTCTGAAAGTTAGAACTTGAGACAAACACATTTATTTTGGCTCCTTGTTATGCCGATGACTACAAACGAGAGCAGGGTAAACTTAACTTCGAGGAAACAGGGTTTAAGTGATTTGCGACGGGAAAGAGATCGCGAGAGATCCAGAAAACCCGGACAGAAAGCAGGCGAAAAAGTATAGCAAAGCGCCTGTCGAACCTGGTAGCAAAGTAGCGAAGAAAAGCGACTAAAATAGCAAGAGAGGTGCCGAGGAAACAGGCAAAGAAATAGCGGAGAACAAGGGAACGGAGATAAAACGAGCAGACGAGTGTACCTACTGTGGCCAACTGGTGAAGGTGAGTACAAAACTGCAGTGAGTTTCCGTCATTTAATATCTCTACGTTTTGTCTTAAGCTTACTTTATACGCAAAGTATAAAGCTTATATTGACGGCACATTTTACTTGCTTTCGCCACTAAGCATTTGCTTGTGACATGAACAATGTTGAAAAATACTATTCGTTAAAATTCAGTTTTACCAGGTTTTACTGATCAAATAGGAGGATTTGATTATGTAAACAAATAATTGTTGGGCCTTCGAGGAACGAATTCACAAAGAATATCACTTCAACACATCTCGAAGAAAATTAAGCTTACGATTTTTAAATGCTTGTGATATGATTATTTTGTTTTACAGTGCTGGAAGAGCAGTTGAGATGAGAATGAAAGTGATGTCAGTTTGCACGAAGCACCTGGAATTTCGTTAACTCCGAGTGAAATAGATCGATTCAGTGTATGCAGTTTATTGATATTCATGATGGAGGTAAAATTACTGTTCATTTAGTCAGAGTAAATAAACTTCAGCTTCATTACTTAGCTCTTTCGTTCCCAAATATATTAAATAATCCACTTGTCATGTAGTTCTGTTCACTATTGAGCGTTCATGTGGATTACATAACAATGTCAACAATTTTGAGATTTTGAGGTCTGTTTTGCTGGTTTCATTCAGAATGTCAACAGTAAATGTTATATTTGTCATAAAAAAATCACAATCTTGTTGTGGAATTTGGAAAATGCACACAACAAAGGTTAATGACTACTGGAAAACTGGAATCTTTGTGAGTAAATTCATGCCATTTTAGACACTGTATGCAGCTGTGCATGCAAACTTATTATTAATTAAATGTGTATCTTTAAAAATCTTAGTATTACTGTTAAGAGAAAAGCTTTTAAGATGTGGCAATGTTTTTCCTATGCATGTACATGTATATATAGGGGTAGAGGGGAGGGGGAGTATTTAAAGGTCAAACCTTTTAAAGAGGGGGTGTAAGGGTTTGCAGTGATGCTTTGAGTTTATTAAAATATCAGGACCTGAACAATCGATGGAATCGATAATCGATGGCAATCGATAACAATCGATGACAATCGATATCAATTAATCGATTGATATTGATAATCGATGAACAATCGATCGCTAAAGTTTTTGTGATTATCGATTGTCATCGATTATCAATTTCATCGATAATCGATGACAATCGATCAATTAACTAACATCGATTTTCATCGATTATCAATATCATCGATTACCAATTCAATCGATCATTTAACTGCCATCGTTTTTTATTTGACTAGTATTTGATAAATATGTTTACTTTAAAACACACGGTCTCTCTTGTATGTTATATTTTATTAGCAACAACAATGATAACCTTTCCAAAAAATGTCAATACAACGAGAAACTTACTAACTTAACAGTAATAAGGCAATAATTATTTAAAACAAACGTTTTGAGCTTAAGTCTTATTCGCCTCCATCAACGAAGCGTACGCTTTTCGGTCTGGTTTGCTTTCGAACCAACTCCTGGCAAAGTAAATAGAAATCGCAACTTACAGAATTCCTCGCTGTCTAAGTACAATGTAATTTTTCTAAAACTCTGTCTTGTAGTCCATAAACATTTTCTCGCTCGTCCGAAATATTTCAAATCAAACAGTAGCAGAGAGAACTCAAAAATACGTCGTCCGTACGTCGGAACCAAAACGAGACAACAGTGGGAGTCTGGGGATGAGTTTCGCCTGTCACGTCCGCCATTTTTGACTCGGTCACGAATAACGAAGTGTCTTTGGAATTCTAGCGCTAGCAAACAGTAGGAAACTCGAATGAAAAACAGAAACATTAAAGCTTATGATGTAAACTTCATCTCAATGGAAAGGAGCTTTATTATTTTTTTTTTACAAAACAACATATGTAAGTATTTACTTCATGCTTCGGATTGATTGTGTGTTTAATGCCAATCGATGGCAATCGATGAAGTTCGCGACCACCAAAGTGTGATTATCGATTGATCATCGATTGGCCGATGCCAATCGATGCCAATCAACAGTAATTAATCGATTGTCATCGATTGATCGATTGATTTTCCGATCATCGATTTTCATCGATTGTTCAGGTCCTGAAATATTTACAGTAGAACCCTGCTAACTCGAACTCTGAAGGGAAACGAAAATGAGTTCGAGTTAGCGGGGTTTTTCGAGTTAGCGGGGTTGATTGAATATTTTATTTGCCAAGTTAATAATTGATAGTATACTGATTTTTAAGCACTTCAGTATACAGTACTGTGCAAATTGAACTTATCTTGCCAGAAACTCTAAAGCGACCACACATTCTTTTGTTAAGAGTGGAAAATGACTGTAAAATACATGATCTGTTCATTGCTATAATCAATGGGCAACCGTTGCGAGTTGCAAGTTCTGGAATTCGAGTTATCAGGGTAAAAAGTTTGACCCAAATTTTGTTCAAGGGAAACAAAATTTAGTTCGAGTTAGCGGGGTTTTCGAGTTATCAGAGTTCGAATTTAACCGAGTAAAAATGACTGAAAAGTGGGGTCAAATCCAAGGGAAATGGAAGTGAGTTTGAGTTAGGAAGGTTGTTCGAGTTATCCGAGTTCGAGTTACCGGGTTTTTTTTCTGTAGTTGACTTCGCAGTTATCAGTAAAAAAAAATAGTCTGTGCTGATACATCTCTGTTAAATATATAAGGTATCCTTTCGCATCCAGTAGTTTTGCTTCACTTTATACAAGCTTGCGTTAAGTGTTTTGTTTTATAAATTATTGATTTTCATACCAATTAATCAATTTTAATTTAATCTGTGGCATTTGACTTTTTTCAGGGTTAACATGAATTTCAGAATTTGCAGAGCCACAGACACAAAAACAGAATGTGGACAAGGACATCAAAAGAAAACAGGAAGGATTAAGATTATCCAGCTTGATGTTTGGGTGTCTTCATGATGCCATTTTCAAGAGACTAGTAAATTACATGTAAATTGAAATCAAGAAAAGCTGCAAATGAGCAAAGTTTATATTTTAAATGTTAACGTATTTACAGTGTACTTCAGAAAACAACTTCTTGATTGACCTGTCTCTTTCACATCTTTTTAGATGTAACAAGGGCATTATGAAGTGATCTTTTTAAGAATAATTTATGCAGCCAAAACAGTAACAGCAGAAATGAATGGGAGTTTAAAATTGCTATTTTCAATGTTTTGGCTGGTAAGAAACCACATGTGACCAAGCTAAAATCTCTTTGGCCGGTTAACATGACCTGTAAGTGTCCAAATATTTTGAGCCCTCGACTACACAGGACTTACATGTAGTTGTCTAATTACTGTATATCATAAGATCTTTGGTTGACCTTGGGGGAGGTAGTGGAGTTAAAAAGCAATGTAATAATTTGAATTTGGATTGGTAATGCTGAAACTGGTGGTACTGTAATTCTTAAGTATAGACGTTAAAATCGTGATTGCAAGCAATATGCAATACCAATTTCATTCTTATGTGTTGTATGCTGCGTACAATTTATAAGAACAGCTATTATGTTAAAATTAGTGAAATATTCTAAAGCCAGATTAAATTTGCAGTATCCATTAGGTACCATGAAGCAACCAAATTGTGACTCATTTGCTTACTTTGTGAACTTCATGACGAATGGGCAACATGACTCCACAAAAATGTGTACAATAAAGCATACAAATTTTTAAAAGAGCAGTCAAAGTATTGATGCTTTTTTTCTTGCATAGTTTTATACACAAGCAAACATGATTCTATTTTTTCTGCGTAATCAAAGAACAAAACTGAGTTTGAGACACACAAGCAATATTCTATCTTCCCAGAATTTTTGTTTTTTTATTTCTGTAAGTGAAGTGAAACCCCTTAAGAGGAAGGGGACTCAAAAAGACATGTAAAATTAAAAAAGGTGCTATCATCCTTTTTTTTGGGGGGGAGGGGGGTGGGATGGGGTTACAGAATGTCCCTTCTTTGCTTCCAGTTAGTTTCACTCCGGTTTGCTTGTAGTTAGGTTCACCCCTGTTTGCTCGCAGTTAGCTTTATTCATCCGGTGTGCTTGGGATTAGCTTTCACTCTAGTTTGCTTGTGGTTAGCTTTCACTCCGGTTTGCTTGGCATTAGCTTATGGCAATATGCTGTAAACCCTTTGCTACATGTATGACCTCTGCCATTTCCATTCAAAATTAAAATATAGGCAAATAGTGAAAATAAAAACAAATGAATGAATGAAAAAAAGAAAATTAACCATATTCTCAATGTAGATGTATATTATTTCCTATATACTCTAAATGTTAAGTGCTTTGCTAATTTACCACGTGATATGCCTATCTACCCCAACATGCAGCCCTACTACCCCCTCCTTATCTACGAAGGTTACATAATTACCCGTTTTGCAGCATAATTTCCCATCCAGACTTCTGGATCATAATGCTGTCAGTGGAATTAAAACGTTTTGATTGATTTTGTTTGTTTTCGGCTTATTTGGTGTTGCTGTATACGGTACTCCCATATAAGGGCTATACGGGTATGTGCTGCTCAACAGGGTATGCCTTTTTCCTCTCTGACTCTGAAACAGGGTATACAAATCACTCTTTTGACTGTGGAACACTATCAAGTTTAGCTATGAAAATCCGCTCCTCTCATTGGTTTTTCTCCAAGCCACAGACAAAGTCAAGTGAGCGCTTTGTGATGTACGCTAGTGTTTTTGTGTTTTGCTGCAGCCGCAATGGCTGCAAGCAAAACACATTGAGAGCTGAAGTTTGTGCCGTAAGGACCGTAAGGTGTAAGGTGTAAGTGCCGTAACAGAGGAGAAATCTGAACTACCGATGTCAATCAAATCCATGAACAAACAAAATCGAAACCAATGAACCGTAGCGCTGATCGCATTCGAAGTTACGGGCCAAAGTATTCGAACGCAAACCACGTTGGACACGTTGGAAAACAGAAAACCGATTTAAAAGTATATCGCATTGGGAAAGAAAACAAACTGTGGCGCGACCACTCCAGTTTTATGAGAAAATTATTCTGCAGTTTTCATCATTTACGAAAAGAGCGAAGACTTGGAACCTCGCCGAAGGTCATAAATATTTTCTCCAAAGGACCGGTACGGTTAGTGCACAGTTTGTAAACTTTCGCTTTGAAAATAAACTTACCCTCACCTTGTCTACACTGTCTACAGCATACTAGTACTGTATTAACTCTGAACTTCATATTTTAAAATAAAATGTATGAACGTGTAACTTGTCACGCAAAGACAGCTGGAAAGGAATATACCATGCTGGTAGGCTGCACCGCTAATTGTAGCTGTATTCGAGCTATATAAAAGACAGCTAGAAACGAATTAATACTAGTAACATCACAATGGGAAAGAAACTTATTCAGTGGTGCACACCGTCGAAAACAAAGAAATATTAAAGGAAGTTCTCATTCACCAGATTCACTGCATCAGATGCAACATTCGTCAGTTCGTGTTTAAATGCGTGGCGACCAGTTTGTTTACTAGTTATTAAAAAATAATACGGTCTTCATTTAATAAACAGTTCATCCTTAAATTTCAGCTTTTCTACGACTGACAGGTAGGTACTATAGTATAAGCCCCGCTAAAATAGCTGGAAAGGGAAAGTTTTTTGAAAAATGAATTTTTGACTGCCAGACGCGCTGGCGCCACATGTTTATTTTGTGAAGATTAATTAAACGCCGTGAAAAATAGAATTTGATGTCCAGCGAGCCACTGCATCTTCGGCTACGCAGTCCTCAGTGAATCCTCCAACTTCACAAATTTCTAAAACTTTAAGAAAACGAGCTTTCGCAGAATCAAAAATTGGTCCTTATCGATCTTCCGATCTTGTTGTGAAGACACTGAAATTCGACGAGTGTTCATGCGTGAAGGGATGACTGACGAATGATAATAATTATTTGTAAACTTTCGCTTTCAAAATGAACTTTGCGTTACGTTCAACGCCGTCTTTCTGTTGTTGTACGCCGGTGCGCGTGCGATTATTTATAATTTCTGAATTTTGCATATTTAACTCAGGGTGACACAACAAGTTTGTTAAGAGTTAGTTGTTCCAGTGTTTAATTTGGGTGAAAGTGGTTAAAGAACCACTGTCTTGTCACTAATAAATATATCACATTGAGTTCTTATAAGGTCAATAGATTCTGTCTTTTTCGTTGTTGTTAAAACGCTACCATTGTGACAATGATTCCAAATACAACTAACGGTAACCAGTGAGATAACGCCACTAAAAGAATCACTTTGAGTTCATTGAGATTTTTTTATAATGTTAAGAGTTACTGTTTTTTATCAAAGAGACAATCATGTCAGACATTACGTTAACTTACTAGTAATTAAATTATGTTTGCTGTCTTTGATTTCAACATAACATTGATCAGTAAAATTATCAGGATTGAATTAACACAAAGTGACTACAATATAGTGCAATTATTAACCTGCACACAAGTGACAGACAATAAAAGACGTTGGATTTCAATCTCGACTCACTTGTCTTTCATCAACATGTTCCCTAAGACTTTGCTCTAGCAGCAAAACACATGGACCCATTGGGGCCCTATTTTTATATCTATCTTCATATATTTTTCATTGTGGATATTGTCTGGAACAGGGTACCTATTTTGCACTGTTTGTCTGGAACAGGGTCGCAAATTGAGCCGTTTTTCTCTGGAACAGGTCCAGAGCCTCAGCGACTCAGTGGCACACCCCTTGAGTAAATTTTAGGGAGTACCTCTTCCCCCCCCCCCCCGGGACACGGTAAAAAAAAGTAAGTAACAATATTAAAATTTATAAAAAAAAAAATAAAACGAATATTATATTCTTAGCCTTAAAATTGTACAATGGCTTGAATTCAGGTTTCAACAAAGTGCAAAATAATTAACTGGGGAGCTCCGCTTTTAGGCTTGCCTAAATCTATATATTATTTATTAGATGGGAACAAAATCAAGTTCTTCGCATTCTTCAAGTTTAACGAGAAGTCCATATAAAATTATGGCCCCACGTTCCCTGGTAGACCATTCAAGTTCCTTATTTTTAAAATGCGTGTCGATCTGCTCTGTAGCACCGACTGTCTGTGGTCCATCTTCGTAACTTTTCGGGTTAATGCGCAGCTGAAGAACTGTTTTGGCAGCAAATTTCTTCTTCGTCGATGGGTCTTCAAAACTAGAAATTACACCCATAAACAATGTATTAACAAGTTATCAAATGTGAAGATGTTTCGCCTTAATATCGATTTACTTTGGCTCATTCAGCATTGAAACAGGGCAAACTTGTCAGAAAATGTTTCGAAATCGATATCTTCACATATGAAAATAACTTGTTTTTCTTTTTCACGTGTGAAGATATGATTTTTTCGCGAAAGATTTCCTGGTATTTCACTGATTTTTTTATAATAATATTACATATTCACGGTGATAGTGCGCTACAGATAAAAGACATACACGTGCATCTTAATGGTTCCAGCCCGAAACCTTGTCCCGGCGGGACAGCAGTCGTTCATGGTAATATGCGTATTTTTTCACACTACATGGACTGCCCCAGTACTGCGGTCTTCTACTACATCATAGTTATGAAATCAGTTATTTACACCAGCCAATCATTCGCAAAATACACAAAACTGCACAGCCGGTCCCAGGCCGGCCAGTTTAGCATTTTTCTTCCGTCTGTGTGAACCTGCTTTTTCGGCGCATTCAGAAATCAAAATAAACTGGACCGAATACTAGGTGGCACAGACACTGGGCTCAACGTGGACGAGATCGATCCGATATTTAGGCTAAATTCATTAAGAACCGGTACCGGTCCTTAGTAAACTTAGCCTTGCAATGCAAAATTAGCCTGCAAAGCAGGCGTATTTATAGACTTGTCCCAAGTCGCTCGTTTTTTCTTTGCATCTATAGTTACTTAAATAAAATCGCTTTGAAATCAAGCGAGAGAGACCACTTGAGTAAAATCACCTTTGAAATCGCGCGCGAGAGATCGCGCGTGATTCATTTCTGTGAACACGCGCGCGAAGGAAAACAAACAGTTAGGAAAAGCTCGGACTTGTGTCACTTGCAGGAAATCGATTCTGGCTGACGTTTATTGCCGCGAAAAATTGCATCATGCTTGTGTGCAATGAATTGGTTTCTTTTATCGTATTGACGTCAGTTTCGTGCGCCGTGTGCAGCTGACGCGCGCTGTGGCGTGTGTTAAAATTGCGCTTTTCTTTCCTTTTTTGTGGGAAATCATACTCAAGGCCCTTGATGGCTCTCTCATTTCTGTAAGATTTAAAAGAGACATGCACAAAAAAAGACATTTGTGTTGTTTGTTCTAAAACGGTTTAACTGAGGTGAAAGAGGTGAAAAGTTAAACGCAAGCTTGTCTCGCGAGCAGCGCGCGCTAAGTTGGCGGGCACAGCGCGCTCAGTAAGTTCGCGCGCAATACAATATGATTGACATAATCTCGATGGCGTCACCGGTGGAAAAATCCACCGGTGATGCCATATTTCAGAATTGGCGCGCTGCAGGTGAGACAAGTCGCTCGTTCCGCAACGATCCTCCGCCATTTTGTTTCTCATGCCCGCGCGCGCCCTCCGTTTCTGTATCCAGCGGTCTCCTGCGAATCTAACGAGCGACTTGGAGCAAGTCTAGCGTATTTAGTGACCATATTCGAACGCATTTTGATCGGGCGCCATCTTAGATTCTTACTCGGAAGAGGATTGGGGATTGGAGAAACGTGTCCTAGGGTATTAGGAGTGAGGCCGAAAAGAAGCATGCATACATAAATAAGAAAAATGAATAACAAAACCGAAAAAGGGGACACGGAAAAACCTGCTGGGTTGTGCGTAAATGTCGTGTCCAGCGTATCGAACACTCGGTGATACAAAGATCTGCTTTGTGTTAAATCCTGGCGGTTTTCTATCTTCATTGAAATGTCCTTCCTCCTCGCTTAATTCCCTTCCTCCGAGTGCAATATCCCCTACACAGAGAAATGAAATATGAAGAAAAGTGCTAGATTAAAAAGTATAACGAATCAAAGGAGTCTATTATAATTCTTTAATCTATAGTTTCCCATTTATCTCCCGACGAATTATGGAAAGGAAGGCCCTCAGACAAGCTCAGCAGACCAACTAAAAGGTTAAATGAGTCTTAACTATGGTGATTTAACCTTGGCTAAAACTTGCTGGAAATGTACTGTAATTTCACGCATGTTCCTCCTGGGGGTGAAACAGGTGTGGCCGGTACGCTTCTATGAATTCTAACAAATTGCGCCAACATTTGCATCGATTCAGCAAATGGAAGGTGGGTTTCTTCACTGAACAGTTTGATACTCACGTCTAAGAAAAGAAAAAAGAGCCACACTTTGGTCATTAGCTAATATGCAGTCTCTTGAAAATAGAAGACTTCTGCAGTCGCTATATCTTTTATTTAACTGCGTTAAGAACAACGGACCTAGCTACATTTCAAACTTATTTGAACAACGTACCTTGCGTTATAGCTTAAGGAACGGAGGTCACAACCTTGTCCAACCCTCATATAATAACAGATTTTACCATAATTCTTTTACATATAAATTAACACACTTATGGAACCAACTCCCTGTTTACATCAAACAATCAACGAACTTAAACGATTTTCGCAAAAGGTTGAACACTTTTAATCTTGATAATTTTAAGACAAGCTGTAAATGTAGCCATTGTTTATCTTAGATCTACTTATATTTTAACCCTTTGATGTATTTTTATCAGTTTTTATCCTTGTGCGTTTATATATATTTTATCACTTGATCATTGATTCAAACTAATTATACAGTATGGGGTAAGGGAAGGGGGGTGGTATTAGTATTGTTCTTGTTTTTCATTCTTTTTTTAATGGGTGGGAGAATTTTTTTTTATTTTTTATTTATTTTTTTATATATATATATTTTTAATAGCATATACTTAAGTCTATTTTAATTCACGTTTAGTTCTACGTTTTATACATGAGCCTTTGGCTCGGACATTGAGGGAGACCTCGTCCCACGTATGGACATTAAAATTAAAATTGCAATTGCAATTGCATTGCATATCGATAACTAAATCAGGGATGGCATTTTTGCAAGCACAGGATAAACTTTGCAAGGTGGAAATTGTTTGAGGAGGTTCAGGATTTGTTCTGCACGCCAGACACTAGCCTAGCAATATGAATCAAGGCTAACCCAGTGAAAATATCGTGCATTGATCAAATTTAATTGCAAATTAGATTAAAAACAAAAATCAAATCAGAAGATCTCCCCCCTGAATTTCCTACAAATAAACGCTAAAAACCTGCAGGTATACGTTACAAAACTTGGTACAAGAAACATAATAAAGAGAATAAACTGCATACAATGTTAGAAAAACAGTTCCTTCTATCATCTTAACTGAGCATGGACAAAAGAGGATATTGTGCTGGTCGCCTTTGAGCACCTTGGGTACCTAAACACTTAAATTATTGCATTTTTCGAACAGTGGATTGCGATGAAATGCACAACTTTTTCTCTGAGTTTTCAAAAGAAGCCGGAACGCTCACAGGAATTGAAGGAAGTAAATTAGCACATTTATGGTAAAACACACACACACAGATATAAATAATTATAAACCTGGAATAAGAAGATCGCCACATTTAAGGATTGCATTGACGCTTGACAGTCTTGTGCCATGGAATGCTACGTGCCATTTGTCAAACACACCAAGGGCAGAAGCTCGAGGTTGCTCCCTAAAAATATATGTATGTTTAAAAGGAAGAAAACTTCACGAATTCACCTATCCGACTTATCTCGTAGAAATTCAAAGAAGAGTATTGAAATCATTGTAGGAACACACTGATTTACTCGTAAACTACATAATTATTTTAGTGTTTGTTTGGAGTTGGTCCTTCAGTGTGTGCCGTGTTGCTATAATTATGAAATGGGAAATATATGTGTGAGAAATTCGAACTTCCAATTGGGCTTCAACTTCAAAAGTGTCTACAACATTATTATGAAGTTTTACTACTCTATTCTCAACTCTGAATGTAGCTTAAACTTATCAAGCGGTATATTTACTTGAGCCCAAATCGACACCATCCTATTGGAATCCCATAGGCCTTTGGAGGATCCCCGCGAGTGTAGTAGAGCTTATCGCCCCGGGCTTCGTGACACTCAGTACAGTAACACATGTCGTAGTTTGGATCAAAGAATGCATCTGAAAGAAAGTCAATTGATGGTAAATGATATGTGCCAAGCAACTGTAGTGTATGTCCATGTATGGTATTTCCTTATTTGGAAGTGACCATGAGCTTTTCACAAGGAGGCCATCTTGAATGGCGGACTAAAACGTTATGTTGTTAAATCGTGTCTCTGTTTGTTCTGCAAATGCTAAATTTTGCCGACGAGGATGGCGGTCACATTAAGTGGATAACCTTGTATCTCTCCTTTCTGGGGCGGATCCAGGGGTGGTTCGGGTGGTTCGGTCGAACCCCCTAAACTGAAAGAAAAAACATTCTAACACGAGCGGTTTCTGACGAAAAAACATAAGTGAACGAAACAAAATGCCAGTCTAATTTTTTTTTACATAAGCGCTTCCTTCCATTGATGCGGGCACAAATGTAGACATTGCTTAAGTCTCCGAGATGTATATGTCAGCTCTCCCAAGCCCACAGACTCTCGACATTGAACATGATCGTTGGATGAGAAACTGGCAATCATGGCAATCAAAATGATCAAACCAGACGCGCTTCAACCTGCCTTACAGCTTCGAAGAAACTCAATTTGCTTTTGTTCAAATTTCCCTTAGGTTAACAATTGACAACTTTATTAATTACACATTCTGTCTATCTACATGCTCGTGATCCAGAAATCTTTCCGAACATCCACCTGTTGTTGCGAATTGCATGTATAATTCCGCTCAAGCAGCACTTTAAAACTAGTCAAGCGTTACCTTTACTGTAGACCACGATGACAGCCGAGAGACTCCTTGGCCTGACTTCAATGAGTATTCATATGCATTATGAAAAGCCTGTCGATTACGAAGCTATAGTTCCTAAATTAGCCGAACAACAACCTCGTAGAATGTTACTCGTTAATCCCATTTTTGAGGAGTCTTAAGCGTGACTTTTTAGAACACATTAAATAGCGAAGACAACTTATATTACAGTGATTTTAGTTTCATTTTGTAGGTGTCAGTTGATTGTTGTAAAGTCTTAAACGTAGTCCATAGCTTTAAAAATAGATGGTTTGTTGAGTTATAAACCGTCCACAATCATCCCTCAAAACGATGGAAATCGCATTTCCGAGGACTTAAATTTCAAAATTTCCCGGGGGAGCATGCCCCCGGACCGCCCCAGATGGGCCCGCCTTCAGCGGTCCCATTTGTTCGAACCCCCCTTCTCGAAATCCTGGATCCGCCCCAGCCTTTCGACTGCATTGGAGAACCGGCCACACTAGCACAGCGCTTTGACAAGTGGAAAGCTGAGTTCGAACTGTATGTGGCAGCTTCCAAAGTAGAAAACAAACTGCAAAAGCAAGCTTTACTCTTGCATCTCGCTGGCCCAGGAGTCCGTGAAATCTTCGTAGTCAGTCGAAGTGCGAGGTGACGCTTAAGAGTTCGATAAAGCGCTGACATTTCAAAGTTAAGAAGAATGTAACTCTAGCGAGACAAAAACTGCTTGCAAGCAAACCAAATCCGGGCGAAACGATCAACAACTTCGTTACGCTCTTAAAAAGTTTGGCAAAACACTGCGACTATGGCGAACAACCAGGTGACAGATATTGTAATTTTGCATGTCACGAATAAGGAAATGAAAAGCAAATTTTACTGCGAAGAAAGCCTTAGTCTGACCAGACTTCTGGAAATGGTGAGCACCTATCACCATAAGGATGTCATGGTTCTCGTTAGCAAAGAGCCTGTGAATCGTACCTGGGAAAGCCGAAGTAAGGGCGATAAAGGAGCGAAGGCCAAGCAGCCATGGCAGGGCAAATGTTGGAGATGCGATAAGCCAAGTCACATTGTAGTTTCTCGTAACCATACTTGCAGCAAATGTGGAAATCGTGGGCACATGGAGGTCTGTTGTCGCACGAAACAGGATAAACAGGGCAAGGGAAAAGGCAAATCTGGAAGAAAACGAGAAGGCGTACGAACCATAGGCGACCAGCCTGACCAAGGTGACGTGGAAGGAAGTGAAGTAAGTGAAGGTGATAGATTCTTTGTCTTCAGCGCCTCCGAAGGTGAGTCAAACACGTTACCTCTTATGTTTGAAAGTGAACTTGTCAGTGTCATCATAGACTCAGGTGCTACCTGCAACTTAATGTATGAGCAAGTGTTTGATAAAGTGTGCAAAGGAAAGCTAGAGTTGTTAGAGACGGTCAGGAAAGTTTATGCTTATGCATCTCAGGAGCCATTAAAGCTTAATGGAAAATGCATGTTGAACATTAGTGTACCTGATACACAAACTTCGTTGAAAGCTGAGTTCTTCGTAATGCCGGGCACCGCAGACACGTTGCTGGGCAGAAGCTCTTCTGAAAAATTAAATTTCCTGAAAGTAGGTGTGTCCGTAAATGCTTGTGAATCCAAAAACATTACTGATAAGAAGGCTGCTCTAAAGTCAAAGTACCCACATGTGATTACTGCATGTAGACGAAAGTGTCACCCCAGTTGCTCAAGTCATACGAAAAATTCCGTTCAGCAGAAAACAAAAGGTTGTTGACAAAACTAGAACATTGAAGCGCTTGATGTGATAAAGGAAGTGAACGGTCCCAAAAGTTGAATCAATCCCTTTGTTAGTGTCGAAAAGCCAAATGGCGATGTTTGCATAAGCTTATACATGAGGCAGGCCAATCGAGCGATACTAAAAGAGAAACAGCCTGTGCCTACCATTGAAGAGACACTGCAAGAAATTTCAGGGGCAAAAGTGTTCTCCAAGTTAGATTTGAACATGACATTTCACCAAGTAGAGCTTGCTCCGGAGTCAAGAGACATAACCACTTTTGCAGGACCTAATGGTCTGTATCGCTACAAGTGTCTGATATTTGGTGTCACTTTGGCCACTGAGAAATTTCAACACATCATCCGGCAGGTACTCAAAGATTGTCCTTCTGCTCACAATATTCATGATGACATCCGTGTAGTTGGCGTTTCTGAAGAACAGCATAATGAAAGGTCGAATCAAAGCTGATCAAGTGATGACGAAAACTAGAAGAGAGTGGCTTAACACTGAATAACGACAAGTGCCAGATCGGTGTGAGTAGTATGGAGTACCTTGGTAACTTATTAACTGACAAGGAATTGCAAGTTTCTGGTGACAGAGTCGAAGAAATTGTGCAAGACTAAAGGACCAGTAAGAGCTGCGAAACTTCCTTGGTTTGGCACACTATTATGAAGTTTCATTCCAAGCTTTGCGATCATTGCCAGCCCACTCTGGGATCTGACCAAGTCAAGTCAAGTGGAAACGGGACAGTGCTGAAGAGAAGGCTTCCCAAGCAGTCAAACTGCAGATTACGCATGAACCAGTCATGGCATTCTTCAAACAAGGAGCGGAGACCCGTGTCACCACAGACGCCTTACTAGTGGTATCGGGGCTGTCTTGGAACAGAAGCAAGATGATGGCCTGTACAGACCTGTACACTATGCTAGTCGAACACTAACTCCAGCCGAAAGCAGATATTCTCAATTTGAGAGGGAGGCACTGGCGGTGAAGAAGGAATGTGAAAAATTCTTCCTGTAAATCCATGGAAATTAGTTCGAAATTTGCACTGACCATAAGCCGCTTCTCGCTGTGTTTGGTCCCCATTCAAAACCACCTTCAGCAAGAATTGAAAGATGGATAATATACATGCATCAGTTCACGTTTAGCATGAGACACATCCCTGGCAGAGAAAACACCGCTGACGCATTGAACAGATTGCCAGTAGATAGTGCTCCTGATGCATCCATCAAACAGACAGAAGAATATGCACGCAGCATAGTTGCTGATGCCATACCTGCAGCACTAGCACCTCGCCAAGTTGAGAGAGAATCAGAACGACACCTAACCCTGTAGCTGGTTCGACAGGTCATAACCTTTGGTTTACTCCAGGGAACAACCTACAAAGCCGTTAAAGATGAACTCTAGAAAATGGGACAGCTGGTTATGAGAGGAAACAAAGTTGTCATTCCAGAAAAGTTGTGGAATCAGACCATTCAAATTGCTCATGTGGGCCACCAAGGGATGGTGCGAACAAAATCTCGATTAAGAGAGAAATTGTGGTGGCCAGACCTTAACAAACAAGTTAAACAATTAATCCGAGCCTGCCACCCATGCCAACTGGCTGAACCCATAATACAGTTATCTGGGACCTTTGTTTTATCGTTGATGACTTTTGAGCAATTCTGAGAATCCTCTTAAAAAAAAAGGTCCGGTCTGAAGGGAACTCAATAATTTTTAGTCAATCGATGTGTCACTGAGTTTCTTATGGCCGCATGCGATTTACAAAACCACCGTGTTTTTTATTATCATCGTCATCATTTCAGAATAAAAATGAGCTAATAAACAGCATTTCGTAAATAAAACAGTCCAGTTTTCCGTTGCATTTCTTTAGGACGGAAAAGTTACTGGTAAGGTCGCCGATGTTATTAAGGCCTCGACCGTTTTTTAAATGCTTTCGCGTTGCGGAGAACCCGCACTGTTGGTTAATTAAAGATGGGTTTGGTTAACGCATCTTAAGGTTTTCACAGATATTGCGACTTTTAAAAATACTGGTTGAAGCGTGTGATCGATTTTCTTGCTCAGGTCTGATAGTTGTTTTTCACTGCTTCGGCCGATGTTTGTTTTTTAATAATAATAATAATTATTATTATTATTATGATAATAATAATAAATTTATAATAATCGTAATAATAATAATAATTAATATGGCACAAATTAACATCTAAATATGATCAAATGCGTCTTGGTCCAAAAGCCTTGGCAGTTAGCAGTCAATTTTCAATTTTGCGCTCGCGATATTTTCGACACCAAAACGTGGGGGGCTGACCCCCCCCCCCCCCCACACACACACCCCCCAAAAAACCGGTTCATTTAAGGGAGTTTCAGCTCCCCTGCTCCGCCTCCTATGACTGTTAGAAGGTCCAAGTCTTGTGTTCACCTGTGGAAATTACACTAATAGTCACCTTTAGTTTTAGCCGGTTTCTATTGCAATATTATTAATTATTAATCTAACAATAATTTGTAATACCTGCAAGCTCAAGAGAGGACAGGAATTTGCGACATATGTTTTGAAAGTCACAACTTGGCCGTCGTTCTGTAAATGTGGAAGCTGTGTGAAAGAAAAAAAAAAGTTAAAGATTCCGGCAAATCTGTTTTCTTGTGAGAGGTATTGTTTGGTCAGTACTAATATACTTTATATTAGTTTAAAATATGGTTGTAAATCAGTTTTTTTAATGTTATAAACTCTACATGTGATTAGTTTTAGCAACTATTTTTTAAACAATTTTAGCATTTCTAAGAATTTTTATTCTATCATTGTAAATAGTTTTATCAATAATTTTTTATAGACAATTTATTGTATTTATTGTTGGTTTTTTTCATTGTCTCTGAAAAGCCCCCATGGGGAGATGACAATAAAATTTGTATTGTATTGTTGTATCTGACCTAAAATATGTTAAAAGTTCTACTTAATTTTTTGGCACCTTATAATTATTATATATACTTTAATTGGCCAATTTTAAAATTTTATTAATAGCCTATCACAAGTCCTATGGGAAATACTCTAATGGTGTTGAACAGTTTTTAAAATCTCTCTGCCAACAAATTTAAACCGCAATTTGGTATATTTTTACGCTTCAGGAATCAAGTGAAAATTAAAAAGGTTCCCAATGTAAATGTCATTTTCCCAATGAGCAAACGAGTAGCGTCCAAATTTTGAAAGTTGCAAAAACTACAAAACCGCGCGCTGCAAGGATAATTACGAAATCTAGCTATGTTGCTAATGCAGATCCTCTCCTTGCTCTCCTTGACATGCTTCAGGGATGGGACAGGATCTCAGTTAGCCGAACAAAACAAATGGCAGTTATCATGTTTAGAACACTAAACAGACCTCTAAACAAACTAACGCCCCCATACATGCAAGATCTGTTCTCTGCTCGTGATTTTTTCTACAGTATCTGTAACTCTGAGAACATCCTGCAAGTACCTAAACCAAGAACTAATTATCTTAAACGCAGTTTTGGTTATTCCGGGGCGGTTCTTTGGAATAGACTACCATCTAAACTACTTAAGCCATTAACCCTTGCAAGATTTAGAAAGGAAATTAATGACTTTTACTCCTCAACGGGCACCCACACGGCAAACACGTAAAAGAGTATTCTAGGAATTTTTTATCATTTTTTACTGATGTTTCAACCGTGTTTAAATAACGTTTTGTCAATGTCAATTGTTTTGCACATATGTAAGATTATTTTAATTTATAAGAAGGTGTAATGGACCGAGTCCCTTTAGGGGCATTAAGAACGTAAAGAATCGTAAAGTAAAGCGGTAATTGTTTTAGTCTTAAGTGAGTTACAAGTACAAGGTCCTTTTACAAGTATCTTTCACGGGAGTGACAAATAGAATTGTGAGTAGAAATTATTGTATAACAATAACATTTACCGTCGAGTTCAAGATTTATGGCGAGCTTTTTTGAGACGTATCAAGTTATATTTTTGTTTGTTTGTTATAGTTTAACTATTGAGTACGATTAAAGAGAAATTTAAGAGTCACAATTTCCCGTAAAGCAGTGTGGAGTTACTTCTAATATCTCATCCTCGAACCGGCACAGTGTTCGAAACATTAATGTCTCAACACATAACACTACTTTAATCAATTGCCTAAATATCCAAATATCAAGTTCTGATCATTTCCTAAGTTCAGAAGGTCGACCCTCATCCTGTCAGTTTTTAAACTGCGTTTTTCCTTCACCAAGTTCATTTTAACACTGGCTTGTTCTAAAATTCAGGCACTGAAAGTATGGGCATTGAAGCATCAACAATCTGTTTTCTTAACATTCCGCCAAACACTCCGTACCCCTCCCCCCCACGCCTGGTTAATGTTGTTTTGCCGGTTAAAAAATGTCAGACGAAATATCAACACCCTGAACCAACACTGAAGGTGGATTTCCACTGACGCGTATTTTTTTACGTGCGTAAAAAAATTTAGAGACAATGCATGAACGACTTGCGTCAACGTGTGCGCAAGTCTTTCATACATTGTCGCTAATTTTTTTACGCCCGTAAAAAATTACGCGTCAGTGGAAATCCACCTTGACACTGACACTGAAGGAAAGATTTTTTTTGTTGGTAATTTGTTGGTCATTTGTCTCAGTTATAGTTCTGTGAGGTTTGTTAGTTTGAATGATTGATTAAGTTGTAAGAACGATTCTCAAATTAAAATTACCAAAAAATACACTAAACATGACTTGCCATGAAACTGGTTTTCAAGCTCATCAATAATCTCTTCCATATCTGGTCTCCATGCAGGCTTGTGTCGTAGACATGGGATTATCAGGTGGGACCGAAGCCTCCGGTTCTTAAAGCGTTTGACTTGTCCATCACGCCTTTGTGGATCTGGCAATTCCCGGATGTGCATTTCACAGATAAGAACACCAAAACTGTAAACATCGCCCTAAAAACAGAGCCAAACACAATGCTGCGTTTAAACCAGCAGTCTTTCTCGCACAAACAACGAAAGACGAGGGGAAATAGCCTCGTGATTCCTTATTGAAAACCACGCTTAACCACCACAAGAGTTATTTAGTTACAGGCAATGTATGGACACGTGCACAGAATTGATAACTTTTTCGGCTTTTAAACGATCCACACAAAAAAGAAAAATGTGGTTTAACAGGAGTTAAACAGAGATACTATACACCAAATTTGAGATTGAAAGGTGTGATATTCGAGCTGTAGAATCATTAAATCTCTTAGTTAGCACTGCTAGCGGTCAAAGGACTTTTCAATATAGAGCGACCTCTCTGTGGAATGAGTTGCAGCCTGCAGTCAAACATAGCCCATCTGTGACGGATTTCAAGCGCCTACTCAGGCGAAAGCATTTTAGTGACTGTTTTATTTAATTTATATTCAATCTTTGTCTTCTTTTCACGTCATTATTGTCATGTGTGATAAAGCTTTCTGCTTTTTTTTTAATTTTGTAATGTACTTAGACCCTGAAAAGCCCCGTGGGGACGAGCTAATAAAGTCTGTACGTTGGTAAGTATGCATGGCACATTGTACAAAATAACTCTAAAACGGCAGGAATCAACATTGGAGATCCGTCTTCTACGCCGTTCCACATTTGAGTAATTTTTAATTTCTTCATTTTGCACATCTCCAGCCGATATTTAAGACGACCGAACTTTAATAAAGCAGGCATGAAAGAAATAATTGATAATTAATGCTGAATAAAAAGTACCTAGCTACCTACCTTACAGCTGATAATTTGAATCTCTGCTCCATCAAGGGCCTCAGGTGCGCAGTATTTCACAGCTCCAGGATGGTCTCTGGTGCATTGCCTGACGAAGTTAGCAGTGCCATAATCCGACACTTTGCCTCTCCATTGGTCACCCTGTCGCCATAGCAACACATTTGCACTACTGATGTAACAGTGGATGATGGGTTTGGGTTTGTTTTGGTGAAGATAGTTTAGCGCTTGAGCTACATCCAGCGAAATGACTGAAATTTCTCCTTCAGTGAGTGGCCGCTCTTCATACAGTGATCTCAAGCTACGATCCATGAGCTCCGTCACTAGCAATAGCCCTTTATCATCGTTGGTTGCTCCAATAAACTGCAACAAGCAAGGATGGCGGCATCTTGAAGCAATTCCCACTTCTCGCTCAAAAATTGTCCTACTGTGAGGAGACAGAAGGACTTCATGGATTTGTTTTACAGCAACGTTACTGCGGCGAAATTTTCCTTGAACAACTCTTCCCCATGCTCCAAACCCAAGCTCTTCTTCTGTCATTTGAATTTCTTTTCGATTTATTACCCAGTCGTTTGGAATTGTACGTCGATTCTCACTGGAGTAAGTTCGGTCTAGTTCATTGACACGATCTCTCATCGTGCCCACTTGTCTTTGGAGATCACTTACTTGTTCGTCCTTTTCGTGTAATTGTTCTTCCAGGTGAGTCACTTGCTCTGTCTTCAATGCCAGTCCTTGCTCTTTTGTTCTTAAGTCACTTTCCAGCTCAGAAACTTGTCCCTGTGTTCGTCGTAACTGTTCCTGTAAAGTTTCATTTTCAGCTGTTATTGCTTGTATTTGTTCTTGGCAGCTATTCAATGTTTTTTCCACTTGTTCCTCCTTCCTCTCATTTTGTTCTAATTGTTCTCTTATTGTGTCCATCCGTCTTTGCATATCAATAATTTGTTGGTGTTTTTCTTGTGATTGCTCTTGTATGCCAGTTAACTGACTTTGCAGATCACTAACACGTTGCTTTTGCACTGTTAGCTGTTGCTCTAAGGTCCCAACGTCTTTGTCTTTTCTTCGTAATTGTTCTTGCAAGTTATTCAGTTGCTCTTGCTTCTGTACCAGTTGTTCGTTTTTGCTCTGTTGCACTCTTAAGTGACCCTGCAATTTATCTTTATCTCTTTTTATTCCTTTTAATTGTTTTTGCATTTTTTCTAACTCTTGCTCTTTTGCGTTCAAATCTGCCTCCAGCTGAGTACATTGCTGATATTTTTCCCTTTCTATATCTCTTTCTTGTAATTTTTGTTTCAAGACTGCCAACTCCTCTTCTTTAGTTTTTAACTGCCCTTGTAGACTGTGAACTCGTTTACCTTCCTCTCCTATCTGTGTCTTTAAGGATGCTTTTTCAGCATCGTTTCTCTTCAATTGTAGTTTTAGATCAGTCAATTCTTTTTGTTTCGCCTCCAACTGTTGTTCTCTTATTATTAACTGCCTATCCAGCTGACTAACCTGCTGGTGTTTTACCTTTAATTGCTCGTGTTCATTTTCTGTGTCCCCTTTTCCTAATTCTCTTTGTATGTAAGCAAATTGATGCTGATTTTGTGGCAGTTGATGCTTGTGTGCACCTAACTCACTTTCCAGTTTATAAGCTCGATTTTGTTCTCCTTTTAACTGTTTTTCAACCTTTTTCGTACATTTCTGTTTTTCTTGTAACTGTTTTAGCAGGTTAGTAATTTGAGTTGGTAAGTCTTTTGTCTGTCTAGTTGTGTCTCTAAATTGACCTTGCTGATAAGTAACACTTAGTTCTTCAGTGTCTTTTTCCTTTAATTGTTCTTGCAGTTTTCTTGGCTGTTCTTGCATATCTACACGCTCTGTGTCTAAACGACTTAGTTTTTTATCTTTAGTGCCTAGCTCAGTCTTTAGATTTTGTACTTGTCCACGCAAAATTTTTACTTGCTTTTTCTCTTCTGACCTTTGTATTTCCAAATATCTTAGACGTTCTTGTTGAACTGCTTTCTCTGTCTCTTGTTTTGTTAACTGCTCTTTTGAAATTTTAAATTGCTGTTGCAATTCACGATTATCTATCAGTTGTTGTTCCATGTCACTCCGTAAGTCAGTAATTTGTAGGTCCTTCACATTCAATTGTCTTCTTAGGTCAGAAATAGCCTTTTCATGATTCACTCGCATCTCTTTCATATCTTCATTCCTGGTTAACTGGTTTTCCAAGTTAGTGACTTCCTCGTCCATTTGCACTCTCACCCGTAGTTCTTCTTTCTGGAGTGTAGGTAATGTTTGTCCCATCTCGTTCAATTTGGTCTGTCTTTTTCGCACTTGGTACTACTTCGAAAATTTCTGTTAATATATTACTCACTTTTCAGTTTTCATTTTAATCTTGCACGGGTTTCGTGTCTAACTCAAACGTTGCTTCTTTTTTACTTGTAATGCTCTTCTTGTTTCTCTTTGGAAAACTTGGTCTTTAGTCTTGAACTGTTAAACCTTGCGCGATGGTAACGAAAACAAAATGAAAATTGATTTAAATCAAGCAATAACACATGATGACACATGAATACACCCACCAAATGTCACTTCTTAATTTAATCCGAAACATGTTTAGAATAAACATGTTTCAACGAAACATGTTTCAACTAAACTTGCTTGTAATTGCATCGTTCACATTAGGTGTCATTTTCAAACACTTTTCATGCCTCGTGTGTAATTTATGTGGTTTTGCGGTTCTTGCATAAATCTGGTACACTTGAACCGAAAAATATAGCTCGAAATTACAATAAAGTTTCCATTAGCTTTGTGAAAAAATAAAGACTTACTAAGAGAAGATTCTTTTAAGCCCCCCACTTCAAGTCACTAGTCAGCGCCCCCCCCCCCCCCCCAACTTGGAAAAATGCTCCGCCGTCCCTGACTTTCTGTGTATTTTCAAGCTCTTCGATGGAGCAGGACTTTCAAGCGGTGTTTAGCAAGGAGATAGTATTGCCAGTATTTGTGCTTTCTTCGGTAAAAGAAGAATTTTTTGTGTTGTGAATGCTGTGCGCTTGTATCCGCCGTCGTAAACTTTCGTAGCGATGTTCTGCCAAAAACTCTGCTTTCTACCCATCGCCGATAATTCCTGTTGTATCGCTTCATTAGCCCATATTTTAAATAAACATTTGGTCTCATAGAAGCTCATAGTAGAAGGCCCAATTTTGAAGCTTTTAGGCACTCGTCTCCTCACCGCATAGCCGCCATTTTTAACGTGTTTAGTCTGATCATGATTGAAACTACCTCGTGCGGTTGTTTCAATCATGATCAGACTAATCATGTTTCAATCATGATTCGCGCAATGCACTGCCTGATGTAAACACTTTTTACAACAAAACATGTTTCATTCATGATCAGACTAATCATGTTTCGCCCAAGTGTGAACACAGCTTTATACTCCTGGATTTATTCTGTTTTAGTGCCATTTTCTTGTTGCCATACAATCTTACAGAAATCTTGAAAATTACCGTCAAGGAAACTGCATATCAGCAAATGTTAAACTATGCAGACTAAAGCCTAGTTTACACTAGCAATTTTATTTGCTTGTGTAGATAAGAAAAAAATGGCCAATTTTTATGTGACAAACATAGTTGTTGTGTGACAAGCTGGCGTGTTAGCTTTTATGATATGTGACAAATACGCGGTCTGATGGAAGATGGCCTTGGAAAGAAAAAAATAGGGCGTCTGGGAATTCGGAAGTTTTCGGGACGACATCAGACTAGGTATATTTTTTTCTGTTCTAGACCTCCTACCAGCAGACCGCGTACTTTAAGTTAAAATTGCAGGTACAAAACAAAAGGCGCGTTAGCAGGTAGCCTGTGTGCAGCCGCCACCTCAGGAAGTAACCTTTTAGGACATTTTCGTCCTCCAATTTGATGTGAGGAGCCCCTGTGTGTAATTCACGGGACCTTGGCAGACACAGCAGCCCTAACGTATGCCAAAGGTCTTAATCGTTTCAGTTCTGTTTTTTGATTGTAATTATCTATATACTAGTAATAAAAACAGTCGCGACCTTTGAAGATTACAATCTCGGGTTCCGGTTTTAATCCTTGTCACACAACCGTCAAGTTGAACAAGGCTGATTTCTATCCATACAAATGGAAGTAAGCGAATTTTGGAACCAGCTTTCTTTTTTCCTCAAAGAGGAACTCCTCATCTGCACGCCCTACGTTTACTTATCGTGAGAAGGGAGTAAGCACATGTCAGTGGAAATGATGATGAAACTCTTCGGTCTTTTCATGGGTCATATTTCTAGCTTCTAACGATTTTGTACTGCTTAGTTTACTTGCTTCAAGCGAGATAACTCCCTGCTTCAACAAAGGAATATCTGTTTTTGTGCGTTTGTACTTCAAGATAAGCTTGTGTAACATAACAAATTCTTTAGTCTCTTCGTCTCCTCGGTCACAAGAATCGCAATGGAACGAACGGCTCACTTTCCAATAACAGCAAAACATATTAATGAACAGTGGATTGATAATAGACATAATAGTTGAAACAAACTGATAATTACATCAGTGTCGAATCAGTGCCGCAACTGATGCAAATGTTTCAATGTTAACTTTCAGTTAAGTGCATAAATCAACCATCGACACAATAACTGTTTTAGAACCTATAAAGATACATATTTTATTACCACTACTACTTCCGTGTTTTGTCAGTCGAGTCAATGCGTCATTTTCGTGAGAGGATCTGTTAGCGTACGAGTTTCTATAGTTGAATATATTAATATAATAACGATATTTTTACGGGTTCCCTGAAATAACAAGCTCCTCGGCACTTCTTCAGTATTAGATCGCAAACCCCGGGATCGCAAAGCAATCATCAGTTGGAATCCACTCACCTTTTCCGTTGATGATGTTGTCTCTTTCAAGTTAAGAGCTCCAGTTATTTACACATTTGGCAAGACAGTAGAAAAATGCTGCCACTTTTCGCGTCTGTTTTCACACGTTATTTGTAATATGTGTTTCCTGCGGGGTAAAAGAACAACTCCAACATAAAAACTATTCGCCTTCGTTTCAATTCGTTTGCAGGATGGCTTGGCAAAATGATCCACTTCCTCATCCTCGTTGCCACAACGATCATTGACGTCACGCCAAAAAAGGTTAAATCATGATGCTGGACATTTGAAATAAACGCTCCTTTGACAAGTTATTTTTAGTAACAATTTATCTTAGTATGTCTCAGCTTTAGCTTTGTGTATGTGATAAACAAAACAATACAATCACGCGTCACGCCTAACCCCTTTACCACCCTGATATTAGCGGCATGCCAAGTAAGACAAACTTTCTTTGCCTCGCTCTGTCTTGTACGCTCTTAGTAAACAAAGCTTGTCTCTCGGCGGAAGTTCTTCGCCTCCGTAATTTTAGAATTTGTATAGCCAGTTAGAGGAACGAAGTAAAATTATTAAAGACTAAAGATACTTCACATGAAATAAATTAATTATGGAAATAAATTTGAAGGTGGTAGTACCAATGAGTACGAATAGTTTTCATTTCATTGATTTTTATGGTAATGACGGCTTACGGCTGCTAATTAGATAATCAAAAACGTTTCACTGACGTTTCCGACTAAATGAATCGTCCTTCTACATTTTACACCATGGCGATAGATCAAGGCGAAAATAAACTAGACATGGGTCCAACCATAATTTATTTAGAGACTTTTTTGTAACATAATCTCAGAGAAGTAATATATTCACTCTGACTAGTTTGCTGAAAGTGAAGTCCGTTACATACAGCGCAGAGGGTTCCTTTTCCAGAGGTCATTGTTAAGCTGCAGCTACAGAAGCAAAATCAAGTCTTAATTTGAACTTAGCAAATAGAGAGAAATGGTTAGGAAGCCCAGCAAACATCAAAGGAGCAAACAAATCGTCCAAGATTTAGGTTAGAAGGTCGATGACCGTGCACATCTTGTTTTGCGCTCATACACTATGCATAAATTCCGTAATCGCAGTGTTTTTATCGGTTTATTGCATGAACACACGTAATGAAACGGAAGTTTTCGCGCTGTTTTCGGTCGTTAGTCCGTATACACTTATAGAGGGGGAACCACGCTTGCAGCTACGGGAAGTTCAGGATCTAACACAGCAACAACAGTCCTTCGGAACGGCAGAGAATACGCAGTTACTTGGCTCCAACAACAGAGATTTATTCCAACAACATAACCAACAGTAATCAACGGGATGTTTGTCTAACCGGCATCCCACCACCGGGGGTGCTAGAACAGTACCAAAAGATCACCAAAGAATATTTTACAGTGCAGTTCTACTTATGCAGAAACTGCAAAGCTAACGCATTAGGTAATTCCATAAAATAGTCTAACTTAAGAATTATCTAATACATTTCAGGAAGGCCTATTGGCAATAACGGAATTTCACTTTCACAAAATTAATCACTTACAAAGCAGTGCAGGTAGATAACAGTTATACAAAAGGCAAGTGCGGGTTCCGTTACACTTGAACGCTAATTACAGTTATGATCTTCAACAAAACAACAGGTGACTGCTACGGTTAATGAACTGGAACATTAACCTGCTATTTCAAAACCAAAACAATAATTTCTATGTTGAATTTTTCTATCTTTTAACAGCGAATGCGAATAAATACAATTAAACCAAATAATCAATTTTCCTCTCCTTACAGTAACCACCTATTGTATTTTTCCAGATTTTGTGCAGGGTCAATCCTAATATAGCGACCAAAAATATACAACAAGGAACTTTGCCAATTGTCAGGCTTCATAATCATTTCCCTCTATTAACTATGATCATTCTCGTCCTCATAGCCCTTTCGTTTCTCTTAGCCGGCTGGGCCTTGGCACGAGAAAGTTTTCTCGTGCCAACCCGGCTAAGAGAAACGAAAGGGCTATGGGGACGAGAATGAACTATGATTTGAACTTCAAACAATTAAACAAAGTAAACAAAACTAATATGTGTTGTTTTTCCTGACCTTATACTGAGTAACAAAACATTAATAACTCAATAAATGCTACTGCTTTTTATCTTATTAGATAACTTTTATACACCCTCCTACAAAAAGGAATACTCTATAAGAAATTACATTTAATTGTGATACGCAACTATCTTAATAGATCCAAATGTAGACCAATATAATTATTCAACTCTACCTATAAACTATCGTTGCGAAAACGCATCTAAAAAGGCCCAACTGATAGCACAAGACTACTTGACCAGAACATTATGAATTTCATGAATTTTAGCTTATGTTGGCTTTGAAAAAAAGGTTTTAAAACGTAAATACATAAGACAAAAAAACTAACGATCATTACTCTATACAAGAAGAATATAGCCATCAAATGTTTGGAAAGTGCTTGGTTGCATGTAGTTCAAGCATCTTTAGATCTTTCTTGGAAATCTTCTGAAGCCTTTCGGAGGGTCTGAATGGGGTTAACCGACTAGCGACAAAGGGCGAAAAATATTACCGACTACCGACAAAACGAGGAAAAAATTACCGATAAGCGACAAATTAATTCTAACCGACAACCGACATGGTCCGACGTTATACGAACGACATGTGACGGTAAAAGATAACGAGAGTTGTCTTTATGGGTGTTCGAGACGATTTGTAGATTTCTTCAAAAGATTATATTGTGACAAAGAAGTGCAGCTGAAGTATGTAACTAAATTTCACAGAAATTGTTTTTTGATATCGGATGTTGGTTTTCATTGAAGCCCACCAAGTTTAAGTTTGATTTATTTTAAGTGTAAAATCATTGAATATCCATTAAACGCTGCAGAATGATACGTATGGCAACGAAATTTTGGCAAAAAAAAAAGAAACCCACGGTAAAGGCACGAAAGCCGCTGATTAATAAGCGTAATAAGTGTTTGTGGACTTCTTTGGAGAACAAACTTCCGAAATAGCAAAATTGCGTAACCCAAGGCTGAAGTAGGTGTTTCACTCTTTGTCTGATGTACCTCTCTTAAAAACGTCGATGCCCTGTAATCGACAGGAAACAAATTCACATCTAGAATAAAAGCTTTGGTAATTTTATCGGTACTAGACGAACACATTCCAGTAAAAAACAGAGTTAACGAGGTTAAAGTGTTTTATTACAAATTTACATCTCGTCTAAAGTTTAAAGTCTTAAACTGCGTAAATTATGTAACAAATATTAATAACTAGTAATACGTGACTCGCAGGGCCTCGCGAAGCTCTGGGTTATTGTTGCCTAGTAACGGACAAAATACAGCAGACAGAATACAAACAGAAACTGAACAACAACGATTTGCACGATTACAGAGACTTCGACAAAATACCGCGGACAGAATACAAACAGAAACTGAACAACAACGAACTGCACGATTACAGAGACCTCGACAAAATACAGCAGACAGAATACAAACAGAAACTGGACAACAACGAACTGCACGATTACAGAGACTTCGACAAAATGCCGTGGATAGAATACAAACAGAAGCTGAAGACACAAGAATACAGACATCACAATTACTGAGACAAAATTATACAGACAGACTTTTAGTAGAATCAACTAAACAGCAACAGGATAGATTACAATTAAGAAGGGAAAGTGATGCAGCGCGCTTACAATTAGAATCGGAGGAGGAGAGAAATATTCGATTACAGTCTGCTCGAGAAAATAGTGCCACGCGTAGACAACAACAACAATTACAGCAACAGCAACAGGAACTAAACAAAGATGATTATCTTTCCAATGGATGGAGAAATCCCGATCAGCCTTTACATCAGCAACAATGGGTTCAGAACGAAATGGCAAATTTTCATACAACAATGAACAGTTTTCAACATCAGCAGTTTATAGCCTAAATAGGCGTTGAGGGAGTATTATGTGGAAATCAGTGTTATTTTAATCCGAAAAGAAAAACGATAAAAATGAAAGGCTCAGGATTCGAACCCACAAAAAAAATAAGAAAAAAAAAAAAACAAAAAAAAAACCCTAGCCGGATTCGAACCCTCGCCCTCAGTCCCGAAGATCTGATTTCAAGTTCGACGCCTTACCATTAGGCCACCAGCGCGCGGCGGCCGTGTGACGTCATTTCCGCCACACACCAAGCTCACAAACTAGTAATACGTGACTCGCAGGGCCTCGCGAAGCTCTGGGTTGGGGAGGCGGGGGGGGGGGGGTGGTGTTATAAATAAGGAGTGGATTATTTGAAGTTGAACATTGTACATATTCAATTTTCCACAGTAGGCAGGAAGATATATTTGTTAAAAATTAGTAACGGGCATGGCCGCGACACCCTCGTTCCCAGGGTCTACTCCGCTTTGAAGATGGCGGCTCTTTCAGGTTCGTAAAGAGGTATAAAGCGTTGGGAAGCGCAGGCTATTTTCAAAATCATCGACAAATTATTGGATAGTCGCAGTTTGGACATTTATTTGAGGGCATTAAAAAAAAAGAAGAACGAACGGCAGGAGGATTCGAACCCTCCGCCCGCGCGCCCCTGATGGCGATGAAAGGTTTATAGCCTGAATAGGCGTTGAGGGAGTATTATGTGGAAATCAGTGTTATTTTAATCCGAAAAGAAAAGCGATAAAAATGAAAGGCTCAGGATTCGAACCCACAAAAAAAATAAGAAAAAAAAAAAAAAAAAAAAAAAAAAAACCCTAGCCGGATTCGAACCCTCGCCCTCAGTCCCGAAGATCTGATTTCAAGTTCGACGCCTTACCATTAGGCCACCAGCGCGCGGCGGCCGTGTGACGTCATTTCCGCCACACACCAAGCTCACAAACTAGTAATACGTGACTCGCAGGGCCTCGCGAAGCTCTGGGTTGGGGAGGCGGGGGGGGGGGGGGGTGGTGTTATAAATAAGGAGTGGATTATTTGAAGTTGAACATTGTACATATTCAATTTTCCACAGTAGGCAGGAAGATATATTTGTTAAAAATTAGTAACGGGCATGGCCGCGACACCCTCGTTCCCAGGGTCTACTCCGCTTTGAAGATGGCGGCTCTTTCAGGTTCGTAAAGAGGTATAAAGCGTTGGGAAGCGCAGGCTATTTTCAAAATCATCGACAAATTATTGGATAGTCGCAGTTTGGACATTTATTTGAGGGCATTAAAAAAAAAGAAGAACGAACGGCAGGAGGATTCGAACCCTCCGCCCGCGCGCCCCTGATGGCGATGAAAGGTTTATAGCCTGAATAGGCGTTGAGGGAGTATTATGTGGAAATCAGTGTTATTTTAATCCGAAAAGAAAAGCGATAAAAATGAAAGGCTCAGGATTCGAACCCACAAAAAAAATAAGGAAAAAAAAAAAACCCTAGCCGGATTCGAACCCGCGCCCTCAGTCCCGAAGATCTGATTTCAAGTTCGACGCCTTACCATTAGGCCACCAGCGCGCGGCGGCCGTGTGACGTCATTTCCGCCAGACACCAAGCTCACAAATATATATATATATATATATACATGACCGTAAACTCCACACGAGATTTCATCCCGCCTGAGCCCTTTGAGGGACAAAATTATACACCCCGCTACGCTCGGCCTTCGGCCTCGCTTCGCGAGGAATAAATAAATATATATGACCGTAAACTCCACACGAGATTTCATCCCGCCTGAGCCCTTTGAGGGACAAAATTATACACCTCGCTTCGCGAGGAATTAACTTGCACTTTTAATTATTGACTGACATTTACCGACAACCGACAAAGGTCGAAAATTTTAACCGACAACCGACAAAGTAAGGAATTTTTAACCGATTACCGACATGTGGAACCCCCCATTCAGACCCTCCTTTCGTACTTTGAAAATGTTCTGAAATGATTAAAAAAGTTTGAATCACTGTCGGTCGGCTTTTAGTAGTCGGAAGACATCGCCTAGCAATGATGAACAACTTAAAGTTTTTTAACAATTTAAATCAAAGATCTCTTCGAGATATCGACTTTTTTTGCATGAAGTTAGTATGAGTAGAAGGTTTATCCTGGGCATTGTTGTTCAAACATAATATATAGATTTAGGCACGCCTAAAAGCGGAGCTCCCCATTTATTTAATTTTCACTGGAGCTTACAATGTTTTCATTCTAGTGAATAAGCGGCCAAAGTACTAATGTTTATGGCGGTTTATAGGTTCAAGACAAATTTAAATAGCTCACGGTTAAACCGAATGTCAGCAGTACGACAAAAATAATAATCTTAAAGCGGGGCAAAATCATTACTCATGGCACGAAAAATTACTTTAGAGTACAGTAAATTATCTGCTTTCTAGCAATAGAAAATAGTTTCGCGATCCTGTTATAGTTTCGCAGCAGTTTAGTCGACTCCACAATATCTATTACATTGATATAGGATATATTCAACGTGAATCGCTGAGTCTGTCGGATTAGCTCAATCGGTAAGGTACCAGTCTGGTCCGTCCCTGCGGCATCCGTCGAATCTAGCCTTTCCCTAGGCCATCCTTCGTTGAAACTTTATTATTTTAAAACATAAGTGTTTAGTGCTTGTGTTTGGACAATTTTGCTCTCGATTCGCCGCTATGGCGGGTCGAAAAGCGAAATCCATTGTTTTTAGAGCGCCGGCCGACGTGTCCGCCGGCGACCTGAAATCTCGCATCGAGAGCAATCTCGGGGCAGATTCAGTGACCGTTGTTCAAGCGCTCCAGTCTGGAGAGTACCTGGTTGAACTTGCAACCAAAGAGCAAGCCGAGCAACTGGTGAGCGACGGCTTCGAGTTGAAGGAACTACACATTCAACCAAGCCCGCCCACCGGTACTTTCACCAACGTATCCATTATGGGCCTTCGGGCATACATCGACGACGATGCAGTTATACAAGAGCTGGAAAAATACGGTGAAATCAAATCAGATGTAATTCGACTTAAGTACAAGACCGGCCATGATCTAGCCGGCATTGAGAACGGAAACCGCCTTGTGCGAATGGTTTTGACCAAAGCGTCGATTCCATACTCATTGAAGATAGACGGTGAGTGGTGTCGTGTGATCCACTCCAACCAAAAGCCTATCTGCAACATTTGCTTCGAGGAGGGCCACAGACGGGCGGCCTGTCCGTCTGTGACCTGCTTCAAGTGCGGGGAGAAAGGACACATGCGACCGTCCTGTCCTCAAACAGATGAAACGTCCGACGAAACCAGCGTAAACAACAACGACACTATCCGACCGGAAACGAAGACTAACAACACAAGCGACGAGGAGAGAGCCGAGCGTCTGGCTGCTATTGAGAAAGAGGAAAAGGAAAACTCGAAATGGTTAGATGACATGGAAAACGACAACGACGATCCCAACGGATATACGACGGATGGCTATGACTCCGCGAAAGAAGCGAATCCAAGCAGCCCTCCCTGACGCGTGGTCCCGCCTAATCTCCACACAGTGTACATTCCACAGCGCCACCACCCCAGTTACTTTTACCCTTAACACCCCGCGGACTCCACTTGCTAACCTCACTACACGACTCTTCTACCTTATACTCACGAAAGACTCAAACACGGAGGCCCACGGCCTACAGTACTGGAAACGGAACCTTCACCCCACTCCGAACTTCAATGCTTCCTTTTGGAAGTCATTATACTGCCCCCTACTCCCCAATAAGTACGGGGACATTGCCTGGAAAATAGCCCACCGTGTACTCCTCACGGCCTACTCACTCTTTAAAATAAACGTCTACCACACGATTACTTGCCACAACTGCACTGCAACTGAAACAATAGACCACCTGCTCCTACAGTGTCCAACAGTACTGCCTTTCTGGTCAACAGTAAAGGCTTATATCAGTGACATCTCAGACAAAACGATTACTTTGACAGATCAAATTATCCTCTTTGGAATTCAACTTAAGAAATCAAATAAGCACATAAGGAATAAGATCCATTTAATCAACTTTCTATTACATATGGCAAGGTATGCCATTCATAAATCTGCGGTAGAATACCGTCTTCATAGCAACATTATTCCTATCTCAGCAATTTTTAAGTCTATGATTAAACAAATTATAGCTCAAGATTTTAAATTACACAACGCGAAAGGAACACAGTATCTTTTCCCTTTCAAATGGTGTATCAATAACACAATCGTGACTGTAGTTAATGATAAGCTATGTTTTAACATTTAATGTAAGAATCTCTCTTTAGTAGTCCTTAGTGGTTACCAATAAGCTGACTTTCTGTTCAACCTGTAAAACAACGAAAAACACTGCTGTAATTAATCTGTAGAAATAGCAATAACGAATACAAACTTAATGTACTCGCTCTGAAAACTATCTAGTTAAGTATTAAAATTGTAAATAAACAGCTCATAAGAGCTGTCTTAGCAGAAATAAAAAAAAAAAATAAAAAAATAAAAAAAAAAAAAGGTACCAGTCTGCGGATCGGGAGGTCGTGAGTTCAAATCCCAGAGGGTCAAGTTTTTTTTTTTCTTTTTTCTTTTCTTTCTTTCTTTTTTTTTTTTTTTACCCCGTAGCAATAAAATGGTTTGTTTATTATATCAACCCGATTTAGCTTTCGATACTCCTTCATGTACGATGCTGGCTTTACAGATAGACACGAAAGTCATCGATCGATTATGGCTCTCAATGTCCACTTTTTTGGCGGTCGATTACTTTCTACACGTAATTTTCAGCCACATTTTGTTTCATTGCTTCTTGTTTTTCTTTTCAAACCTCTTTAAATTTTAAAGGCCGCCTTAATACGGCCGCTTCCCACGTTTTTACAGAGAGCTATGGCCGCCATGTTGCGCGACTCCGTACGTATGGTACGTATGTACGCCGTACGTACGCGCCCGCGAACCATGCCGCTATCCATGTTGACCATGAAAACTCATTTCGATTTCCATTTCATTGGAAGAATTCAAACGTCTTTCAGTTCAAGCATTTTTTTATTTTCGCAGAGGAAATGCTGTATTTGTCAGTCGCGACAGCTGGGTGCTTTGCGACTCATATACTTTGGCTTGGTTAAAAATGGTAAACTTTGACGTTTGCCTTTAATCGAAATAGTTGTTTCCATTCGAGTAAGATTTCTACTCGACTTAATGCAGGGTTCCCGATAAAGGTTACGCACGACAGAGTTACCTTTTGTCTCGTCACGCAATCTTAACCCCACATTGAGAAGTAAATTTTCGTTTGGATATTACCAAAAGCCGCTTCTCCTCGCGTTATTCTTTACCTTACGGCTACACATGCCATTTGTAACGACTCATTTCCAGTGAAACAGTTGCTGTTTATTTTTCTAATGGCGATGCATTAACTTCTGAACAGAAGCAAAAACGTTTAGCATTTACTGCTTCCACCGGAAGTAATTTCGCAACAGGCTACAAAAACACTTGTAAATATCTCTATACCCCAGAACAATATTTTAAAAATCGATAGCTTATAACCCAAATAAAAGATATTGAAAAGTTATAAGCGGTCAATCTTCCCAGTTTTCCTCCAAATGGGGAACGTTTCTTGACTTGCGGCTTTGAGCTTTGGCTCTTGCTCAAGAACCGGAAGTGACGTAGAAGAGAGAACTCGCAAAATCTCACCGATAAGATTTCTTGACGCTATGGAAGATCTTGCTGAGCTATAATAAAGCTCTCCATGTCGCGTTTAGTGCAAAATATAGACAACCCTTTCATTTTTAATACCATAGAAAAACTAGTTTCTCTCTGTGAATAAGTTTGGCATCGGATTTTGCTCTCGTAAATAACCATTTCCACACTATTTTGCAAGTTAAATCGCTGCATGCCGGGTAACCCAAAGATTCTTTGTATCGAAGGTATATTCACGTGTGTATATAAAGTTAGCTAGCAACATGTATATGAAGATGTTGATTTAACCAATAAAGTAAAATAGAGTTTATTGAACAGCAGTATTGTTGTGTGCCCTATCAATACCAGCCCAAACAGTTCGACGCGACCTCGGCCGCGTGCTGTACAACACTATTTAGCCGAGAATTTAGGATGTAGCGCACGTTATTTTAATGCCCCTGCAATGCCACATGGCTGTATAGCTGGTGGATGTACTAACACGCACAAGGATGGAGTAGACCTTCACAAGTGTGGTCCTCCAGACACAAAGAAACATAGAGAGAATGAGATAAAACATCTCCTCTCACGACGCTGACGCCGTGCCATAAAAAGGTCTCTAATAAGCACGTACAAAGCCACTACGAAGAGCTTTATCATAATAAACAAAAAGCTTCTGGGGTATGTTTGAAAAGAAATTAAAACCTGCTCATTATAAATTTAAAGCGAGGGAAATTTGTTCGCAAACTTCGTTCAGAATTATGCTTACCTGTCTTCTTCTATTTTAATATCCCCCGCGGAACATACACAGAAAGAAGGAATCGATTGCAGTCAACTTCAGGGAAAGATAATAACAACGGATCTGTACAATCGGCAGTTTCTGCAGAGGAAATAGTGTCTGCAATTGTAGAGGTTGCCACCCAAACCCAGAATACAGTGAAAACGCTTCTGTATAATTTCGAAGCAGCTGTAGCGCTGAAGGCAAGTTTGGCGGCCTCCTCGCTACTAATGCGCAACTATCGTGTTGCTGTTTCCGGTAACGACACAGTCAATTTCGGCACACCAAATGCGCGCACTCTTCAACTTGATCAAGTCTCTAGCAGTTTCCACACTGTCACCTAAAATCTCCGATCGAAATATGTGCATATAATCGCCCCTAAATAATCGAATCACATGTAGATGTAAACAACACAAACGCACTCTCGCCGGGAAAATAACAACATCGACACGCACACGAAAATACACGGAATAATTCAAAACAAAAGGAATAAGACAAGGAAACTTTATTGTCACGTTGAGCTTATTCATTCACTTATAAAATCTTGTTACAAAATTACGGGTTGTAACGAAAAGATCTCACAATATAAAGAAGAAGATTGATCGCTCACCAGTCTGTTTTGCAATCGCAAATTGTCCTTCATCGGATAGCCTCCTACTGTCACCATAAGATTTTTTCTTTATATTTCAGATTTCTAAGTGCAAACCTGTTGGAGAGCGTCTGCGTAAGAGGCTATTCATCGGATTCATTTGTTCGAATTTGTGGAATCCCTGTCTGGGCTAGATTCACTCTCGTTGGTTCGAACAGGTACGGCTGAGTCCCCTGACAGCTTTCCTATGACATTTCATCGGTAGAATCCTCCTAGCTTACTTAGGAAGAACGAGAAGAAGAACTTCTCGACTCCCCTGATTCCATATGCATATGATAACTTTGTGATGGACACGCAAAGTCCAGGCCTTGTCGAGTTCTCCTTTCTACGTCATACATCACGTGTCCACAAAGTCGACCGTTTCACTTCCGGTCCTCAAATTTAGTGAAATTTCGCTTTTCTAATTCTGGCGTAATTTTCAGGCATTAGAATTTATTTTACCCACTTTTTTGTTTCTCAATTGGTTTTGTAGTGCAAATGCTACATTTTTAGCAAAAGTTGAAATGTGGAGTAGAGTATCCCTTTAACAAATTTAATGATGTTGCAATTCTAAATTGTGCAATTCAGCAGAAATAATCAATTGTCACGAAATGCGTTCCCTTTGGTTAACTATTAGCAACGTTTTAGTGTGTGAAAGACTTGTACCAGTACAAATTTGCGTTGTTAATCGTTTTAGGTTAAATTAATATTAGCGCCTAAAGACTTGTACCAGTACAAATTGCGTTCTCAATCGTTTTAAACTTCTCTGCCTTCGAGCGCTGAACCCCTTACGTACATTCTTAATTGGTTATGTGACGTAAGATTTGAGCTACTCATGTTTTTGATTGTTATATAACGTTTGTAATTTGACAAGTCACGTTTTTTCTACAAGAACGGAAGTGCTGAAGCACAACTATAGATTGACACTTTACAAGTCACGCGCTTTGATCACCCACAGCGGAAAGTATTCCCTTGAGAAATTAAAACAGTCCCTTGAGAGTTAACAAGAATGCGATTCCTTCCGGTTGGCTTCCGGTTCCAGACTACCCCATAACTGCTATTCTCCTTATTTTTGCTTGTAAACAAGCAAAAACGTCGAAAAAAGGGGAAGCCACGAGCCAAGCGACCCACACTGCCGGAGCTTATCTCGGTTTCCGTAGCATTAAGCGGCTAGGAATATTTCTATTCCCCCCTGAATTCCGTGTCATTATTAATCAGGGTTCGTACACTTTTTTAGGCCAAAAATTCAACTCGGACTTTTCAAGGACTTTCCAGGACCCTTCTTGGAAATTTCAAGGACATGAAATTTACATTCATGAAATTTACCTCAAATCAACGGTTTATGTGCTTGCTGAAGAACTAAAAATATCGCTTATTTTGGCGGTCTTCTCATTGCCTTGAGGCCTTTTGACGTTCAATAAAAAAATCAAGGACTTTCAAGGACCAAAAAACCAATTTCAAGGACATTCGAGGCCTTGAATTTTTATTTTGAGATTCAAGGACTTTCAAGGCGCGTGCGAACCCTGTTATTTGATGTTTCCTCGTACAATTAACATGAATATCCCATCCAATTTTCTTTGTATAAACTTGATATCATTTATATCCATGCGTTCACTCCAGCCTAAGCCACTACGGCAAATTCTTTTCATGTTTTTCTTCTTCGTAGTAACTCAGTACCACATGAAACCCCGCTAAAATGTTTAAAACGTACTAACCGTACACTAAAACATTTCAGTACAAGGAACTACAAACTACTCAAGTTCATCAATAATCTCTTCCATATTTGGTCTTGTTCCAGGCTCTATCTGCACACAGCGTTCAACGATTTCTTTAAACAGACGCTGGTTTATACGGGATATTTGCATCTCACGCTGTTGGGGATCTGGTAATTCTTGGATGCACATCTCACAGAGAAGAACACCAAAACTGAAAACATCAACCTGACAAACAGCAAAACATTTCACTTCTCAAAATAGTGTATGACAACGGAAAGGTATTAATCTTAATCAACGCCAGGAATTTCAATTTCAGTTGTATTAGAAGTTTATTTCTGGTTTTATTAACTACAAACCAGGCAATAACGCAGTAGAGTTAAGACTACAAAATGTAAATACTACGCTGTAGTCAAAAAACTATAGGGAATAGTTTTTTGACTACAGCGTAGTATTTACATTTTTATCGTTTATACATTCAGCACCTACGCTGCGCAGGGTTTTGAATTTTTATTACTAGAGTTAAGACTACAAATGGCAACATGCAGAAAACACAATAGGACATTCGAGGTTAAGGTCAAATTGTATAGCTATTAGTCCAAGCTCCTTCCACCCATCACCCTTAGGCCCTACCCATGAAAGCGAAGTCAATGAGTCACCAGACCAGGTTAAACCACAGCCAGGTTATACCCACACAGCGGTCAAACGCACCGCGCGTGCGCAGTTACTGTGCAATTCCCGCTAAAATGTTTCCATACAAAGGCTTAAATTTTCCGAAAACTTTCGCTTTAAAGCCAAAAGTTAACGCCGTCCCTGGAAAGTTAAGGTTTATACACCGCTTATGGATTGGAAATTTGATAATTCATCTCCACTGAGTGTCCCAGCTTGAACTGTTCTTTCACCGTACTATTTCTTTAACAATTTCTTACAAAAGTTTGCCCACTTTCGAGTCAAAAGTTCGAGGCGGAGAAGACCGGATGTGACGTCAATTTTTGCGTTTGACCGCTGTGAAGGTTATACCATAAAACGCCCTATTTCCTACATTACACGCAGCGAAAAACGTTTTGGAAGGTAATAATTATGATATTTCACGCAAAGATGAAACTGCTTTTTC
This sequence comes from Oculina patagonica, assembly GCF_052425735.1. Taxonomy (NCBI): domain Eukaryota; kingdom Metazoa; phylum Cnidaria; class Anthozoa; order Scleractinia; family Oculinidae; genus Oculina; species Oculina patagonica. Next base: position 13,049,462 of record NC_135761.1, on the reverse strand, counting down.
ACAGCACCGTTTTTGCAATTTTTTCTTCCGAGCCATATGTTCCCGCGTACCTAAAGAAGTGTATTTTTCCCAATTTCAAACCATCCCTTATTTTACTCTTTGTAGTAAAATCGATGTAAGTGATTTGGCCAAGCTAACCTTACAACTGATGATTTGATCTTGGGCTCCACTTATGGCCTCAGGTGCGCAGTAAATCACAGCTCCAGGATCGTCACTGGTGCACTGACGGACAACATTAGCAGTGCCATAATCCGACACTTTGCCTCTCCATTGGTCACCTTGTCTCCGTAGCAGTACATTGGCACTACTTATATCGCGGTGGATAATGGGATCGGTTTGTTTTGGTGTAGGTAGTTTAGTGCTTGAGCTACATCCAGCGAAATAGCGGAAATTTCCCTTACAGTGAGCTGTCGCTCTTCATACAGTGATCTCAAGCTACGATCCATGAGTGTCGTCACTAGCAATAGCCCTTCATCATCGTTGATTGCTCCAATAAACTGCAACAAGCAAGGATGGCGGTATCTTGAGGCAATGCCCACTTCTCGCTCAAAACTTGTAATCATGTAAGGGGTCGACAAGAGTATGTCATAGATTTTTTTACAGCAACATCACTGCGGCGAAATTTCCCTCGAGAAACTTCCCCACATGCACCTTCCCCAAGCCGGTCATCTGCCATGAGAGTTACCGTCATTTCGATTTATTACCCAGTCACGTTGAATTATATGTCTATTCTGACTGGATCGTTCTCTCGCCGTGTCCAGTTGTCTTTGCAGATCTGTAACTTGTTGGTCTCTTTCTGTCAGTTTTCTTTGTAGATCTGTAACTTGTTGGTCTCTTTCTGTCAGTTGTCTTTGCAGATCTGTAACTTGTTGGTCTCTTTCTGTCAGTTGTCTCTCTAGATCTGTAACTTGTTGATCTCTTTCTGTCAGTTGTCTTTGCAGATCTGTAAACTGTTGGTCTCTTTCTGTCAGTTGTCTCTCTAGATCTGTAACTTGTTGATCTCTTTCTGTCAGTTGTCTTTGCAGATCTGTAACTTGTTGGTCTCTTTCTGTCAGTTGTCTTTGCAGATCTGTAACTTGTTGGTCTCTTTCTGTCAGTTGTCTATCCAGATCTGTAACTTGTTGGTCTCTTTCTTTCAGTTGTCTTTGCAGATCTGTAACTTGTTGGTCTCTTTCTGTCAGTTGTCTTTGCAGATCTGTGACTTGTTGGTCTCTTTCTGTCAGTTGTCTTTGCAGATCTGTAAACTGTTGGTCTCTTTCTGTCAGTTGTCTCTCTAGATCTGTAACTTGTTGATCTCTTTCTGTCAGTTGTCTTTGCAGATCTGTAAACTGTTGGTCTCTTTCTGTCAGTTGTCTCTCTAGATCTGTAACTTGTTGATCTCTTTCTGTCAGTTGTCTTTGCAGATCTGTAACTTGTTGGTCTCTTTCTGTTAGTTGTCTTTGCAGATCTGTAACTTGTTGGTCTCTTTCTGTCAGTTGTCTATCCAGATCTGTAACTTGTTGGTCTCTTTCTTTCAGTTGTCTTTGCAGATCTGTAACTTGTTGGTCTCTTTCTGTCAGTTGTCTTTGCAGATCTGTAACTTGTTGGTCTCTTTCTGTCAGTTGTCTTTGCAGATCAGTGACTTCTTGGTCTCTTTCTGTCAGTTGTCTTTGTAGATCTGTAATTTGTTGGTCTCTTTCTGTCAGTTGTCTTTGCAGATCTGTAACTTGTTGGTCTCTTTCTGTCAGTTGTCTATACAGATCTGTAATTTGGTGATCTCTTTCTGTCAGTTGTCTTTGCAGATCTGTAACTTGCTGGTCTCTTTCTCTCAGTTGTCTTTGTAGCTCTGTAACTTGATGGTCTCTTTCTGTGTGTTGTCTTTCCAGATGTGAATGTTGTTGGTCTCTTTCTGTCAGTTGTCTATCCAGATCTGTAATTTGTTGGTCTTTTTCTGTCATTTGTCTTTGAAGATCTGTAACTTGTTGGTCTCTATCTGTCAGTTGTCTTTGCACATCTGTAACTTGTTGGTCTCTTTCTGTCAGTTGTCTTTGCAGATCTGTAAACTGTTGGTCTCTTTCTGTCAGTTGTCTTTGCAGATCTGTTACTTGCTGCTCCCTCGCTGTAAATTGTCGTTGCAGATCAGTCACTTCTTGGTCTCTCGCTGTCAGTTTTCTTTGCAAATCTGTAACTTGTTGGTCATTTTCTGTCAGTTGTCGTTGCAGACCTGTGACTTGTTGGTCTTTCGCTGTAAGTTTTCTTTGCAGAGCAGTAACATGTTGGTCTCTTGCTCCCATTTGTCTTTGCAGATCAGTAACTCGTTGGTCTAACGCTGTCACTTGTCTGACAAGATCAGTAACACATTGGTCTCTTTGTGCCAGTTGTCTTTGCTGATCACCAACTTGTTGGTCTATCGTTGTCACTTGTCTTTGGAGATCACTAATTTGTCGCTCCATTGCTTGTAGTTGTCTCTGCAGGTAAGTCAAATGTTTGTCCTTTTCTTGCAGTTGTATTTGAAGAAAGGAAACTTTTTCTTCTGTTTTTCGTAATTTTCCTAGACATTAGGATTAAAATTGTAAATATTATCAGAGTGCAGTTAGATTTTCACATGGCCGTATGTTAAGTCGTGGCGTTAATTGTTTATTTATGTTGTTTCTTTGATTATCTTTGATACAACAGATCTGTACACAAATCCTATTTTAACATATAGCTGATATTACTTAGTATGAAACTTCCTCGCTGTCAGTTTCCTATATGTTTGGACTTCACTTGGTTGGGTCTCTGCAGCCCGGTGTAGAAGCTAAACCCGTACAAAAGCCAGTTGCCTACTAAAAAGCATGCTGTATAAATAACCTCAGATGAGCTCACATTCAACTGTCTGCCAAATGGACAACGAGATTGTTCTCCCTTGTAATATTTTAAATAAGAGTAAATGATGTGAATTATTAACTTTACTGGCGATTATTATATTTTTTCTTCGATATGAAACTTTATCCATAAAGTATCATACAAATTCTTATGATTTTTTCGCCGCTACTTTGAACGAGTGGTCATATCGCCTTTCGAATCGTTTCAAATCGTGAGAAGGGATGGAACATGTTTCGAACGCTTTGGTTGCTAAGTGATCAGCAAGTTGCAGTTTAAGTGAAACTCTTCCGGCCTCCTTAGCTCCCAATACCAAAGAAAAGTTCATGTGACTTTCACAAAAAATGTAAAACCTGAATTACACAATTTGGACAATTGGTAGCACTTTTTCTACATTCATTTGCTAGTTCCAGTCCAACAAGATCTTTTTCTCAGTCTGTTGCTCTCACACTATGGCAGCGAACATAATCAATTCAAATCTACTCACCTTTCTGTCCCTTTTGTCGAGTATTGAAGATTGTCACATTATTGATTTATAATCTTTAGAAACTACCATGATTCTTTCGTCCGAAGGTCGAGTTTCCGTTTCGTCCGGGCGATTTACAGCAATATTTGAAATGCTCTACAACAAAACGATTGAGCTTTGGCGGCCAAATTGCATGGCAGCAATGGCATTCATTAAAATCAGTGTACTATGAATAAATCCATAGACTTTGATTTGGGGATGTGTGGTGCTTTCTAGAGTTTAAGACTCTATGAATTTGAAAGTTGCTTTCGCTAAAACCAGCACCAGGGGTCCATTACTACCGCTAAAACGTCAGAATTAGAAACCTTCAGTAAATTCTATTGCCCTATCAAGAAACATCGCGGAATTCAAATCCACTTACTTTTCGTTCTCTTTGGTGTTGTTCTTTTGCCGTGTAAATGAATGTTAACTTTCTCAGATTAATGATTTGTCGTCTCCAGAGAAATAAATATTCAGAAAGCGCCTAGCGTCTTTCGTCGAAGATTAAGTTTACCTCTACTCGGGGCGATTTAGGCGAAAGTTAAAGTGCCCTTATCAAGCGATTTCAGCTTTGACGGAAGTTGCGTGACATAAAGGTCTTCTTCAAAATTCAGCGTACATAATAAAGTGATATGAGCCCTTGACTACCGAGGCCCCATTAGGGGTTTTAGGGATACGGGATATTTGGGAAAAAAAATTATAGGGATACGGGATATTTCAGAGAAAAATTATAGGGATACGGGATATTAAGAAAAGAGATTGTAGGATATCGAACTTCAAAGTTTTACAGAAATTAAAGGGATACGGGATATTTAGGCCAAAAAATTAAGGGTATTCGGACTCCCCCTATTGGGGCCTCACTATCAATAAAGTCGTGGACGCGTGACGGTTGCTGCTTTCTTAACCCTTTTTCAGGCTAGAGGTATATATAAGGATAGGCTATTCATGAATTTAAATATAAAAAGGCAGGGAAGCTGAAGAGTATTGATTCTGCCTCGTCCCCAGTTGCTCGCGATCGTTGGGGAAATGTTAGTTAATTATTGAAGCCGGCGTCGCTGCTGCAGCTGAGGAGCCCAGGAAAAAACTGGAAGTTTCTAATAGAAAGTGAAGTGCTTTGGTCATAAACCAATACTAACGGATTTGTGGGGATGTGGTCAAAGTAGGAGTAATCATTAAATTTCCTTCTCACAAGTTGTTACTTTTTGACAGCCGGTTACATGTCAGATCATTGTGAACCTCTTGAAATAACTGCAAATCCATAAACGTCCGAACGTTTCAATGGTTTTATGAAGCGGTATTATTGTCATCGCCATGCTTCTTCTTGTTCTTGGCATGCTTAGGGTCAAGATCATTTTTTTTCTCGTCAATAAGTTCTTCAATAATAGGAAAATTACTACCAAGCATTGCTTCAGACCATGTTCTAGACTTCTTGTACTTACATAAGGTTAAATCATAATTACCCCATAAATTTTTAAGTAAAAAAAAGTTGGCACCAAAGGGAGTCGAATCCCGGTCGTCAGACTACCAAGAGGGAATCATCTCCCCTTGACCAGCGACGAATTTTGTTTGGCTATATTGCTAACCCCAATATAAACGCTAACCGCAAGCCATCATAGCTAAAGTAGGCTAACACGAGAGCTATTTAGGCTAACCAGAGCGCTCTTCAGAGTGCTAACAAGGCTATCGTGGAGTGCTATGAAGCCTAACCGGAAGGTTTATTAGGCTAACCCGACTGCTGTTAAGTATTCGCCACATGAACTGAGTGTTTACTACTGAGTGTTTACTGAGTGTATATTATGATATCAGCATGGTCTGAAGCAATGTTGGTGAAGTGACTTTCCTTCAATAAGGTAAGGAACAATAATAATAATAACGGTCACCAGTGAAACAAGCGCGTCCGTGACCAGTGTTAAATACACTTATGTAAAAAGAATTTAAATGTTTTTTATATAGCAGTGGTCATGCACTAAGCTTTAAGATAGCTCGCGTAGTTTCCAGGTGTGCCACTCAGACAAAGGAAACAAACATTTAAAATAAAAAAGTTTCTTGAAGTGGTACTATAATGCTTCTCGGCATGCTTTGGGTCAGGATCATTTGTCCTATCCTGTCCTATTTGTTTTCACTTTAAATTTGTATAACAATCGATATTATTGGCTTAACCTCTACTTAACTCGAGAAACTTTTGAAAGTGACAAAAGCGTTGCACGACAAATAAGCTTCATGGGAGATAAAGGGTTAACATACTCTTCGATTCATTTTCAAATAGAAGATAAAGACACTTAAATCTCTCTATACCGTACTCGTGGTTACGGTATGCCTGCTGGTACTACGAAAAATGTGACTGACATGTCATTAATTAGTTTTCAAGTTCAGTAATAATTTCGTCCATATCTGGTCTTGATCCAGGCGTGGCTTGCAGACATGGTGTTATCAGGCGTCTCAGAAGCCTTTGGTTTGCCACTCGTCTGACTTGTTCATCACGCCTTTGAGGATCTGGCAATTCCCGGATGCACATTTCACAGAGAAGAACGCCAAAACTGTACACATCAACCTATTAAGGAAAGAATTCAATACTTTTACAACCATTTAACTCCGCAAATGGCCGATGTGACTGAGACGGCATGTTGCTGTCAACATGTCATCGCGTGATATGTCCTTTTTTAAGTTTCTTCGTGTAACTTTACTGAGAAGTTCTAATTTACGTTCACACTTGTGTTTCATGTCAGCTGCATTCCTCGTTTGGTGTGATGGTGGTGATGATAAGTAATGGTAATTGGACCGACTGAAGTACAATTCAGAATGTAATCAGACGAATAATTCCGAAATCAACTGAGCGCGCAGCACTTGGTCGATCTCGAAACTGAACTCCTTGAATTTGAAATTAATCTTTGAATTGTACTACACGAGGTTCAGATACGTATTATTTGTAACAATAACAAGAGCCAATGTTTGGGAGGTCTGGAGGAAACTACGTTTAGTAAAAATGTCAATAATTTAAGGCAATCAGTTTAACAAAACAGCACAGAGACAGCGGGAAAGAACCTATTTAAAAATGCTCGCAATTGACGCATGAGTGACGTAGGTATCCAATTACAGGTATCGCATTTGAAGTTGCTCAAATTGAACCTTTTCTAGTGTTCGGTCGAAGAAGGCGTAGAAGAGTACTTTTGCCAAGTACAAATAAGAATAAGCTACTGACCTTACAGCTGATAATTTGATTCTGTGCTACACTGAGGGTCTCAGGTGCGCAGTAAATAACAGCTCCAGGATCGTCTCTCGTGCATTGCCGTACGAAATTAGCAGTGCCATAATCTGACACTTTGCCTCTCCATTGGTCACCCTGTCGCCATAACAACACATTGGCACTACTAATATCGCGGTGGATGATGGGATTGGGGTTGAATAGGTGAAGATAGTTTAGTGCTTGAGCTACATCCAGCGAAAAAACGGATATTTCCCTTTCAGTGAGTGGTCGCTCTTCATATAATGATCTCAAGCTACCTTCCATGAGCTCCGTTACTATCAATGGCCTTTGGTCGTTGGTTGCTCCAATAAACTGCAACAAGCAAGGATGGCGGCATCTTGAAGCAATGCCTACTTCTCGTTCAAAATACGCCCTGTTAAGAACTTCGTTGTGTATTTGTTTTACGGCAACATTACAGCGGCGAAATTTTCCCTGGTAAACACTCCCCCATGCACCTTTCCCAAGCCGTTCATCTCGCATTAAGCTTATTTCATTCAGATTTATCACCCAGTCACGCGAGTTAGTCTGTTCTAGTTCAGTCACACGAGTTCTCAGCGTGTCTACTTGACTTTGCAAGTGAGCAACTTGTTGGTCCCTTGTTGCCACTTCGATATTCAGGGCAGTAATCTGAAGGTCCTCCACCCTGGACTGATTTCTCAGATTTGTGATAGTTTGGTCTTTTTCACGTAATTGACGTTGCAGGTCAGTAATTTGTCGTCTTTGGCTTCGCAGGTTACTCAGTTGCTGTCCCATCTCTTTCCTTAAACTTCTATTTTTTTCCTTCACTAGAGGATTAGTGTAATATAGCGTTCTCGTTTGTCTTAATTTTCTGTTTGAAGATTCTAAACTCTTGTCACAACTCACAAGAGTTCCGTATACGCCTTTAACTGTTTTGTTTTATAAAAGCATATGTCAGCGTCTTCCGTCGTCTTCTTCTTCTTCTTCTTCTACGGCATAATTTAAGCGTGGTTTATAGAATGGAAATAATCATATCTATAACAAAAATTCAAGAAAGGAAACATGAAATAACTTCAATCGACAGTAAAAATACTCTCAAATTGCATTATCGAGCATTACCGTTCTTTTATGGATCTAAAACAATATTATTGTGCAAGCCTGATTACCTCTCCTTGGTCAACACTGAACAAAGACTATAGCACTGTGAGTTAGAAGGGGCAGTAAGACACGACCTCTCTGGAACCTCTATTCTCATTCGCCCGTCGTAAACACAAGCTCTTTTGATTTCTAGGGCTGGGGATATTGTTATCAATATGACTTGTTATTTATTGTTCTTAGGCGACCCAGAAGGATCAGAAGGAGGGGGTCGCCAAAGAAAGTTAAGACAAAAAGTTGCGTATTTAATCTGTGATTACGATTGAAGGAACGCAGGGTGTTTCGCTTCACTTGCCGTGCTGTAGTGAAACAAAACCACTTCCGGCTTCTTCGCTTGCAAGATTCGCAATATATAGTTAATGAACACTTCATATTCAACAACAAAACCACATTGCAGCAGTTCAAATTTCATTCTACATAATTTGAAAGTGAAATCAACAATCACAATATTTCGGTTTCAGATAATTCAATTGATCGATTGTTGATCTATGATGATCATATATGGCGTTCGTTTGTACTTCCTGGTTGCTTACTTCCGTCTGCGTAAACTTCAAATCAAACGGTAACAGATCAAAACAGGATATAGGCGGAAACTTGCCGCTTGATGTTCAGAGATAAAATTCATACGAAGCTCTAATTCACTTTACTAGATAGTGGCGTAATCATTACTTCAAATCAACTGACCGCTCATCCAGTTCTCTCTCAGCGAGAAGCAAGGTGAGATTGTTCTAACGCTTCTGTTGCTGTGGGGGTAAGCGGCAGTTAAAATGAAACTCTTTCCACTTCCGCGCTTATAAGGACAGGCCCGCAATCATAAACGGCACATTTCACTTCCTAGTTGAAAAGGGAAAGTAATACAGTCGACCCAACTTGCACATTTCCATTTTTTGCCTCTTTCTGTTCCAGTCCAACAAGAATATTCCCCACTCTAGTTACTCGAGTGCTCTCTTAATGGTAACAAACATCACCGTGGCTGATCATGAATTCGCATCTACTCACCTTTCTCTCTCCTTGATCGTGTTGTTCCGTCGAGTATAGACGTTTCTTAAAACGATTGATTTGTCTTCTTCAGGGAAGAAATTCTTCAAAAGTTATCGGGCTTTTTTCGTCAAAACTTTGAGATAACGTTTCCTACAGCCAATTAAACGACAGTCGACACTGAGTCATTTGAAAACATTTAATGAGCTAATGCGGAAGTTGCGTGACAGCGAGCCTTTAATAAGGCGTTCTTAAATTTTAGTGTAGTCGAGCTAATTAGACTATATTTGAGAATTGGTCCTGCTTTTAATTTCCAAATCTTTAATGTATGATTTTAGAAGTTGCTTCTGCTAATTAACTGAAACGAAATGCTGGAACACTGGAAGGAAGTAAAAAGCTTCTCGTTTACCTGGAGGTCGTTACAGCAAATCGTCACGCAATGCTTTCCAACGAAAAAATGCAGGTACGTTTGTTCGCTTTTGAAGATCTCCCAAGTGAGAAGGTATAAGTGACTCATTTGTGAATCTTGTTTACAAATTCTAAATTAATTACAGCTCATTTAGATTGAGCTCTGTTTGTTGAGTAATGAAACATATTGTGATGGACTTATGTTTTATATACAAATGCACTTCTACAAAAAGAAATACTCAATAAAAAAATTAATTGTGAAACGAAACCATCCAATAGGCCATTCAAAATTCTAATGACAGCCGCTATCTTTCTGAAAACAACTTATCTACAAGGAGCACAACTGATGCTCGAACTTATTACCAGGAAATAAAGACATTTTAGCTTATTATCGCAAAAAAATTTGGGGTTATTCATCGTCGTAGAGTATAATAATAAAGTATTTTTCGTTTGTCTCACGACGTAGTCACGTGTGATGGAGATCGCGACGTTTCGACTGCACACTGCTAGTCTTCATCAGGCGATAAGGTCGACCGGTTGTGCGTGAACTTATAAAGCACGCTGCTGCGCTGTGATTGGTCGGTTTTCAACAGCTGTGATTAGTACATTTTGATCCTCGCTGTTTCTGTGTCCTGTTGTTCTCTCAGCGGTCCGCTGTCGTACAATTCTCCTGTTGTTGTGTTTTTTGATCGTGGGCATCCATGCCTCAGGAATTTCAATTCCATTATCCCTGTTGATATTATTAGGGTGAAGTCTTATGTGAATTGCCTCTTCGACCCTGCGTTTGTACCAGTGTGGGTCACGATCAATAAACTTTACCTTATTCCAAAGCGGGTAGTGTCCGGTGTTGTTGGTGTGTTCTGCAACGGCGGAGGTCTGGGTACGGGCGAGTCGGATGTCCCGGTCGTGCTCTTTTTATCCTGTCTTGCATAGGTCTTCCCGTCTCACCGATGTAAACTTTGCCACATTCACAGAGAATCCTGTAAACAACGCCATCTTGCTTAGTGGAATCAACAGCGTCTTTCGGCCGTGCTAGGTGTGATCGTAGTGTGGTTTCCGACTTGAAAACAGTCCGCACGCCTTGTTGTTGTAGGCAGCGGCGAAGTTGTTCGGAAAGACCTTTGACGTAGGGCAAACCGCACTGGATTTAAACTCGGTCGAGGGTTCAGCATTGCTCATTTACGAGCGTGCTAAACGCCTCGTAACAAAACCATCTGTTATCTCCAAGGAGAAAAAAACATCTGTCATCTGTTCTTGTATCTAATGGTTATCCTTTTTCTTTCTTGCATAAGATCACCAAGACCAGAAAACCGAGCACCAATGCTGAACCCTCGACTGAGTTTAAATCCACTGCGGTTTTGCCCTACGTCAAAGGTTTTTCCGAACAACTTCGCCGCTGCCTACAACAACAAGGCGTGCGGACTGTTTTCAAGTCGGAAAGCACACTACGATCACACCTAGTATGGCCGAAAGACGCTGTTGATTCCACTAAGGATTCCCTGTGAATGTGGCAAAGTTTACATCGGTGAGACGAGAAGACCTATGCAAGACAGGATAAAAGAGCACGACCAGGACATCCGACTCGCCCGTACCCAGACCTCCGCCGTTGCAGAACACACCAACAACACCGGACACTACCCGCTTTAGAATGAGGTAAAGTTTATTGATCGTGACCCACACTGGTACAAACGCAGGGTCAACGAGGCAATTCATATAAGACTTCACCCTAATAATATCAACAGGGATAATGGAATTGAAATTCCTGAAGCATGGATGCCCACGATCAAAAAACACAACAACAGGAGAACTGTACGACAGCGGACCGCTGAGAGAACAACAGGACACAGAAACAGCGAGGATCGAAATGCACCAATCACAGCTGTTGAAAACCAACCAATCACAGCGCAGCAGCGTGCTTTATAAGTTCACGCACAACCAGTCGACCTTATCGCCTGATGAAGACTAGCAGTGTGCAGTCGAAACGTCGCGATCTCCATCACACGTGACTACGTCGTGAGACAAACGAAAAATACTTTATTATTTTAGCTTATTACCGTTAATAATGATTTTCAAAATAGAAATGGCCAAAAAACGGCAAATCCTTTCGTAACAATTAATTCCACGCCAAGAACAATTGAGCTAATCAAAAGGCTGGAATGTGGTTGCATTTTCAGTAGTATCTCATAAATACGATTGTAAATCAACTCGGAGTTCGTTACGTTTTTTCTTAAGGTTAGCTCGGTGAAGTAAACACATTTTTATGAAATAAATACATGTTTTCTCGTCGTAAGATTTTAATAAGGTGTTACTATTTGCTTATGTGTAAATGGAAGAAAGATGCACGAACTAAAATAGTCAGCACCCAGTGTTTTGTCGTTTAATATGAAAATCCATGCTCGCCGAAAGACTCGTTTGTATAATGAAAATTAAGTCACTCGTGGGACATCGCTTTAGGCTTCGAATTCAACATCCTCCCATTGCCAACGCCACCGCGTACCCTTCTTTACCTGTGGCTAAATCACGGCGCTCGGCGATTTATTTTTTTAAGCTAACCAGGTTTTAAATAGCAATAAAACAGTACGTTAAATCTATTCACTTTAAGGAACCACAAAATACTCGAGTCCATCAATCATATCTTCCATATTTGGTCTTGTCCCAGGCTCTATTTGCACACAGCGTATCACGAGCTCTTGAAACCAGCAGTTCATCATACGGGATATTTGCATTCCACGCTGTTGGGGACTTGGCAATTCTCGGATCCACATCTCGCAAAGGAGGACACCAAAACTGTAAACATCGATCTGATATATAACAGAACATTTCACTAGTTTTGGTAGCATGACAGTTGGAATGAAAAATAATCACCAGCGATATATATCTATTTCACTTTAATTGTAATTATAAACCAAACCAGTAAGAGAACTTAATGGACTTCAAACTAACCAAACATAACAGGCGGAAAACAAATGACATTTATTCCAAAACTAAAAAGGATGACATCTGATGTTCTTGTGGCTTCTATCACTCCTGTTATTCACTGCAGACATTAACACTGAGGGAATTCATATTGTGCAGTATCGATGTGCAATAACTACATTGTTAACCAATACGTTTAGGATTTCTCGAAAAAAGAAAGAAAGATTAAGCCACTGCTTGTGGGCAAGAGAAAATGAATATTCTCTTGGTGTGGGGTATAATTTAAGCAGGAATGTATTCATCAAGAAGTCCAAAATAATGTGATTACATATATTTTAAAGCAGTACGCAAATATGTTAGAACGCCCCCTAATTGAACTAGAACCAATTTACTTCAATGATAAATCAACAATGAGAAATCATACAAATGTTTCCTCTTATTTTTTAAAATATGAAGTCATTGATTGCTTTGCCCAAGGCCGCCGAGTATATTACCGAGAGTATACATAGCTAACCTTACAGCTGATGATTTGATCCCGGGCTCCACCAAGGGTCTCAGGTGCGCAGTAAATCGCAGTTCCAGGATCGTCTCTTGTGCATTGTCGGACAACATTAGCAGTGCCAAAATCTGACACTTTGCCTCTCCATTGCTCACCCTGTCGCCATAGCAACACATTTGCACTGCTGATGTCACGGTGGATGATGGGATCGGGTTTGTATTGATGAAGGTAGTTTAGTGCTTGAGCTACATCCAGCGCAATAACAGAAATTTCCCTTTCTGTGAGTGGTCGCTCTTCGTACAGTGATCTCAAGCTACGATCCATGAGTTCCGTTACTAGCAATAGTCCTTCATCATCGTTGATTGCTCCAATAAACTGCAGCAAGCACGGATGGCGGCATCTTGAAGCAATACCCACTTCTCGCTCAAAAACTGTCCTGCTGTAACGAGACAGAAGGACTTCATGGATTTGTTTTACAGCAACATTACTGCGGCGAAATTTTCCTTGAACAACTCTCCCCCATGCACCTTCTCCCAGAAGTTCATCTGTTTTAAGCATTATTTCATTCCGATTTATTACCCAGCCGTGCGTGTGAGTTTGTTGTAGTTCAGTCGCACGATTTCTCATCGTGTCTACTTGTCTTTGCAAGTCAGCGACATGTTGGTCCCTTTCTAGGTCCGTTGCTGCCAATTGCATTTGCAGGTCAGTAATCTCTCGGTCATCCTGGCTCGATTGACTTCGCAGCCTTCTGAATTCTTCCTCGTTTCCTCTTAAGTGACGCCGTGCGTCAGTGACTTGTCGCTCTCTCTCTGTCACTTGTCCTTGCAGTTCTGTAAATTGTTGATTGATTTGTGCCAGCTCTATTTGAAGCTCAGTAATCTGCCGTTCATCCCTGCTCGATTGACTAGTCAGCCTTCTGAAAACTTCTCTTCTTTCTCTTAACTGACATTGAAGGTCAGTTACTTGTCGGTCTTTTGTCGACCATTGCCTCTGCAGATCAGTATATTGTTGGTTTCTTTGTGCCAGTTGCATTTGCAGTTCTGTGATCGCTCGTTTATCCCGGCTCGATTGTCGGTTTTTCGCTGTCAGCTGTCCTTGCAGACCAGTAACTTGTTGGTCTCTTTGTTCCAGCTGCACTTGCAGGTCAGCAAGCTCTCCGTCATACCAGCTTGATCGCCTACTCAATATGTCCTGTCCTGTCCTGTTCGATTGTCTTTTTAGCCTTCTAATGTCTTTTCCTTTTTGTCGTGACTGACCTTGAAGGTCAGTAACTTGTCGGTCCTTTGTCATCCATTGCTTTTGCAAATCAGTAAGCTCTCTTTCTTGCCTTCTCAAGCAAACTTCCTCATTTTCTCTTAACTGACGCCGTGCGTCAGTGACTTGTCGCTCTCTCTCTGTCACTTGTCCTTGCAGTTCTGTAAATTGTTGATTGATTTGTGCCAGCTCTATTTGAAGCTCAGTAATCTGCCGTTCATCCCTGCTCGATTGACTAGTCAGCCTTCTGAAAACTTCTCTTCTTTCTCTTAACTGACATTGAAGGTCAGTTACTTGTCGGTCTTTTGTCGACCATTGCCTCTGCAGATCAGTATATTGTTGGTTTCTTTGTGCCAGTTGCATTTGCAGTTCTGTGATCGCTCGTTTATCCCGGCTCGATTGTCGGTTTTTCGCTGTCAGCTGTCCTTGCAGACCAGTAACTTGTTGGTCTCTTTGTTCCAGCTGCACTTGCAGGTCAGCAAGCTCTCCGTCATACCAGCTTGATCGCCTACTCAATATGTCCTGTCCTGTCCTGTTCGATTGTCTTTTTAGCCTTCTAATGTCTTTTCCTTTTTGTCGTGACTGACCTTGAAGGTCAGTAACTTGTCGGTCCTTTGTCATCCATTGCTTTTGCAAATCAGTAAGCTCTCTTTCTTGCCTTCTCAAGCAAACTTCCTCATTTTCTCTTAACTGACGCTGAAGGTTAGCAACTTGTCGATCTCTCTCTGTCAACTTTCCTTGCAGATCACTAACTCGCTGGTCTCTAACTGTCAGTTGTCTTTTAAGATCGGTAGCTTGTCGATCTTTTGCAGTCAGTTGTCTTTGCAGATTAATATCCTGCTGGTTTCTTGCATTCAGTTGTCTTTGCAGATAAGTAGTTTGTCGATCTTTTGCAGTCAGTTGTCTTTGCAGTTTACTTAGTTGCTGGTCTCTTTTATTCAGTTGTCTTTGCAGATCAATAACTTGTTGATCTTTTACTGTCTCTTGCTTTTGCAAATCAGAAAATTGTTGGTCTCTCACCTTCAGTTGTCTTTGCACATCAGTAGCTTGTCGAACTTTTGCAGTCAGTTGTCTTTGCAAATTACTAAGTTGCTGTTCTCTTCCATTCAGTTGTCTTTGCACATCAGTAGCTTGTCGATCTTTTACTGTCTCTTGCTTTTGCAAATCAGCAAATTGTTGGTTTCTCGCTATCAGTTGTCTTTGCAGATCATCACCTTTTTGGTCACTCGCTGTCACTTGTTTTTGCAGGCTAGTCACTAGTTGGTCAGTCGCTGTCAATTGTGTTTGCAGATAAGTAGCTTGTCGATCTTTTGCAGTCAGTTGTCTTTGCAGTTTACTTAGTTGCTGGTCTCTTTTATTCAGTTGTCTTTGCAGATCAATAACTTGTTGATCTTTTACTGTCTCTTGCTTTTGCAAATCAGAAAATCGTTGGTCTCTCGCTTTTATTTGTCTTTGCAGATCATCAACTTGTTGCTCACTCGCTGTCACGTGTTTTTGCAGATTAGCCACTAGTCGATCTTTTGCTGTCTTTTGCTTTTGCAAATCAGCAAATTGTTGGTCTCTTGCTTTCAGTTGCCTTTGCAGATCAGTCATCTTCTGGTCACTTTGCAGATCAGAAACTTGGTGGAAACTCCCTGACACTTGCCTTTGAAGTTCAGTCACTAGTTGGTCACTCGCTGTCAATTTTTCTTGAAGATAAGTAACTTGTTTTTGCAGATCGTCAACTTGTTGCTCACTTGCTTTCACTTGTTTTTGCAGATCGCTAACTTGTTGATCCATCGCTCTAAGTTGTCTTTTCTGAGCAGAAACTTGTTCTTTTGTCGCTGTCAATTGCTCTCTCGCTTGTCTTTGTAGATCAGTAATATGTTTGTTCACCCCTTCCACTTGTTTTTGCAGATCAAAAACTTGTTGGTCACTCGCTGACAATTGTTTTTGCATATCAGTCACATGTTCGTCACTCGCTCTCAACTGTTTTTGGAGATCAGTCACTTGTTCCTGCAGATCATTCACTAGTTGGTCACTCGCTTTCAATTGTTTTTGTAGCTCATTTACATGTTCTTCACTCGCTGTCAATTGTGTTTGCAAATCAGTAACATGTTGATCTCTCGCTGTCATTTGCCTTTTCAAATATCGATCAGAAACTAGTTGATCTCCCCCCGAAAATTCTCTCACCTGTCGTTGTAGATCAATAATATGTTGGTTTCTCCCTTCCTCTTGTCTTTCCAGATGTGTTATTTGTTGATCTTTCGATGTCAGTTGTATTTGTCTTCTCTCTTTCCGTTGGGCGACTTCGTCATTAACTTGTTGGTTTTCCACTCTTTGCAAATTAGGAACTTGTTTTTTCTGCACTGTCGACACTCTTCTTTCTTCTTTAGCGACTCTCCTATCTTCGTCGTGTTCTTCCATTCTGATTAAGTGCCTTCCCATGCCATCTCCTTTTTGTTCCTTTCGCGCTTTCACCTGTCTTTGCAATTTAGTCGATAACTGCCCCATCTCGTTCAAGTATTCCCGAAATCCGCTTAATTTCTTATCTTCCAGAGACAAATTCTTGAAACGTAGTATATTCTTGTTCCTTTCTACTTTGCATGTACTCCTCAGTATAAAATTATCACTTGGGATTCCTCACTTTCTTATTTCCCACTTTACTTTAGGTGTATGCCCCCGATGTACTGTTGATGTTGTTCAGTTTTGTTGTTGTAATCCTTTTTCTGATCTTCGGTTTCGTTCTTCGTTTTTTTTAAACCTTGTCATGGTAGAAAGGAAAATAAACGCAGTTAAAAAAAATAGTTTGACACTGAACACTCATGCCACACACATGACGAATAAGTAAGTATCAAAAAGTAAATATCAGCAAATGCCAACAGTTATTCAGACTTGGTGCCTAAGGGACGGACCATTAGAAATAACCGGAGGGGGGGGGGGTGACTTTTACCAAAAAAAAAACATGTCTGCAAGAGAAACTTGTCGAAAAAAAATCCTGCAAGCGGTTGTACCTGAAAAAAAATTCGTGCAACCGAATTACCTGTAAGTGTTGTATGATGGCATGTATAAACGTCATGTACCGAGAGAACAGCATCAGCTCAATACTATCAACTATTTGGTTGCAAACACACCTGACCCACCCTAACAATCGCGCCCCATCAGTAAACAGTTAATCAAAAGCACAGTATTATTATTATCACTTTAAACTGCAATTTTGTCTGATATTTTAAAGTTTAGCTTGATAAGTTTTAGCTGTCATCTTTTTCATCTTTTTTGTTGAGGGACCAGGGTAAAAATTTCTAATAAGGAGGGGGGGGGAATTATATTTAACAGGCACTATCTATCAAATCCCTTCAGCCCCCTACTCCATAAAAAATGAACGATCCCTAAATGTCGCTTAATTCAGAGAACGAATCTGAAAAATGAAACAGTAATACTATTTTTTAATGATAATTGTTACGCAAATCATAGATGCGTTACAAAAAGACCTGCATCTTTGGGCGAAAAATTCGTGCAAAGCTTGTGCCCCAGAAAAAAATTCCTGCAGACAAGTAGGCCTTCAAAAAAATTCCTGCACCGAAAATGTTTTACCCCTCCTCCGGTTATTTCTAATGGTCCGTCCCTAACATTGTTGTCTTACCCAAAAGTTAAAATATGCCCGTTTAATTTCCATACAAACCCTTATATTGGATAACGACAACTTCCCCCTGTTAGAAGCACGAAGCCTTATACTATCGAAAATAACTACCATGTTTCCCACAGGCGCGTCTCGTAAAGGGTACTGGGAATTACAAATGCTACGATGGTCACACCACAAGCTTGGCATGCTAAGTTTAAAAGGGCAAAACTGTAAAATTTTGAACTTGTTCATTGCACAGTTGTTCTTTAATTGCCATAAAGGACTTAGAAAAAAACACCAGACTAAATAGAAAAGTTCAGTTTGGATTCAGAATGAATACTACAAAACAGCGCAACAGCGCGCGCTCTCTCTACTTTGAGGTCACATGACATCCAACTATCAAACTGTTTGTTACCAGCGAATGTTGTTCGCGCTGTTCTTCTGAAGTCTTCGATGTGCTATATAACAAATCACTTAACGAATTGTCCCTCGGGAAACCAGCTATTTTTGTTGAGATTCTCGGGAAACAAAATTAACTGTCTCCTTCATATCGGGATCCGGGATCTAGACGAAATAGGAGACATGCTACATGCAGTGTACAATGACATTCGTCTTTTGAACATCAGTAGGATTCAGTCATGAACTTTGCACGTCAAAATATGATCACGTTTCGCTTTCTTTTGTTTTCGTCTAGAGTACGTCAAATAAATCTGAAGGAAGCGAGATTGGGTTTTCTTTTCTTGCTCAGTGGAGCTGGTTCACAATAGAAGCGAAATGTTTCAATTCAGCTTGCCCATTTCCTAACTTCATCGCGAGAAGGAACGCGCTGAGTACTTGGCAGTGAAAGTGAAACTCTTCCGGCTTTATCACACTCACAACCGCGCTCGCATTTGGGACGCGCGCACACTTCAACACACACATTACAACACATTACAGTAAATGATTAGAATTGTGCAAATTAATTACATCAGTGCCACATTTCGTGCAATATATCAACAACTTTACTGAGTAATTTATATTGTCAATACTTAATAAACAGAAGTCGTCTCAAGCAATTGATCGGTTGCCAACCATGTATTATTAATCTCTACTCCGGCCAGTTTATTTAGCTTTATTATAGTTCCACGTTTTGTCAGTGCGTAATGTTTACGAAACAAGATATACTTGGTTACTACTTGTCTGTTTTAAGAGTTACGTATTATTACTAATTTATTACCTGCTCCAAAGTTCGAATTTTCCTTGAGTGAGTGCTCTCCAAAAGTAGCTGGCAATTTGTGTAAATATTGCTGAACAGGCCACTCACCTCGCCTCTCTTTGACGATTTTGTCCTCTAGAAGAGCTGTCTGTATTTACATACAAGTAAGTCGTAAGTAGAAACGTAGCAAAGCAGCGAAATACTGCCACTTTCTACTGTGTGTATTTCCGCAAATCTCCACGCGTAATACGGTATGCGATATTTGCTCAATTCGATTCAATGCAATATGATCTTCCTACAATATGCTATTTTCTCATAAGATCAGCGGTTGCGTTCTGGTTTCTTGTTGCCATGAAACACTTCATGTCGTACGATCGTTCACTGATTCCGTTCAAATGTCCGGCAGAAATTTTACGGCTTTCGTTCTCTGTGTTTGTTCAATTGTTTTTCGTTTAGCGACGGCTACATTAACTATTTGGTTATGATTTTGGGTTTGGGTCGAAGATTAGACGGGGAGTTTACAGCATGTTACAGAGTTTATAAACCACGATAAGCTAAATTTCTTATCAGAACATGATGATGATGTGCGATCTTCAAAAACTGCGTTTTGTACACCATAGGTATTGTTTTGCGCAATAAGCGTGCGCATTTTGAATACTATGCCTTATCTTGTGGTCTCCCTCGTGCAGCATTTATTTGGGTTGTCACGCAATCCTATCCAGTCACGACCCAAATAACAGGCCAGGGGCAATAAGCTCTGGAGAGCACCACTTGGCTGCGAGAAGAGGGAAGTGATGTACACAGTGAAGCCAGTCTCAGTGGACTTAATTCAACTGGATCTCCTTTAAGACTTCAAAGAGAAGACAAGAATTGGGCCCAATAGCAGTTTATTCAGATTGTCGTTTGTATTCGAATTCATCTTGGATATAAAATCGATTTCTTATTAGAAGTTTGTACAAGAATCTATGGTGTCAACATAAGGCGTGCTAACAACTTGATGCAAAAACAGTGTACTGAAAATAATAACTCATATTGCGATTGGCTCCTTGATTAATTAAATAATTAATTAATTAATTAATTAATTAATTGATCGATTATATAGCTAGTAAAATAATTAATTAATATACACCTTTAAGAAAGGAAATACTAAACAAAACATTTCACTTAATTGTGGTATAGCACTCGACTATCGTTCCGAAATCGTTTCCAAAAAGCCCAAATGATGCTACAAACTACCACCCAGGAAATTTTGAATAGTCCAATTTCGACATATTGAAATTCTTACTTGAACAAAAGAAATGAATTTTTCATCCCTTAACCTTGTTATATCTTTTGCTTTATCCCCCGAGCCTCGGAGCCAAGTAAGGATTTTAATATATCGAAACCGGTCTCTTTTAGCTTATTACAGTTGGCTTTTGCGAAACAAAATTGTCAAATTTGAGCACAAACATAAAAAAGACAAAAACACAACAATTTGCTCCATGCCACGAAGGATCCAACCGATCAATCGGCCGTACCTCATGTGAAAATCAAGTTCGTCACGGCATTTGTTTGGTAAATTAATCAAATGGTTTGAAATATATGTAGTTCATACATCTTGGGATCGTCGATGGAAATCTCCTTACGCCTTTAGTAGTTTAAAAATGTTCCGAAATGATTGAAAAAGTTTGAATCACTTTCGGCGGATTTTAGTAATCAGAAGACATCGCTGGCCAATGATGGAACAATTTGGAAAATTTATTAAACAGGTCTGAAAGATCTTCGAAAAAATTTAAACCGCGTATCATTATTTGTACACGTTTCCTCGTATAACATGAATATCCCACCCATGTTTTTTTAGACACAGTCGATATTAATTGCATTTATGAGATCGATTCAGCCTAAAGCCACCACGGCAATTTTTCATGCTTTCGTCCTTGTATTAACTACCACATGATAATTCCCTTAAATATTTAGAATGATACCAACCGTACACAAAAACAATTCAGTACTAGGAGCTACAAACTACTCGAGTTCATCAATAATCTCTTCCATATTTGGTCTCATTCCAGGCTCTATATAAAGACAACGTTCAACGATCCCTTTAAACACGCGCTGGTTCATCATACGGGATATTTGCATCTCACGCTGTTGGGGATCTGGCAATTCGTGGATGCACATCTCACAGAGGAGGACACCAAAACTGAAGACATCGACCTGATATATAACAGAACATTTCACTAGTTACGATATGATTCATCACCAGAAACTTATATTGTATTGACTATAGACCAGGCTAGAACGCAGTTTAGTTAGGACCAGCGAATTGCAAACCGCAAAAAACAGCAAGACATATAAGATTAAGGTCGGATTGGAATATTGGGAGAACACGAGAAAAGCTTTTTTTCGAACCCTCGATTTTTTGAACCTCTCGATAACTCGATGCAAAAGTCGTTTCCCTTTCCTGTGTCAAATACTGCAATTTTACCCCCAATTTCACAAACCAATTTTCGTTCCACTGTATTAGTCTATTAATGAAATCATCCCACTCATATTACAGATACCACCAAGCCAAGTGAAACCACGGCCAGGTTAAACCACAGAGCAATGTTGCGGAAACATTGCGGTAACAATATTTTCTAGATTACATGGGTGGGAAAGAAATACGTCTCGGAAGCGAATCATATGATGTTTCGCGTAAAGATGAAAATTAGTGCTTTCAATGTAACGTCTCTGCTTCCTTGAGGCAATTTTTGCTACCAAAGCATACGTGTCCCGCGCACGTTAAGAGAGAGTCATTTATTTCCCAGTTTCAAACCATCCCTTAATTATTTTTCTTTTTATGGTTTTAACTGCTTTGGCCAAGCTAACCTTAATACAACTGATGATTTGATCTTGGGCTCCACTAATGGCCTCAGGTGCGCAGTAAATCACAGCTCCAGGATCGTCTCTCGTGTATTGGCGGACAACATTAGCAGTGCCATAATCTGACACTTTGCCTCTCCATTGGTCACCCTGTCGCCGTAGCAGTACATTAGCACTACTTATATCGCGGTGGATGATCTGTGTTTTTTCTCTAGTAACATTTAATTTAGTAATATAAATGTAGTGTCGAAGACAGGCCGTCGAGCAATCTGGTGCGAAGGTCGTTTCTTAGCATGCCAGTCAAAAGAAAATTATTAAAAATGCCTGAAATACCTATTTAAAGACACCTTTATTAGTTTACATTGTGTATGCAAATTTGTAAAATGATCTTCTGTGATCTTTTACGTTTTTTAGTTCTCTGAAGTGACAGCATCACAACGACGATCGAAAGAAATCGAATGGACGTTGGAATAAAGCTTGTCAACAACATCGAAGGATTCCGGTTACTGGATTAAGCGTATTAGCATTGTGCATACGAATTCTTGAAGTGATCGACCGTAATCAAAAAGGGTCAGAATGCAAACCCTCAATTTGACATGCCAGAACTTTAACATGATCGAGTAAATAGGTTACAATTTTCACAGGACCTTGTGAAAAGCACCCTGTTCACAGGTTTTCGAAATTTTGCAATAATTTTACTTTTATTTGGCAGTAATTTTACTTGTTGACCGTTCAGAGTAAAATCCTTCCCGCAATGATTGCACCCTCAATATTACAATTTCACAGTCGCTGTCCGCTATCCGCAATCGCGACAACGTACACGTTTTAAGAAAACAAGTGCCATTTTTTCAGCAAGGTTTCTGCAAACGGTATATCAGCTGGGCGTGGCTGAAGGTCTTTATTCCCACGATGAGTCGGGGGTGGGGATAAATGAAAAAATACCAATTCTAGAACTATAAGGCCTAACACAGTACATATTGGAAGAGTGGTCAAAATAAGTTTAAAAAATGCAATTTGGAACCACAAAAGCCACTTTCTAGGGGAGGTGTACGGAATGTCTCGTGCAACACATGATGACCTCATATTCATGAGCTCAGGGATGAGAAGTAAACAAACAAAATTCCATACACCTCCCCTAGAAAGTGGCTTTTGTTGTTCCAAATTGCATATGATTAAATGCAGAAGAGCTCGGGCCACGGATGGTTCGTTGAGGTTTACCACTGAAATAATGTCATTTTAACGGGGAAAGGATGTAACATTGGGCAATTTTTCGGTATGTATTTTCAGGATGATTATCGTAGCCTATGAATTTGAGGCGTTTTGGGTGAGAAATGGCAAACTTTGAGAATTACAGCTCATTTTGTGAACACGGGTCGGCATTCTGACGGCTCAAGTGTGCGACCTTTCGCTTCGCTTTGCTAGTTGAGAGCAATTTTAGTATTAGCATATATTATGCTAATTTTCACTCGTAGAACAAAGCTCACATGAATATGTAATAGAAGATAGATAAAACAATAAGCCGTTGATAATTTCAGATCATTTTATTAAGTTTCAGATCATTTTATTTATTTTCAGTCGTATCTTAAGCTTTGGCTACCTGTGGTGAAACTTGTCCTGTCAGCACATTCTTTTACAGCAACGTAATAGTATTTATTCACAGATTCTGGCCCGCTGAAATATATTTTTCTTTCGACGCATGAAAATTTAGAATTTCCTTTGAATAAAACGCTTCAAAATCGGGCATCTCACGCTAAACATGCTTATTAAGTCCAAAGCATTTGAAAATTTCCCATTAGTAAGTGTTTTCTAGCTTTTAAACCTTGCGTGACCCCAGCCTGGCCGAGCGGGGGCATCAGTCTGGTCACTGAGAAAAAAAAAAAAAAAAGGTCGCGCAGAGCAAGAACTGCGCAGCGCAGCTAAAAAAAAAAAGTAAGTGCAGAACATGAACTGCGTGCGCAGTTAATTAAAATCAAGTTGCTGCAGTGTCAGCTTAAGCATTTAAATACGATTACACGACAAGAAGAGCTAATGGGATATTTCAATGAGCTTCCGTGGCGAGTTGCAAGGACCAGAATTCGAGTCATCAAGGTAAATTATGATCAAGGGAAGCAAGATTTAGTTCGAGTTAGCGGGGAATTCGAGTTATCACAGTTCGAGTTAACCGAGTGAAAATGACTAAAAAATGAGCACAAATCCAAGGGAATTTGCACTAAGTTCGAGTTAGCGGGAGAGTTCGAGTTACCGGGGTTCTGCCTAACGGTCCTTTCATTTAAGTATTTGAATGGGTTGTTCATGTTAAAAATTAAGAAAAAAAGATGCAGCATCCCTGCCGTAGGTGACCGTAGGTATGTAAAATGGTTTCACTTTCTATCGGAGGTAAACGAAACGGTTACCATTTTTGTTAAAATGGTATGAACGGGTAAGTGTTTGGTCTTCAGCAGGGATGAGTCTTTCCAAATTTCTTTCCAGAGAAGGAGCTGCAGCAATTTTGAGCAAATAGGTACTACAAACGAACTGTTTCCAACGGACAAAATATACGTGCGAACGGACATGAGCAAGGCTTTCGACTCTCTACATCATGCTGTCATGATACAGAAACTTGAGGCGTATGGGTTTTCTCAAACATCTCTTGAGCTAATGGCGATGTTTCTGTTGTCAAGGAGTCTAAATTAATGGTGTGACTAGTTCATTGAAAAACCAGTCAAGGGGCCGCCCTCAAGGCTCATCGTTTGGACAGCTGTTCTAGAACCTGTTCGAAAATGATTTATCCCTAAATGTGCATGCTAGCAATTTGTTCATGTACGCTGACGACCACTAGATATATTTCAATGGAACACATATCGAAACTGTAGCTTCCTTCCTCAAGAAAGACTGACGATCGGCAATTTTAGAAACAGTATAAGAGATAAAGACTTCATTGTTCTAATCAAGGACCGGTGTTCTAATTGCCCCATATGTACTACGTCTGACACTTAATTTATTCACTACTAGACTGTATTTGTAATTTTAGAAACTGCTTTCAAAAGATTTATTCTAATTAACTTCTCCTAAATTTAATATAGTAAACTATTGTAAGTTTTCATTTGTTGTAAAGTAGAAGAGTGTCCTCAATAAGCTTCTATAAGCTAAACACCTATACCCTGACACTTAAATAAAGTTATTCATTTTTTCACACTTAAAAAGTCATTTTATTGAAAACACACATAAAGACCGTTCTGTTTTAAAGTACATTGTTTGAAGTTACTGTTTATTGGAATGACTGATATAATGTAAATATAAATGTAATTCATTCATTTATATAATTATTCAGCCAGTCAGTCAGTCAGTCAGCCACCAGCCAGCCAGCCAGCCAGTCAGACAGCCAGTCAGTCGTCAGTCAGCCAGCCAGCCAGCCAGCCAGCCAGTTGCTCAGTCACTCAGTCAGCCAGTAAGTTAGCCAGTTAGTTAGTTGCTTGCTTGCTTACTTTATTAGAATAATAACAAAAGTAAGAAGAGATTACAATACCGTAGGATAACAGCATTATATATTAGGACTTTGCAAATTTAAAAGAAATCTGTAACTATAAATCTAACTAGAAATAGTTGACACTAGGTTGCCCCCGCTGTTAATCAATTTTTCTTTTCTGTACATCCGCTTCTACAGTCAATTCTTTCGCTTGATATCTTGGCTCTTCTGTCTATTTAATTGATTGGAAAATAATTTTCTCTTTGGGAGTGTTTATGAAGAAAACACTCCCTGACGGCTCGTATTTCTAATGGTTTCTGGTCTTCTCTTCATCACTGTGATGATGGAAACAGGGTGGTAAAGGGGTTATGCGTGACGCGTGATTAGCCAAAGACTGACATTGTATAAGGACGCGTTCTTTTGGCTCGATTTATGCATTTTAGGTCTTGTCTTACACTGTGAACTCGCATGAAAGATCAGTTTTGCTACTTGGCTAATGAAAGGTAAATGCGACACGAATTAACTAATCAGTTAAAGCTCATTTTCTTTAATGATGAATACCCAAAAACGTAATTCGAGAAATGGTAAAAAAATATACGTGATTCGTGATTTGTAAAAAAAAATTGGCTCGTGATTCGCGTTTAAGACCCCCTTTTCCACCCTGTGGAAAGAGGATATACTCAAACATACGTTTTAGTAAAGTCAAGTGAATAAACAAAACAAAGCGAAATTATGCAAAAACTCGGAAAGATCAGTAATGATAACGTAAAATTCAATTTCAAGAACGGGACTGCAGCATCTTGACATCATTTCGCCATCAGTTTTGCTGTGGTAAGTGATCTCAGCTAGACTCAAGCTAGACTTTAGACAAAGTTCTTCGTTTTAATTTGACACGCAGGAACGAGGGTCGACCTCTCGCGACTTGCGTCGCTCGTTTTCGCGACTCCGTCGCTCACTAGCCGGGCCGCTTTGCGGAATCGAACTCGCTTCACTGTGGGAAGTCTAGATCTTAGCGAAGATAAACTTTAGAAACAGCAAAAAATTTTACCATTTGAACCCAACTGCTTTTTTAT